>NC_133819.1:150159480-150462510 GCF_047830755.1 Zonotrichia albicollis
GGGTGATATTTACAGGCAAACAGTAATTTGCCAAACCTATGGTTGGGAGGCAATTTCACACATTCCTTTCCAGGATCCAAGGGCCTCTGTACCATGTTTTATGCAACTGCAGCTGAAAGCCTTTTGCACAGTGTGAACTGCCCAATTTAGTGCAAATAAGTTAGTTTGCCTCCTATATCAATACCTGCCAATGTTTCAGCATAAAAAGAAATGAGGATATTAAGGCTATTTCTTTTTCAGACAGCATCTGGTTGGTTATTGTGAAAATGCTAGGGTAGTTGTTCACATCCATTTTCCATTTAGCCTAAATTAGCCTTTTAAATTTAAAAATACCCTAGATTTCCCCAGTTTATAGTTTTTGCCTTTGATACCATTTCTGAACTGATGGAAACTTCAATCAGAATGTTCCTAACCTCTGACAAATTGAATATTGGGAGAGTATATTAAGCAGAACACAAAAACTAAATAGATTTTTGGAAGTGTTGTAAAAGGCAATAAACAAACTAAAATAAAAGACAGTTGGAAGAAAAAATAAGATTGATTTGTAAGAATGAGATCTGATTTAGGGCCAGCCTTCATTGAGAAGGAGTACCTTGTGTTATAACAAAAAAAAGAAGAAATGATTAATGTTAAAATAATAGTTTCCATTTCAATTTGTGTGGGTACAAGTAAGTTTAAAAAATGTTATGCCTTCACAGTGGTAAATTAGTGCATTTTGCCCACACACATCTTTTTTTTTTTAAAAAAAGACTAAGTCATAAAAACACAATTTCCCTTTTGCAATGCCTAGTCACCGAGCCAGGTGCAAAGTTTTAAGGCTCAGGATTCTCAGCCTCGTGTTCAGACCCCAGAATTAAATGACATCATCTCTTCTTTCATTTTCTTGAACTCGAATTCAAAAATATCTACTACCTCAGGGTGCCTGTTTCACACTGTCACAGATATAACATTTTTACAGGTTACCTGCTTTTAAATCCTCCCTCTGGCTGAGGCAGGGCTAAAAAGCTGAGCTGACCCAGACAATAATTATTGATAATCAGAGAGTTTCCTGCCCTCAGATGGGATGGAAGAACAGCAGTGACAGCCTGTGCCATGGCACTTCACTGTCTGTCTTTCCATTTGTGATCTGAATCTGTGTACAGTGCATGTGATTTAAAGATAATGGAAAATCTGGCTTCAGAGAGAGATCACTGAAAATGTGGTATTTATTTTTCCAAAAATATTTCAAAGAGATGAAACCCACGAGGGTGAGCTCTGAGATCGAGCCAATATTTCCATTGACAATTTAAGTTCAAGGAGGAGGGGAAAAATAATCTAAAAAAATAAAGATAGATAGATAGATAGATAGATAGATAGATAGATAGATAGATAGATAGATAGATAGATAGATAGAAAGAAGATGCTACTGATGACTTGGAGCAAACAACAAAATTTAACAGGATTTTGATGACAGTCCAAAAGTCAGCAAAATGCAATTCATTGAAGAGGAGGACAAAATACCAACACACAAATCTTCAGTAAGAGAACACAAATGTAAATATCTAGCTGCTAAAAAAAGAAACCTACCCAAAAACATGGCTTGGGGACCAGCAGCTCTGATCCAGACTGGGTAATCAGGCACAAGTGGCTTGTAAAGCCAAATAGCAGAGGTTCCTCTGGGCTGTGCTGATGTTCAAGAGAGTCTGGGAGAGCATCACTCCACCCCAGGCAGTGCTGCTGGAGCTCCAGCACCAACACTGAGACTCAGCAGAGGTCAGTGGGAAAAGAGGTCAGGAATCTGGTAATGGGAGAGGTAAGGAAGCTTTCACTTCACCAACAGGGAGTGTGTTAGTTATGTTAGAGAACAGGGAAAAGCTGTGAGGGAGAAGCCAGCTTCAACCAGAAAGGCTTTTAAACAGGATGGGAATGGAGAGCACAACAGGGCTCAAATGTCCAGTGGGAATCTGGTGTTTATTACATCTTGAAAGCCTGTTTCAGGTAAGATTGTATTTAAATCTCAGCTCCCAGAGAGACATAAATTCCTGCTTCTCATATAAATTTTTAATGCACTTCCATTATTAAAGCAAATTTTATTCCAAGGAGCTTTGCCTCTAAAATTAATCAAAAGATTTTTGTTGTACTCCAGATGAAGCAAATGCAGAATTCCAGGAGCCTAACACAGAAACCAGACTTCTATAAATAGACTGTGTGGAGCCTGATTTGCTGCAAGTCAAGGGGGTAGGTCACATATCACATCTCTCCAGGCTGATCAACATTGGTCAGGTATTGCTTGAAAGGCAGCCCAAGATGGAAAGCAAATAGATTGATTCAGCACTGAGCTCAGAAACACACACTGCTAGGAAATGAGAGCTGAAGCTACATGAAATGCACTGATTTCTCTATGTATTTGAAAACAGTCTGAGGTGCCTTTTTTCTTTCCCTCTCTGTTTATTATTCTGCATGCAAATGCTGAAAACAAAGCATGCTGGTTATGAATAGGTGGAAGTTGTATCTCAGTCCCAAACAGAAATATACCCTAAAGCATATCTCCTGGTTCTTCCCAGTTTGGGAAAATTAATTCCTGACAACAATAGAGGTGTTTAGCATGACCAAAACCCACAGGAGCTCCTGCTGGGAGCACTAACCCCAATGGTCTGCCCTCTGTGCTAAGGCAAAGCCCAGCAGAAAATCATGGAACGGTTTTCTTATTCTGGACCCAGTGTCATGGACCCAGAGATGTTCAGCACAGCAGCTCTCAGACGTGACCCCATGAAGGGATGAAGATCTAAGGGAGGAAACAGCAAGGCACAAAAAAAAAGTGTTTGCAGGTACAGAGAGGTCTTCTGCCCAGCCCTCCCAACTGTTTGTGGGGTTACACAGAGCCATGCTTACACTCATTAATTTCATGCTATGGATTCCATTGAAAACAGGCTTTAAAATGCCTTCCCAATCCTCTTTCCTGTTATTTGGCATGTGACAAATAGTCACATACCTAAATACACAGCAAGGTACCTTTAGTGAGAGAACCTTTCTCCTTGAGAGAAGGAATTTGGTCCAAAAATCAATTTTCTCATTAATTATTTGTATCAACAGAAATGCTGACACATCAAACAATTTACTTGGCTTCTTGTATATTACCCTCAGGTAATATACAGCCTTTTGCTCAGTGCCCAGAAAAATATTTCAAAGATTTCAAAGCTGCTGTTTTTGGGGACCTCTCCCCAAGACTGCAGAGATGAGCAGTTCCAGGCACCTGGCATTCAACCACTGAGCTCCACTCTCTGCTTTCACATCCTTTTCTTTCAACCACACACTCAAAAATGGCAGAGTCATTTTCTAACCCACTGCTTCAGAAATGGAGAGGGGGAAAAAAGAACATTCATAACCTTTGCTTGAAGGTTTGCCCCACAAAATTTCCTTTGTGAGACTGAGAGAAAATGGGAGACTAAAAACCTCCAAGGATGCTGCTTTGATCTTACAGCAGGAACCCATAACACCCTCTGTCTGACTCCATTTTGGCTAGACAGGACTGGCTTTCCTCAATGTAGGAGACAGTGGAGCTGGATCACGTGCCTGGTTCAATTCCAGCTTCAATCCAAAGTTGCTCTTGACACAAAACCAGAGAAAACTTGGCAGCGTCATCTCCCAACCTTGGGTTGAGTCCCAAGCAAAATTCCAAATGAAACACAAGGTCCCAGATCTGCATGAAGCCAACGAGAGAAAATGCTGGCACTGATGCTGGCAAGAGAAGCAGCCAAGTTTTGCTGATATCTACGTGGTGCTTCTCTTTCAGCTGCCCACAAAGAACTGATATTGCTTTGTGTGGTCTATTTGCCCTGGAAATTGGGATCTAAAGCCAATGGCAGGGATGTCATGGGAAGCAAAACTGGTGTCAAGCCTTGTGGCAGGGTCACCACCTCCCAGGTCACCAAGAGATCACAGCCAACCTGCACCAGGCAGTGCTGGAAATCCCAACAAAGAGAACCAAAAGGAAAATTTCAAGAATTACTAAATAGTCGATCACATCAAAGAAAACAGCTGCATTTTAGCTCATGATGGATGGATGGATGGATGGATGGATGGATGGATGGATGGATGGATGGATGGATGGATGGGTCACTACTCAACTTTTTTCTGTGTAAGACAGAGGATTGGGGGCTGATCTTTCCGGCACATTTCCGGCATGATTAGGCCAAAATCACCAGAACTGTGACATCTTTGCTCACATCAAGCAGAATATTTATACAGGGGTTGAAACAGAGCTCAGAATGAGTAAGCATACCAAATTGCCACTTGATGCTTTCCATGATTCAGCCCTGGCTGCTCCCTGACATGCAAGGCAGGACTGGTGACCACCCAAAGCCAAAGCAGCCCCTCACAGGCCTAAGTGCCATGAAATCACAGCACAGATGACACTGCACAGACACTGAACAAGCCTGTCACCAGCTTCTCCCTCAAACACACTCCCTTTTTCATTAGCCCAAACTGAATGGTGACCACAGAATGGAGTCAGACCTCCATGGCCAGCGCTCAGGAGGACAATGTTCCCAGTGCATTTCAGACTGGGAGGAAATTTTTCATTCCCTGGAAGTGGGCAGAGAATCAATAGCTCATTTTTCATGTTATGGTTATTATGCCCAGTGCTTCACAGGCATTGTGTCATGTACAGCCTCTATAGCAACGGCTCAGATTCCTCACTCCTGTTTGCTCTGTCAGTGGCAGTAATTGCAAAAAATCCCCAGGGCTCAGGAGTGTTTAGCTCCAACTGGAAACACAATTGTGGACCCAGTAAAAGTAAAGTAATAAAGAGAGGCCACACAAATATGAAAACAACTGCAGCATGACACCTTTCCAGTTCCATTAGAGTGACTACCCCAGTGGCAACCCAGGTCCTCAAAGAAAGCCTGTGGTAAACGGTTGGGGTTTTATTGAAAGTGCCTTTCACCATTCTACAGGAATTGCTCCTGAGCACTGTAGGAACATCACAACACTGCACACACTGTTTGTAGACATCCCTGCATTCCTTGAGCAGCAGGAGGGCTAGGAAGCTGACAATAACTTGGAGCATGACTCTCCCCTGCCCGGCCTTCAGGCCAGGGCAGGGCAACCTCATCTCTGTGTCCAACTTTAATCAACCTGCGAGAGCAGAATGGACATGCCATGAGTATGGAGCTGGGAATTGAGGGGAGAGAACAAATAGTGTCTGGTGAAACACACCAAGCTATGAATCCCCAGACCACAGCACAGAACTGAACATACTTTTGTTTTTTGCTTGCAAAAGAGCCTGAGACCTGACAGCTAAGATAAACATTAAGACAGCAACAGCAGAAATAAAAGCAAGCATGTTGCTGAATATCCCTGCAATGGACTTGTCTTCTGGTAAGTGAAACAGGGCATTGCCTGTAAAATGGCTCCTTGGTGGCAAAGACTTCCAAGCCAGTTTAAGAACTGTAGAATTGTTTGGGCCAGAAGGGACCATTAAAGGTTACCCAGTCCAACCCCCGTGCAATGATCAGGGACATCTACTAGATCAGGTTGCTCTGAGTCCCATCCAACCTGATCTTGAATTTTTCCAGGGATGGAGTGGAATCCCTGGAAAACGTCTCTGGGATACCTGTGAAAAATTCCAAAAGTTTGTGGGTCAAGGGCTGATTCCAAGAGTACAGACCAGGACCTGCAGCTCCCCCTGCACTGAGCAGGATTGAGATTGCAATAATTCATCATCAGTAGGTAAAACCACCCTGTCTCACAAAGATCTAATCCCAGCTCACATCCCCTATCATAGTGAGCAATCCAATGCTTGGTGAATTCTGCTTCCCAATGGCGGGAAGAGCCACGATGAAAGGCTCAAAAAGCAACATTGCTTATGAGCACTTGGCTGCCACAAGCCAGTCCCCCCTGCGTTAACTTTCCTCATACCTCCTGCTTAAAACACCAAAAGGCAGAAGAATCACAAAATTTGTGGCTTTCATGGGCTGTATTTGTACTGAAAATGGACATGGAGAGAGCTCCTGCCCTTGCTCTCCATGGGAGGTTTCTGTCCCCACTGAGCTCCCTGAGGACACGCTTGTGAGGCTGTCACAGCTGTAGCCCCCTGTCACATCCCATCTGCTCTGTCCCTGCATGAGGACCCTCCTGCACCTGCCAGCTCCTGGTGCCAGGGGGGAGCAGGAGGCAGAAACTTCTCTCACTTCACTGGGGAAAGGAAAAATGCCTTTTCTTCAATGCCTTCTTCATTCAACCAGAATGAAGAAGGCATTGAAGAAAGACCCCCCCACCTGCTTTCTCCACATTCACTGACTGCCAGCTTCTGTTCAGGGCTGCTTTTCATTCAGAGTAGACTTGGGGATGTACAGAGGAGAATCCTTTTCTAAGAGCTGCCCTGCAGAGACAATGACAGGATACACTGCCACTGTTACCCCTCCACCTTCCATTCCTAACCTCTGTAAAAGTTCCTCTGACAGCTTGTGTAGCAAACTGAAGTCATTTGCTACACCGTCAATTCACAACTATAAAATCCCAAAATTTCTTATCTCTGCAAAACATACATATTCATACATATATATATATTCTCATAAATATCTTTAAGTGTAAAGAAAACAAGAATATTTTATTTTCACCCAGATATACAGTAGGAAGGTTGAAGCTAGACCTTACAAACCTTTGCAGCCTAAATGGAAGTTGCCTGGTTGTATTTACAGGAATGTAGAAAACATTTTCATCAAATTCCTTATAGACAAGAAATGAAAAGCACTGATGATTGAACAGCAGAAAAAGAATGAGAAAGCTGGTTAGACTCTCATTTTCTCATGACTACACAAGCAAATGATCTATCAATAAAACTAAAAGATAAAAATTGATAGGATGAAGCAGCACACACAGACCCTAATTCAATTAACCTGCAGAAATCCCTGCCAAGAGTTTCAAACCAGGGCTGATTTTCATATGTATTAATACAGTTTTCACTCACTAGATTTGAAATGTCAGAATAATTTATAGCACCAGAGAGCAAACTGATGGTTGTCTCTGATCAAAAACCTGCAGCAATGTTCCAGCACTGTTTACAGTATTTACAATTGCTGAAATTGCTGATACACGTTTGTCTTCTGTACAAATATTTAGCTTTGGCCACTGTCAGAGCCAGAAAAGATGTTCTACTATTTGCTTTATTCAGTGTCTTTAAAAGGGCTATCTCTGCATATAAATAAAGGGTATTTGATGAAGGTTTTGCAGGCTCAGGAGTGGCCAGGTTTACCATCAGCCTGTGCTGAAGTGGTAATACATGTGCTCGACCCAGGTTGTGTTGGGCACTGTATTTCCAGGCAGTGAAAGGGGCTGGAATGCCAAATTGCATTAATTCACTTCATCCAGCAACTGCTTTAAAAGGATTTAGCATGAGAAGCAGAGCACAAAGCTATCAGAAGAGCACTGCATGAGTGAATAGAAATTGAAGACAAATGAGTTCCTTGTGAAATTCTGCAATCACTTCTTTAAGCAATAAAGAGGTGGTTTGTTAAATAATAGACTAGAACAAGTCCAATAAAATAAAAAACTGTCAAAGTACCCTTTTCAAAGTTGCTACATAATCTTCCAATTTTGCTTTCATTAGTAAACAGTAACAGATGATCAGATTCTATCGTCATCTTGTCTGGACAATATCTTAGCAGCTTTTGAATACATTACAGAATGAAAGAATACCAGAAGAAGAAAATTTAATGTAATTACCACTTTCTGAAAATAGATTGAGCATAACATTCACTTAATATAGCTCAAATAAAGTGAGAAAGAAATCAAGGATGGGGAAACTGTTTCCTATTTAAGACCAGATACAAACAGCTTGTCCTAACCATCTCTTCAGCATCCACCTCCCTTCCCTGTCTGTGGGACCAAATGAGCAAAAATATTTCTGCCAAAAGTAGCAGCACATTACTGTCTGACCAGCAGCCTCAGCCTCAACCACCCAAGGATGCTCTGGCTCCACTGGCTGCAGACCTTGAGTCAGGTGAATCCTCTCCCACAAATACTTTTTCCTTCACAAAAAGAGAATGAAAGGACAGAAAGTGAGAAATTTTCAGTAAATTGTGTCCCAGTGCAGCAGCAGCCGTGCCCTTGCACAATGCCCTCCCGTGTGCACACAGAGAATATGTTTTCCTGCAAGCTGGAGAATAAAAAATGCCCAATTTCCCTCAAAAGCTTCTGATTACTGTCCCATGTCCTGTCCCTGGCTCCCACCCAGCCTCTTGTGACCCCATCAAGGCTACAAGAAACCCTCTCTGTCCCACTGAGATCTTCACCTCTGCCAACCTGTAGAACATAATTACTTTCTGAGATTTCTGTCCTGTTTCAAATACTGTTGAAATCAATCACTAACTTGAAAAATTACTGGGGACAGGCACACAGACAGCATTGCAGCTACCAATTTCCTTAGGAAATAAAGCTAAAAACAGCTTCCTGCCTGTATTGCCAGACAGAAATCCCCTTTCCTTAACCCCATGTGTCTCTAGCTCTACCTGCAGCCATCCTAACTTACAGCCAAGCTAAAGAAACAAGGCACAGCCTTAGTTACATCAATCATTAACACAAGAGCAGCTGATAACCAAAGTGCACAATGTCCATGTATCTGTTTATCATTAGAACTGCAAGTATCCTTTGGCCTTTTTTTTTTAAATTCTCAACCAGCAGAGAAAAAAGGCACAGTTTTAAGGGAAGAAATACCACATTGAAGCCTTTCTCAAAGTCCTTTACCCCTGATTACAGAGAATGCTTTTTGTCCTTTTCTTAACTAGTCTTCGCCTGTTGACCACAAACTGAAAGGCAGAATGGAAAAAAATGAACCATCACCTGGGTCACCATATCTGCTCAGGAAACTGATATTAGAGACTGCTTGCATTTAGTTGACATGGAAAAGGTGCTCCACTCTAGCAAAATCAGCATGACATCCACTGGCAGAGGCTAAACCTACAGGAATTAGAATGGGAAATTAAAGATGAATCATAGGGATGGCTGACTTTTAAAGGACATGGAAAATTCAAAGCTAAATATGGTATTTGTCTGAAAATCCTGGGGCACATCAACCAGAATTTAGTGGGTCCAGTGCAGAAATGAAGAAGTTAAGTAGTAGCATCTGTGATATTTAGGAACAGAATGACTACAGCAATTCTCCTTCAGACCCAATCACAAAATCTGTGAAAAGGAAGAAGAGAAGCAGGATGCCTTAAAGGAGAAGAATACACTGGTCAAGAACTCTATACCAGCTTTTTGCAAAGAGATTTCAGGCGCAGTTTGCAATTCCAATATTTCCTTGATGTTTCTGAACAGGAGATGGGGAATTGCTGAGCTCCCTGTGCCCCAGTGCACGATGCCCAAGGCACTGGGAGCACCCAGTGGCACAGCAGAACAATGAACCCTGCATTTGGGGCAGAGCCATGCCAGAGCCAGAGTGTGCTGGGCAAACTGGCGGCTCACTGTGAGCTTTGTTTTTACCACCTGTCAGCCGTGAAGGATGCCCTTGGGGGTTTTCTGTTTACTGCTTCAAGATCTACTGCTGAACAATTATTTCAGTAAAGTCATTGTTACTGTTAACTCAGGAAACTTTTTCTGGGGTTAATTGTAAATCTTCAATACAAAAGATAAGACTGTCATTTTCCCCTAAAATAATAGGCTCACACTATAGCAGGCACCTGCTTTGGAAATTAAACACCTTACTCAAAGTGAAGGCAAAACCCTTTGAAAAGAGAACAAAAAGCTTACTTTTTTTTTACTTCTAAGTTCTTTCAATGCTTTTCTTTTACTCATCTGAAATCCAGAATTAAAACAAAATTCTAAATTAGGTATCTCCAGTTTTATCAATGGACACCTTTGATTTTTGTTTGAAAGGTTGCTTACTTGCCACCCCCCATCTGAAAAGAATATACAAGAGTTCTGCTGCATTGATAATCTATGTGTCTATTAGGAATAAATTTCAGGAAAGGTTAGATGACACATAACTTACTGGGAACCACTCTGTAGGATTGCAGGGAAGGTTACAGTAATGTCCTTTCAACAGGATAAATAACATATCCCTTCACCACGAGTCAACCCTGTCATGTTACCTCATTTTAATCAGCCCTTTCATGATAGAATATTCATGTGGAAATTGGGCTAAAAATACCCCCTGCCAAGGTGATTGAAGAAATAAAACTGAGAACTTTATTTTGCCTATTTTAAGATCATGTTTTGTCCAGAAATAATGTGGCAAATTAATTTGAGTTTCATGTGGGGGAAGAGAGGGAATGAAAGCAAGGGGAAGGAAGGAGGAGAGGGGCCAGGAGCTATTGCCTGTCCATCAATGATTAACCAGCCCAGGCTAAAGCTAACACCATCCCCTCGCACTCCTCAGCAGCAGTCATTCAGCACCTGTGATTGCATTCAAACAATAAAAACCAAACAGCCAAATGCTGGGCTTGCAGGCTGGGCTGTGACCACTCAGCAGCACCCACAGAAACCCAGGTGGCCAGGTCAGCCCTCGAGCTGCCCTGGCTGGGTCTGAGGACAGACCTGGCACACATGTGCTTTCCCAGGAGAGGAAAATGCTGCTCCTGGGGGTGTGTAAGGGGAGGAGGATTTCCTCTAGCTCTAACCCCAGCACAAACCCCAGCACACAGCAAAAGTCAGCTGCCTAGGGAGTCATTAAGAAGGAAAAAAATCATCTTGTTCTATTTGAAGAGGTTCGCAAAGGAAAAGGGAGAAGCGCTGACTTTGTGTATGAAAGCCACGCACAGCCATGGCATTACGTGGTCCCAGAGCTACTCCCCATTCTCTGCTTGCTCAGTTTACAAATCAAAACAAGATATTTCATGTTGTTCAGGCTGCAAGCCCAGCCTGGTGCACACAAAGATCAGCCAGTGACCTTTTCCCCCCCCTTATTCCATCCTCATCCCTGTGCTGAGGAGTCCAGAGACACAACCCGGCTCTGCAGGATCCTTCACTCTCATATTGGCTGTGCCACACTGACAGCAAAGAAATTTGTATCTGTCAGGTTATTAAATTGATCTAAGTGAACAGAATCACAGGGGACTGGGGCTGTGATGAGGTAGCTCTCTCCACAGCCACATGCTGAAAACCTCCTCTTTCTTTTTTCCCCAAATCCTTCAGCCAAGCACACACAAACTTCTGTCAGTCAAACTCATCTGAGGCTCAGTGTGTTCATCTTCCACAGGCATAAGGACACATCAATAGCATGGAGACCAGGACCAGTCCTGGCAGTTCCATACCAGTGGTTCTGTGAAGCTTTAAGCTGGTTTTTGAAAGGGCATTTTGTCAAGAATAACTGCTGCAGTACTTTTGACTTTTAGCAGCTGAACTGAAATAGATGAGAAGCAATAGTAAACCAATTAGAACAAAATTGACTATCACACTGCACACAAAAAATTACAGGATGATCCTTTTCTGCTTTTTTATGTAATAATTCCACTTTACTACACTGTCATAATACTCAGCAAAGCAAATTCTCATTCAAAAAGCCCCCATCTGACATTAAGAATTGGACTTTCTCATTACAACTAAAGAGCCTCTATTTTCTCTATTATTTTCTTTTTCCTTGCATAGAAAGAAACTGAGCATAACCAGAGTGGTGCTTCTGAGCATGAACTTTTACAGGGATCCAAGGGATGTTTCTCAGGGCTCAGCACCACAGCTGACACCATTTCCTATCTATACCTGGCTGATCAGATGAGCTCTCAGCAAGTTTGCAGATGGCCCCAGACTGGGGAGGAAGAGCTGTCAAGGCGCTGGAGGATTTTGCTGTTCATAGGAACATCCAGAATGGGCTTCCAGAAGCTGCACAAGGCCAGTCCTGCATTTGGGAAGGAACAATCTCAGGACAGGTGTCCAGGCAGCTAAATGCACATTGGATTGCTGCCCTGAGCCTGCAAGTTCTCTACTTGCTTCACCTGGGATACAATGTCCAGTTTTGGAATATCCCCAGCACAAGAGATGTTGACAAAGTGGAATGAACTCAGATGGCCAGGGGCTGAATTCACATGGCCAGGGGCTGGAATACACAGTGGATGTGGAAAAACTCAATAAACTGGGAAAGGAGGCTCAGGGGCTGCTCACCATCAATGTCCCGCAACAAGGGGAGCTTACACAAAGCACAGGTTAAGATTTTCTGAGAGGTGCACAGAAGGAAAGGGGAAATAGTTAAAAGTTTTAGTGAAGGCAATCTTGATCAGAGATATGGAAAAAAATATGCACATCAGGAGAAAACTCCCTGTCCAAGGAGATTTGCTGGTGCTATCCAAGCAATATGACCTAACCTTGGAGGCTGGAGCTCCTTTGAGCAGTTGGCTTCCAGAAGGCCCTTCCTGTCACAGACATGTTCTATGAAAAATACTTTCCTTAGGATTTTTTTCTCCTGAGAAGCTGAGAGGCCTCAGGAACAAAATGTAAACATTGATTATCTGCTGCTGTGGAAAGCAACAGGTGCATCTGTGATTGGTCTCAAGTGGTTGTTTCTAATGAATGGCCAATCACAGTCCAGCTGTCTTGGACTGTCTCAGTCACAAGCCTTTGTTGTCATTCCATTCCATTCTCTGCTTTACTTTCAAGCCTTCTGATGAAATCCTTTCTTCTATTCTTTTAGTATAGTTTTAAAGTAATGTACTATATATATATCACAAAATAATAAATCAGCCTTCTGAAACATGGAGTCAGATGCTTATCTCTTTCCTCTTCCTGGGACCCCTGTGAACACCACCATACCTTCCAAACAAAAGTTTTATATGATGCTCAATACCTAGATCTCCATTTTTTAACTTTTTTTTTTTCATGATGGCTGTTGCAAGAAAAGGCAGGCAAGGGAGTCAAGACTCCACCACTGATTTTCAACAAGAGAGAAGTAAGGGTACAAGTAAGACATGGCACAACTTATCCACATCTTTAAGGACTCCAGAAACTGAGAGGCAGAAAGAAAGCCAAAACCTGCAGCTCATTAGAGATGAGGTGACCTCCCTGTTTCTTCTAGTGTTAAGAGAAGGAGCACCCTCAGCTTCCAGGCCACCAGGGGATCTCAGTCTGACAAAAAACAGTTGATCTGCTGTGATTCAGTTCCCAGTTTTCCCTCTGAGGGAATGAAGAAATAAAACCCAGAGGGCAATAGCAAGCACAGAGACAATTATTATGTTTTTCACAACAGCAGCTGTGTCTCTATTTCACTGTGTCATGCTCAGATCATTTTGAAAACCAGCACCCCTGCCATGCACCCTCATCGAGCAGCAGCACAGCTCCAGCAGCCAAACAGTGGCACAAAATCACCTCTGCTTTTCAAGCTAAAAAATTAGAGATCAAAGAACAGGGTGTTTTCTAGGTCATGGTGTCAGATTCCAGAGCTCACAGCTATCAACAGGCTTCCTGAAGAACAGCACAAAGACACAAACCTGCACAGTGGTTTTATCTGCTTAGTCCAGAGAATAATTTCACTACAGGCTGGGCTGGGGAACAACAGCTCTGACTGTGCTGAAAACTTCCTATCTTGTACTTTTATTTGTAAGTAATTAAGCATCTGCATGTTTTGCTAAGTCAATAACCTTTTGACAAAAGAGACAGATTTACTCTAAGACCAATAGAGCATGAAAACAAAAAATGTTCTTGGGATAGTATCCTACTTTTAGGATTTTGCCTCAGTAACACTTGTGTTTTAATGATCTCAACAAAAGTTTAACAGAGAGTTTACACCTAGCAAAATTATTTTAAAAATTTCTGAAGTTAGACTATATGGAGTTAGATTAATTCCATTAAAATAGTCAGGAGGAATGTAAAATGACCGTAGAAATAGTCCCTGACAGAGCATGGGAAAGGACTGAGCTCTGGTGATCAGGACAGTAAAAAAGGAAAACCTTTTTTACTGCTGAATATCTGTGCCCCTTCTCCTATGACTACTGATTGAAACAGTATTAGTGTAGCAAAAGTAAAATTACTTTTTCATTTTATTATTAATAAAGTCACTCATATACTGGTATAACAACACTTATTTTGTTCTGGGCTTTTAAGAAGTTTCCAGGGCATTAAGATGATATATGAACTCTTACAGGGAAATTTTAAAAAATAAATAAATAAAATAAAAAACCCAACAAAGCAAAACAAAACACCAACAGTTTTAGTACCTTGCAGCATCCATCCCCAAAAACTTGAAATTAAGGAAGCAGCAGCTGAACTGAGAGTTGGCCATTTCTTTGCAAAACTTTTCATGCTGGGATCATAGATCATGTTGCATTTTTATGGAAGATATGTCTTTAGCAAAGAGGAATACCTAAATATCTATAGGCTTTGATCCAAATTTAGCAACTGGAATGGCTGTGTTCTATAAAGCACAATATACACAGCCCTTCCACATGGGATCTCCAGTAAATAACTTCTAAAGAGCCAGTCTGGAAACAGTAGGAAGGAAACAAGCACAGCTTCTTTGTAATAACAGAGCACCCCAAGGAAAGGTATTTCTATATAGGCAGCAGAAAATTGAAAGAAAAAGGAAAGCATAAAAATGAAATGAAAAGTTTCTGGTAATCTATCAGAGCTCCTTTACTAATTTTAACTCGTGAGTAAGAGAAATGTCATTGCTCTATTGACTAATCTGTTTGGAACATCAAAACAGCTTTGGTTCTGTTATTGATTTACTTTGTTAAGTGATTAATTAGTTAGGGTATTCCATCCCTCTCTTTTCCTCATGCTTTATCATTTATTAAGCTATCCAGGGGTGCAAAACGTCACAGAATCCCAGAATATTCTAAGTTTGAAGTGACTCTGCATCCCAACAATCCCACCCTGTGCCTGACAGCATTGTCCAAACCCTCCTTGAGCTCTGTCAGGCTTGGGGCTGTGACCCCCTCCCTGGGGAGCCTGCTTCAATCCCAACCACCCTCTGGGTGAAAAACAATAAAATTTTTCTAATATCTAACCTAAATTCAAACAAAGGAAACTCTTTGCTTGTTTTTATCTGTGGAAAAACATTTCTGAAAACTCATTGCCCTAACAGCAATATCTAAGTGAACTAGAAATTTAGGAAGAAAGATAACATGAACATTTTCAATTACTTTAAAACTCTGAGACTAGAACTAGACATGCAGTTCTCAAGAAATGATGCTGTAGCACCAATAATGTCTCTAAATTGCTTGGGTGAACTGAAGCAATTAAAAAGGGGTAAGAGCATGCTGTAGTTCCTTCTGTGCTCTATTTTCTTTCCTGTACTCATACACAAAGAAGTGTGATGACTTCCATTTAAACTGAAGGATTAACAGCACCATGGAACAATTATTCATTACTCAGGAGAAAGGATCTTTGAAGACAAACCAGCCACCATCAACCTCACAACTCCATCTGACCCCAGTTACACACACACACTTTGTCAGCACTCCTTTATTTCAGAGTTAGAAAGACTCATCCTCTTACTAATATGATCAGGCAAGAAAGTTCATATCAAAGCTATAAAAAGCAACAGCATTTCAAGAAAACAGAGGCCTATTAATTTTTCCACAAGCTAAAACAAGCCTTTGAAGCACAACCCAAAATTAGATGCACTAGGTACAACTTTAATCTGTAGCACTCTGGGCCCCCTACAAAATATCCAGAATATTAAGAAAAATATCCTAAAAATTTAAAACAGGGAAGTTGCCAATCATGCAGGGGGAAAACTGGAAATTCTGGGTTCAAAATGGGGAAAGTGGGGAAGAGAAGAAAACCTGTTATTCCTGAAATGAAACTTTAGAGAGCAATTTTTTCTCTTCCCTATTTCCTGCAGAAATAGCTCTTCAAAGGCCATCTTCATGCTCTTTGGGTGACCTTTCTGCTGTTACATTTCACCGCCTGCCCTGAAGGATATCTTTTTAATATCTTGTTAAACGGGGAGGGAAACGTGCAACGAGCAAAACACTCTGAAATGGAGGCACTTCTGCCTCAGTAAATACTTTGAGGATATATAAAGTGCAAAAAAGGGTCTCTTATTTCCAAAGGCCAGAGATATTTATAGAGTGCTTTTTATCAGTGTGTAGGGATAGTGGTTCCTATACAGTAAAAGACAAAGGAAACAAATGAGGATTTTATTGACTGCTGTACATACTGCCAATGTATGTATTATCATTATTAATGCAGCTAAACCCACAATTTTAAAATAAACCAATAGTGGCCGATTCCCTAAAGTCTTTGAACACAGCCTGACATTTTATTAGGGATTCCAGAATGCAGGAGGAGAAGCATTGCCCTGATCAAGCATTAAATGAGATATTCAGCTGGGAACATCTTTCAGTGTCACTATGAAATAACACGCCGATCCCATTCACCTATAATGAACAGAAAAACAACTTTTTCAAAAACTTATAGAAGATATCTTCTTTCTTACCCTCATTTTTCCTGCAGTGAGAATTTGGTTAAGCTTTTGTCACCTAACAATGGTTCCCCCAGTTCCTCCCCTTCTGTGGGACACAGAAAACTTGAAAGTCTCTTTTGTCTAAAAATTTTGTGCTACATTTTCTGCAAAAGACACCAAATTACCTGTATTCAGATAGACTGCATTTCATATGTATCTTTTCTTTGGAAGAAAACCCTGGCTAAGATTAACAGGCAAGCAGAACACTGGTTACTATTTTAAGGGTATTTTAAGGGGACAGAAATCAGGCTTTGACATTAGAACACTGCTCGAGTCAGAAAGTTTATTTAAAAAATAAAATGTTGGGAGAAACAACAATGCAAAACCCCAAGGTCTATAACAGAAAAGATTTCCAACTTTCCACTTTCATCCTTTCTGATCTCCTCAGCAGCAGCAAATGCCTTGTGCAGTCCCTTTCACCCAAGTGTGCTTGACAGGAAGGCTGTCAAGTTAAAAATTACTTTTTTTAAAATGATAACTTTAAAAATAATTCATTCCCACAAATCATTGGGACAGCCAGGGAAGAGAAGCAGAAAAGAAAAGAGGGAGAATTTACCACCCTCTGCATTCATAAAATGGATACTTAGAAAGAGCAGGACAGTAAATTTCTCCAATTTCTCCACTTCTGGAGGCACCAAGTCTGGGGGCACCAAGCCCACGAAGCAAACCAGAGTTGTGAAGCCCAAGACCTCTGCAATTCCCTTCCAGCATGACATTTCTGGCAATGTGTCCCCTCTAATCCAAGGCACAGCTCAGCCCAAACCCAGTGTGCTGCCCCAGGCAGTTCCCAGCCAATTTGCTGATCCAAACCTGTGTTTCTCTGGAAAGGGCCCAGGAGGTGCCTGAGGTGAGACAGTGCTGTTAGAAAAAGCAAATTCTCCTCTTGCTTATGATCCTCCACACCTGGTGATCATCCAGTGATCAGCCTTGACTCCCCAGATCTTACTGGAAAGCTTTTGGGCTTAAAACAATGCTTCATTCCCCTTTTTTAGATATGTCTATCAATTAAAGCTTTATATTCCACCTAATGCCTTCATTCACTTGGACATTATAAATTTAAGCTTTAGCTCTCAACCTTAGACCAGACTGTAAAATAAACTTGTAAAAGATTATTTCACTCTCCTCTAAATCAGCATTGAATAAAAGGTAGAAGAATGCAGCTGACAGGAACTGCCCT
The DNA here is from genome assembly GCF_047830755.1 of Zonotrichia albicollis. Lineage (NCBI taxonomy): Eukaryota > Metazoa > Chordata > Aves > Passeriformes > Passerellidae > Zonotrichia > Zonotrichia albicollis. The sequence goes on from NC_133819.1 coordinate 150,177,033, forward strand.
GGACATGTCATCAAGTAATTGAACAGAGATGCAGTGATAATCACTGAAAAAGTCATTTACTAAGTTATTCAATCAATATCATGCTATTTATGGGTTATTGTTCAAGTATTTATAATTACTGAGGACAGTTCATCAAAAGATATTAAAATCCATGAGATTCATTGTTTTCTTGAGCAAAATACCCATTCTATATATTTTAACATCTTTATGCTAGCCTTGTCACTGAATCTATATATCCTTTTGAAAATAAAAATATCTCCTGCTTTCAAATTACAGCTCTCCCCACCTACGTGATTTTATACTTTCAATAGTATAAATTACAACTTTCAATAGTCTGAACTTAGACTACAGATTTATTTTAGGGTTTTAAACATATGCTCTGACACACAATTAATTAAATCGACATTCTTTGCTATTATCCTTGTACTGATGTGTTAGCAAGTGAAAGCAAAACTTTTAGCTTAGGAGAATACACTACTGATATAAAGAGACATTTGCTTGGACTAAGAAATTATATAATAGAAATTAGATGGTTTTGAACAGTTAGACAATTTAGGTTTCTATAAAAACATAAGGCTCAGGTTTGCTCTCTGGGACAGACATGTTCTTTTACTACATTTTACTGCTGTATTACATTTTGATGGGAAGGTCATCCTGCACCCAAAAAGTGAATTAACTTATCTATGGGCCTAGAGTTTGTATTTACATCTTGAATTATGTCATAGCTGATGACACAGGTGCTCAGCTCCAGAATCCTGTTCCCCAAAACCCAAACCAGGGTCCTCTTGGAGTGCACCATGGCTCCCTTGCTTTTTGCCACCTGACAACTGAGAAATATAGAATACAACTCTATGACAACCATGGGATTTTAAATTTTTATTACTCAGAAAGCATTTTTGAAGGTGACATTTGAAGACTCCTGTGATGGTGTTCACAGGGGTCTTAGGTTGAAGGAAGAGACGAGAATGTTGACTCCATGTTTCAGAAGGCTTGATTTATTATTTCATGATATATATTACATTTAAACTATACTAAAAGAATAGAAGAAAGGATTTCATCAGAAGGCCGGCTAAGAATAGAATAATAAGGAATGATAACAAAGGCTTCTGTCTTGGACAGAGTCCGAGCCAGCTGAATGTGGTTGGCCATTAATCTTAAACAACCAACATAGGCCAATCACAGATTCATCTGTTGCATTCCACAGCCCAGATAACCATGGTTTACATTTTTTTCCTGAGGCCTCTCAGCTTCTCAGGAGGAAAAATCCTAAGGAAAGGATTTTTCATAAAAGATGGCTGTGACAGAATCCATTTAAAGCTTAGATGCGCATGAGATTGTCAGAGCAGAGTTGGGCATTTGGAGATTCTGTAGTGACAATACAATGACTTGGACCTTTAAATAACCAAATTAAAATCACTGTCAAACCACTGCAGTATGAAAGTGCTGAGATGTTTCCATGCAGTTCTGTGTGAAGCATCATAAAAACCTTCACACACACCCCTCCAGCAGCACCTCAGCAGCTGCTCCAAGCCAGGTTGGATGGGGCTTTGAACAACCTGGTCTAGTGGAAGGTGTCCCTGCCCCTGGCAGGGGATTGGAATTAGATGAGCTTTTATGTCCCTTCCAACCCAAACCATTCTGTGATTCTGCTGAAGGAATCACACAAAGTGCTGTTCCCTTACAGTGCTGCAGGATCATCAGAAACTACTCACAGTGTGTGTAGATGGAACATCTCCACACTCCATATCTTTAAAGTCCCATCTGGACAGTTTATTTAATGTTCACTTTTAGTGCAGCATAAAACCCTGTAAAAAGCAAGGCCCAGAATGGGGGCCCTGAGGAAGCAGCACAAACTGCCTGTGGCTAGAAACGACTCATTGTTTAGGCTGTGGAGGGAGGACAGAGATGGAAAGCCATAAAAGTGATCCATGAGACTGAGTCTCTGGAAAACAATGTGTTCCTACAGCAAATCAGCCTTTCATCACACAAGATGTATTTCAGTATGTGTAAAGCCATTCTGAAAAAATTGCTTATGCTACTGAGCAGTCAAAGGGATTTTTTTGGGTGCAGTTGCTCGTCATTTCTGTTCATTGTGCAGATGGTAGAAGCACAAGCAGCCCCTACCCCTAAATGTCAGCTTTACCTTGGCAATCCTCCCCATCAAACACTGACTGCCACACAAATGCACCTCACCGGGATATGAGGCTGGAAAAGTGAAACCAGAGATTTTAGAAAGCCCTCACCAATATCCCAATGACCTCTCCTCTCCCCAAAGGACCAATCCTCTATCAGAAAAAGGAGACCTAATATTATGGCAGACCTGAAGAAAGAAAAATTCTCACTTGTTTTTATCATCTGTGACTTGCAGATTAACATTTGGTTGGTCAAGGGAAATGCTGGAGGATCTAGCTGTACATGCAAAATAAGCTCCCATCATTTATAGTAAAAACTTGCCTTCCTTACCCAAAAGTGGTACCCACTATTTGAAAAAAAAATAAATATCTATACATACATATATATAGATAGATAGATAGATAGATAGATAGATAGATAGATAGATAGATAGATAAATAAGTATAGATATACATGTATATTTATAATTTTTCTACCTGGGGACACCCAAAACCTCATTTAAATTACTGGGGTTATGTCCAGAATGCCAGAATGCACAAAAGTTAGCAGAGCCCAGCTGAGAAATGAAAAAGGGAGATTGCTGCAGTCCTCATTAACATGCTGCATTTCAGTTTGTGTCTTTCCCTTCGGGTAGGCACAGGCACAGCATTTTCTTCTGACTTCATTAATTTTTGCTGCTATCAGGTTTGATTACTTTCCTCTCAGACATGCTCTTAAAGCCAACCAGTTCAGTCACATTCTAACAAAATCAGACCAACATCAAAGAAGCCTGTGTTTATGCCATAAAGTCCACACAATCCAAAATTATCCCCTCGGTGACAGCACCAAATCGTCACACAGGGAGACAGGAGTTTCTCTGGAGCACGAGGTGTCACAGCAAGGTTTTAATTTGCCCACTGGAAAATCCATTCTCAAGTGTTTACAGAAAAGTGATAGAAAGATAATAGATGTGAGACACTGGAGACAGATTGTATCATCTTCTCATGAAATTCATTCATATTCCAGCTCCTCCTTGCATTCAAACTAAGGAGTTCTGCAAACCTGTGCTGTGACAGCTGTCCCTGCTCTCAGCAGCAGTTCCAGGGATGTCTCACCCAAGTGCTCGTGCCAGGCCCTGTGTACTCAGAAAAAGCAGATTATGCTCATCTTTGTCATCTCCCTGCTCTCTTTACTGTCAACAGCTGGAGTCTCTTTTTTGGTGTTTAGATGATAAATTCAGTGTATCTTTGCATGCCATGTCTACTGCAATGAGGCTGGGAGCTGTGCAATTACAGCAACACCAAAAAACCAAACCAAAACCCAAAACCTAAAATATGTTCTGTGAGACTTTCACTATATTATCATTGCACTATAGGCCATAATTACTGCTAGCATAGGACTGCACACAATTAATATTTGTTGGGTAGACATTTTTCCACTATGTGTTTTAACAAATTCAGATAGATATAGAAGAGTATTCCAAGAGAGAAACAAGTGACCACATAACTGATTTATTTAGGAAGGGAACAAATTCCCAGAGCACTGGGCAGAAGTTAGTTCATCCCCTGAGATGAATTCAGCTTCCTGAACTATGAAATTGTCATTATTTGTCACCATAGAAGTCTTATTAAAATTCAATTCAAACTTCTATTAAAATTCAACCAATCATGACATCAAACACCACTGTCTGAATTTATACAGATGCCTAAAGGAAAGATAAAGGCTAAAAAGCCTTATCTCCTTCAGTGTTAGACAACAGCCTGTCAGTCAGTTCACAAGCTCCTCTCAAAAGAAGTTCATCCCCTTGAAAAGGGCAGTTTAGTGTGTGAAGGGAGCAGAGAATGAGAAACAACTCAGTGTAAGAAGTCACAATAATTGACTGGGAAGTTCTGAAGAGAAAAAAAAAAAGAGATTTTTCTTGTTCCCTCCACTGACTAAGCAACAGAAATGCTGTCACAAATTACTGGTGCAGGAGGGATTTACAGGAGGAGGAATCCTTCCAGGTCAGACACTATCCCTGCAAAAGGGTAGAAAAAGGAGCAAAGTCTGTCACAGTTCCCCCCATCACTCCCATTTCCATATCTTCTCCTTCAAGACTTACCTCTTCATGACAATAAAAAAAAAAAAAAAAAAAAAGGAAAACTCTAAGCCTTCTGGAAATCCAGAAGTTAATTTGTCCTTCAATAAGAACTTATATAATTCCTCTATGTTGTATTATATTAGATATTCCATCATGCATCCCCTCACCTATCCACAAAACACTGTCCCAAAATCAAAATCTAGCTGCTCTTTATAAAATATGCTTGTGGCTACTGTTTCTTGGAGTCTTGATGGAGACAAGAGGTTTAACAGACAGCATTGCAGAGGAATTGTAGAGGTATCAGGAAAAAAGTCTGTCTCTGAGCCTCTCAGAATACAGCTATACTGGATTTAAAGACAGTAAGGTCAGAGGCTTTAGCTGTACAGAGAAATTACTACATATTTTACAAAATTAAACAGAATTCTGATTAGTAAGGAGAGGAAGATAGGGCTAAAAATGTTTCTTTAATGTCAGCTACTGAGGGATGGAAATGAGCAGGTCTCTGAGCGTGCTGAGACACAGATCTGCTTGCACAAAGTCCATCATTTGGAAATGTGCACCCATCAAACCTCCAGCACTGGGGAGCAGAAAGCAGCAATTCCCTCAAGGCTGCCTTTGAAAGGCATCTTCCTACAGGCAGAAAAGAGCAGAAATACCATAAATTCTACAGCTCACAGACTTCCAGTACAAAAAGGATTGTTCTGGGACTTTTAACTAGATCTCAATAATTTTCAGATGCTTGAGGGCAATTGCCCAAGTAATGTCCACAAATAACAACCAGAAGCCCCCTAGAGATGGAGAGGTTGGAGAAATTCCAAACACAAAACTGTTCCTCAGAATGGTGAGCAATCCAGAACCACATGGATCATGGTCTGTATTATCTGGACCCAAATATGCTACTGAAATGGCCCACCATGATGGACAATTACCATGTTACAGATTCAGACCTAAACTTAAAGGAAGCAGCCTCTGAATTTGACATAACCCAGGGAAAATGGGAAGAACAGGAGGGCTGAAGCTCCCTGAGAATCATGTCAACAAAAATATATCAACAATGTCTTACTCTACTGGAGGTACAAAAGCCTGAGATGCAGTAGAGCTCTCAAAATGCCCTTTTTATCCTCCTTGTGCCTCCTTCAGGGTAGAGATTCCATACACAGTAATGGAAGGAGAGGCAGGCACAGCATAAGGAATTCCAGATGAGCTCCTGGATGCGTAGATTTGCTATATAAACCCAAATCCTGTCACTGCCTTGCTCTGCCAGGACACCCAGAGTGAGGTGAGAGGGAATCTTTCAGCTTGGACATCTTCCAGTCACTCAGAAGATCTTGCAGAGCCAGATGTTTTTCCCTGCACAGCCCAGAGCAGCCACATCTGGGGCTTTTCCTCCATCCCCTCCACTGGGATTTGAGAAGCCTCAGTTGCCTTCCTAGAGTTGGATGCAAACAACAGACAGGATCAAAAAGAGAGGGCAGCTTGTCCATGGAAAGCGTGCAGCCTGGCAGGAAGAAAACCTGGAGAACCAATGCCCTGCCCTGCTGCTTTGGAGGCAGCAGCACAGGAAAACCCTTTGGCCAAGATGATAAAAGTAAATTAGAACTAAAAGGGCATTGCCTACTTCTTTTTTCCTCAGCTGGTCACCTTCCCACCACAGGCACAGAATTTTGGAAGGTTATTTTGTCTTGCCACTGGAAGCTTCCACCTCTTCAAGAGCCCATGCACAGCCTGGCAAGCAGAGCATGCAGACTCCTGACATTACAGATTATTGGGTTTCCCACTGTTTGTTTTCCATCTCAGCCCTTCATAATGCCATCAATTAAAGGCTAAATTTATAACTGATGTGTTCTTTGTAACAGAAATTTACTCAACACTTCTCACTTGTAATGTGATTATTTTTTCTTATGGTCTCCTAAACTGTTTCATGAAATTAAAAACTGCAGTTAGCTCCAGACAGGAAAGAAATGCTGGAGCTTATTCTAAGCAGCATGGCATCAACCCTCAATTACTGTAAAAAACTATTTATTTAATATGTCAAGGCTAATTGTGGCAGCCCACCCAACACTTCCAAATAAATAATTAACAGCTGAATTTAGGAGCATGAGGTAATCAAGTTATCCACGGCATATGACATGTTAAAATGTATTGGTTTTATTTGAAAAGAGAGGAACCTTTGCATGCAGAATATGCTATTTCTGAGTGTGAATGTATATGTATGAGACAGGAGAGGGGAAAGCTGGGAGAAGAGCCATTATTCACTTATAGCCCTAATTCATAGAAATTTCAACTGAGGATTTATAGAGTAATCTACTTTCCCTCTCCTCCTGGTAAAAAAGTTAGGAAACTAAGAGGAAAATGGGAGAACATGTCTGAGTCTCTGTTTCTACTCTGATATGCATTTAGAAAATTTTAAATCAGTCCCAGTGAGGTCTTATGCAGGAAATAGCTTATAGTTATCTCTGGATTTCTCACAGCATCTATTTTTTTCTGTGAAGTAACTCCCAAGCCTATTTTCACTCCCAAATTAGCTTATGATTTTGGATCAACAGACTAATTGGTTATTCCAACAATTCAATTTAGTACAAGAAAAGTTAAGTGCTTGATGCGCCAAGAAAGAAAATCACCTTCTCATAATCCCAAAGTCACTACTTGGGACAGTGTTGATACTGAGACCTACAATCCTTCTGGATTACCAAAAATTACTTCTTTATGAGAAGTCACATTAATAAAAAAAACAAATGCAAAAGGCAGGGCAGGTTCATAGGACACTGCTGCTGTAGCTCATGATTCTTTAAAAAGTTGTACAAATCTGAGAGGGGCCATTGAAATACTGAATTTGTGGTTTCACACACAAGCCCACAAGTCAAGCTTCCATTCTGTCACCCTTGCTAGAACTGGGAAACCTTTACCATCCCCAAATACCAGCCACAAGTGTGTGAAGGACTCATCTTCTCTCTTCGCTCTGGCTGAGAGCTGTGGTCAGGCTCTAGACTCGTGTATTGCAGGGATTGTTCCAAGTTTCTACATGAGATTATTCCAGGTTTTGTGCAGGTTCTCATTAGAGGGACTATTTGTATCCTATTTGTATCAGGATCATAAGAGGCAAATGGATCAGAAATGGATTATTATATGGAAATGTCCCCATTTTCATATGTACTGGAATCAAAAGTCTGTATAACGCAAATCCCAGGAAGCATTGAGTGATCCAAGTGAGGACATTCCTTCTTTAAGACTGCAAAAAGCTGCTTCTCTCCAAGCCTTTTGCACAATTTCCTTTTGGAATTCCTTGGGAAGAGCATTCAGCACTACACCCTCAACACTTTCAACAGGGCAGTGCTGAGCCATTGCCCCTTACTTCCTGTGTTCTCATTTTAATTTGAATTTTTTTTTGGTTGTAATAGTAGAATACAGAACTGAAATAACTTGGTTTTCACTCTAAGATTCTTTTTATGAAATATTTTGCAGGTTGGTTTTTTCAAATTATCACCAGCATCATGTTAAAAAGCACTTCACCACTGAAACCCTTTTATGCAATGCTGTTTCCTCAGGAGACCAAGCACATGGAGCAGGCCACTCATTCAGGAGGTGACTTTGTGCCAGTGTGTGACACAGCCAAGAAGGAACAAGATTTGTTTTCATTTTTTCTAACAAGAAGTTCATAACTGATCCTCTCCATGTGAGGCTGTGTTTGAAGAGCTGATCTCTCCAATTGAAGTGAACCCTTAATATTTTATATGGATAAGAATGTATTTTAACTATGCAAAATAAAATATTTCAGCAACAGCAGATCAGGGGGTTAAATTCACCAAAAGCTATGGAGCTTTCCTAGTCTGCCTCCCTGCAAGAGAAGAATTGATGGAGTTTTTTTTAAGTATTAGGTATAGCAATCCTTTACATTACAGGATGGTGTATATTGTCCCATCCCTGGAAGTGTTCAAGGCCAGGTTGGATGGGGCTTGGAGCAACCTGGGATAGGGGAAGGTGTCCCTGTCCATGGCAGAGGGGTGGAATGAGATGATTTTAAAGGTACCATTCAATCCAAACCATTTTATCTTTTTATCAAAAAGGCAACTTTTCATTCTAATGCCACACTGCATTAAAAAATTGTGAAATACATAAATAGACTATAAGCAGAAATAAATAATTTACTTTTGCATTTGCCATTGGTAACATTAAACCTATAACCTATAACCACAATGCTGTTCTGATGTCAGAATAGATTGCAGGGCAGTAGGAGTGAAAAGAGGGGGGAAAAAAACCCTGGAGGTTGGTTCATTTTTAGTAAAAGACTTTAAAAGTCTAATCTGTTTAGTTTATCAGAAATATTGTAAAAATTACTTGATTTGTGAATATCTCTATGGAAAGAAAATTAAGAGCAATAAAGGACTCTCTAGTGGGGAAAATTGTTACTAAAGGAAAGGGCTGAAAGCTGGAGCAGAAATTGAAATTAGGCAGGGAACAGGAAGATTACTCCTATCCTGACCTCTTCTTATGAAGACCAGGGGCTTTCTACAACGAAACCTGAGCTTGTGAGCACAAAGTATTAGCAAGGAGGGCCAGGTAAGCTCCCAGAACAAGGAGGAGATCAGATTGAATGGCACCTTCTCACTGAAGTGTTTATAAATCCCATGGAGTCAAGGAGATCCATTTGCAGTGGTTAGTGGGAAAGGAAGGAATGAGAGCAATAAGCTGGGGCTTAGATGGGATATCAGAGTCTCTTGTCAAAACTGGGGAAAGAATCTGCCAGAAAGTGCACTCAGCAGCCATGAAGGGCAAGGCTGGGTGGGAGGATCAGGAGTGAAGAATGTGAAGGGTGAAGGCAAATAAATGCAGCTCAGCAATTCCTAAAGGGACACAGGCAGGGAATGACAAGAGCAGGGTGGCTTCCTAAAGCAGGGAATATGGGGTGTGAGCCCCTCCCCTGGGACAGGGATTCAATCCCTCCTGGTTTTGCTTGTGTTCCTGCTCCTTAGTTCCCTTCTGGGGGTGAGTAATGGGGGAGGGCAGGAGTTGGGGTAACACATTTTTGTTGGAACTCGGCACATCCCTCCAGGCGTCCAGAGTTGCTGAGGACCCCACCGGGGGCTTGGAGACCCTGGCATGCAGCCCAGAACACCTGGGGATTTGATTTTGACCCCTGGAGCAAGTTGCCAACTTTGTATGAGGGCCTGAAAGTCACACAGGTTTGAATAGTGTAATAATAAAATTATCACAGGATGAAAATGTAGATTTTAGGATTTTTGGTATGGGGATTATGGGGACAAGATGGAGGAACTTGGGCGTGTCTACCCTTTCTTCTTCTTCTTCTTCTTCTTCTTCTTCTTCTTCTTCTTCTTCTTCTTCTTCTTCTTGTTCTCCATTTTCTGCAGTAATGTTGGCACTTTTGGATTGGTTTAGAATAGAAGTGCACTGTCTAACACAGGTGATTGGTATTGGGAATTAAGTGTAAATATGTTATATGTAGTTTGTGCTATAAAAGGACAACACCACCTCGGGGGTGGTCAGAGTGCTTGTGGCTGCCCTGCTCAGCAGATCTCCGCTGGGCAGAAAGAAAATTTTATAGGTAAGAATTAATAAACAACCTCAAGACTGAAAACTGAAGAGTCCAGACTTCAGTTGCACGGGCCAAAGCAGAGACATCCTGCACATCTCAGGGCAGCAATTAACAACAGCAACCCCAGACATTCTCATACAGATGGAGACGGAGACAAAGCAATAAGCCTAAAACACAAATACAAATTACTGCTTTTCTAGATGTCATAGATATGGAATAGATGATATCTGAGTTGGTTTTGGAAAAGCAGGGAGTGTCTGACAAGGATCTAATTTTATTGGGTCAAAATAGCCATTAACAAAGAGTTCTCTACAGAAAAGGAGAATATTTCCAAAGATCTTCTTAAATGCAATGCTTTATAAAGAGACATCAAGTGCATATTAGCTTGTATTGAATGGAAAAGGGAGGAAAGATCCAGTCAGAGGTCTGCAAGAACTAGGAGTTTTTCCATCTTCTTGGACTCAGAGCTTTTCATAAAACTGATTGACTGCTCACCCTCTCACATATTTATTCATTTGGCAGCCTGGTTTTCCCAGAAAGCTATCTCAATTCAACAATGCCTGTGGAGCAGAGACAAAACCTGGAAACAGGGAATGATGGATGGTTTGCTGGGATGGCAGTGGAAGAATGGAATGGCAAGGGCCTCATCCAGACATCCTCACAACAAATAGAGGAGCATAAAAATATTCATTACCAACTCAGAAAGAAGGCAGCATCAGAAAACGAATGGGAGCTGAAGGAAGCCAGGCAGAGCAGTTTGAATACTCTGGGGATGTGGAAGCTGGAATGGGAATGAACTGGTGCTACAACACAAAGATGTCATCCCTCAGAAGACAAAATGTTGATCTGTATCATACAAGAGGCAGAAGCCAAACCAGTCTGCAGCTCCTGTGAGCAGAGCAGGGGCCTGAAGGCATCACTGCTGCCCCTGCTCAGTGGAACTTAAGGTGCAGCCTCTGATTCCATCTCTGTGTTCTGCTTCCTATATTGTTTTATGTCATTCTAAATAACTACTCCCAGTGGATATCAGTGCAAGCTGGTCTGTGGACCAAGAGATTTCACTAACAGCTGTTTCCTTCATTTTCCTTTTCCACATAAAATCATGTTGTGTGAAGTTATAGTTCCCTGTGCAACTCTGAAGGATTTCTGGGAGCAACTCAGCAGTGGGCAGGGGTGAATTTGTTAAGACAAAAAACCTTCTCCAAATTTCTTCTTGCACAGTGAGCAGTACCCAAGAATAAACAAGGGAAAGACAGGACCAGGAGTCTTTCTGAAGCTTTGTTGTGTGAACTGGAGATTGTCAGAGCCTACATCCCAGTCCACCTCACAGCCCAGTTCTGTAGTCCAGTTTGTCTGTGCAGATGTTATGGGAAACTGGGTCAAAAACTGCTCTCCTGAAGTCCAGGGCAGTGAAACCACCATTTTTCTCATTTCCTCAGGATCCTGAACTCCACCATCCCATGATCACTGCAGCCAAGGCTTCCCTTGACTTTCATAGCCCTAACTAGTTCTTCGTTTAAAGGGTCAGGCCTGGGCAGATCATGCCCACTCACCAGCTCCTCAATCACCTGGGTCTGGAAGCTGGCACCAATTACTCCAGAAACCTCTTGAATTACTTTTGTCCTGCTCTGATGTCCCTCCAGCAGTTTTTGGGGTGGTTAAGGTCCCCTGTGAGGACCAGTGCCGTCTATGTGAGGCTTCTTCCAGCTCCTTGCACGGGGACACCCAGCACAGCATCTGCCCTCTGAACCCAACCCAGCAGCTCCCAGCTGTCTCTTCATCACTTTAAGTTTACATCTTTCTGTCTAAACATATTTTACTAGTTACAGCTTTGTTTTCTGTTTGGTATTAAAACCAGAGAGTGACAAAGTGCTGTGGTTTATCTTTCCTGTTAGTGACACTCCGGCGCTTCCCAGGGATCCTGCTGAACCCACCTCAGCTCCACAGGGAGAATAAAACTAGAAAAGGCTGCATAAAAATATTCAGAAAATATTTAGAAAGTAATCACAAATGGGGATATTTCTTGGCCATTGGTATTGTGGAGTGTCCTTGACCTCACTAAAGTTCTTGTCATTCACTGTGAAATCAGCACATCTTTAGATGTGCATCTCTGTAGCCAAAAGCATGCTCTTCAATGTCTTTATTTTCAATTGCTTTGAGAAATTCTGCAAATAAAGTGTTGTTTTAACAGTTTGCATGAAAACACAGCAGTGACTAAGATCCATTTCACTACATTTTGAGCCCAGACACCTAGAGAATTAGCTAAATGTGCACAATCTACCTCCTACGTAAGGGAAGATTATGGTTAACTCTCTTGAAGTCAATGCAGATAAGTCAGTGTAAGGTAAGATAAACAGGAGTAAAGTCTACAGCATTATTTTAAAAAGGAGGAAATACAAAAAATAGAAGTAAACAGACCACAGTCTTTCTGCTAGAAAGCACAAACAACCACCTACATGAGGAAAAGTGGAGTAGGTGTGTGTTGGCCATTATTGATATAATTAGAAACTGTTTTTAAAAAATATGTTTTTACAGAGGAGAAGTTACACAGTAAAAATGTGTGTCAGCAAGTTATGTCATTTTAGTTATGTATTTGAAAATTAGGCTTACATATATGACATTTTTTCTGTAGATAAATCTCACAGGATGCAGAAGATGAATATTACAGAATTTAATGTTACTCTTAAAACTATGATTTCAACATTTGACATCCTAAAAGTTGCAAAAAGATCAGAGCTTTATTTTAAAGAAGACACTGCTGGACCTTGCTCACCTTTTTTAAGGTGTTTTCACCTAAACAAGGTAAACTTAAATAAATAAGCCATTTCTTTCTCAGATAGAAAGAAGAAGACTGGGATGAGCCCTGGAAATTTTGTGCTGGCAGCAGAGAGCAGAGCTGGTGGGATGGAATGGGAAGAGCTGAAGGACAGAAAGGTGGGGATCAATGGAGTTTAACAGATAGGCTCTGGCTGCAGTGGCCAGCGCTGAAGTGCAGGAGCAAAATGTGACCAGAGTGGCCAATTAAAAGAGATGAAAAACTGCTGGGGAAAGAACCAGGCATTAATTTAAGAAGCCTGACTGTGAAGCAAACATATTCCAAGCTAGGAATGAAACTAAGTTTGTGGATAATAAAAAACACTGTAAATCTTATTAAGCAGGAAGTCTAAAGAGGCTTTTCTCTCGTTTTCTACCTAAGAGTCTGAAAATCATTGCATTATTAGATTAGCTTACAGAAAGGTAGTCATTCAATATCCCAATCTTATCCATGGGGAAAAAAATTTTTGAAGAAGAAGATTTATAAAAACCACTGATGCCAGGGCCTATAATTGGAGAAGAAGGATGGTTTAGCCCAGAGTTGGGATAACAAATGCTAGCCCAGGGAACTCAGACATTGAGTTCAATGGGGATTATAAAGCTTAATAAAAGGCAATACTAGTCAGCTCTGGCTCATTTTTTTTCCCCCAGCATTGAGACAAGAAGTAGTTGCAAGTGCTGGCTGCAATTGTTCACACTCTGAACAGCTTCTCTCTGGCCCTAATCAGAGTCAGAGGAAATGTCCAAACCTAAAATGAGTTCTCACTCCTCGGTCCAAGTGGGACTGAAAGGCTCCATGAAAAGAAACAAATCAAGAAGGCAGTTCAGAACTGCAAGATTTAGTCACATTGCTTTAGTCAAAGACTTGGGGGACCCAGGTTTCTTTCCCTGCTCTGCCACAGCGTTCTTGCACACCTTCAGGCATGGCACGAATTCTCTCCCCTTGCTTCTGAGCTGCACAGACGAGATAAAAGTTCCTCCCTAATTTAGGAGAGTGCTGTCAGCCAAGGAAAAAACAAATAGGGGGTGCTCAGATATAACCACACTGTAAAAAGTCAAATCTTAAAATTAAAAATTCAGGAAAGGACTTGCATTCAAAACAATGTTAAAGTACAAGCTAAATATACAAGTTTATTTAAACCACTGTGGAATAATTAAAAATTTAAGGGCACTTCAGTTTCAGCACATTTTCATTCACTATCCTAAACAACATTTTGAATACAGCCAAAGCATGTTCATTAATTCCTAAAGATGCACATAAAATCCTGAAACTGTCAAAAGAAAAATTAGCTGAAAGGAGTCCAGGAATTGAACTTCCAAACTAGTCTGGCATAGTTAGCACAGCAGAAACAAGACCCTACTGGGGGTAAAAAGAACTTTTGATTTCACACAATTTTGTACCAAAATTCTCTAAACTATAAATCAATTTAATAGTTCAGGAAAATGCAAGCTACAAGATTTTTTAAGTATTAATTATTCCTAAGTATTTAATACTTAAAGCACACCAAGCATACTCTCAGCTCCTGTGACTCACTCAGATGAAACAGAAAAAATTGAATTTTCCAAACCATCACTATATTATAACCAACCCCCTTTTTTTCAGATGTTGAAGGACAGTCTTTGCAACCAGATATCAACATGGAGAGACAGTTAAAGATTTTTCTATCTGCTTTTCACTGCTGAAATTTAATCTCATATGCTACATGCCAGCCATGAAGGTATTAGAGAGCTTCATGTCCATCACTTTTTAATCATATGCCTGTTGTACTTTCAACCTCTCCTAGTAAAACAAAACCCTCAAAAACTGGATTTATCTTAGCAGCATTTTGGAGTTCTTTTTGGTTATTTCCTACACATCAGCAAACATTCCCTGCCAGGTTGTTTGTCTGATAGCCTTGATAATCTTAACAGTTGTTTTATTCTTTCTGATGTTATGCTTTGGTTTTGGTGAGCAGAGCTGTTTTCTAAAGCTCCCTGTAGCATCAAACATGAACAAAGCAAGAAAAACACATGGACTTTAGGCTAGTAAAGAAGATTTAACCAAATTGATAAACTGGCTTCAATCTGAAGGGTTCACAGATTTTTTAACTGATTGTCACAGCACAGACTCTACCCAACATCCCACAAACACTCAGCACCTACTAAAAGAGACAAACAACATTTTACCCTGCATTTACAGAGCAGGATTTTTAATTGACCATAAAGGACGCAGATTCAAGCTCAGGATGTCTGCACCAACCTCAGTGGGGTGTTCTCTTGAAGAGAAGTTGGTACAGGCCATTGATAAAGGCAGAGGGCACCTCTGTGTCCCCATTTCTGATGCTGCATTGTTGGCCCTGGCTGAACAAGCTCCTGTAGTGTCAAGATATGGAAAAATTCTGTATTTCTAGAATTTCAATGTAAAACATCCTTTTTTTATCTACATAAAAATAGAGAGAGGATAATATACAGTTTTCTTCTGGTAATAAGATCCTTTTTAAGCAAAGCTAATATATTCCTATTTGAGTAATAATTACAAGTTTTTGCTGTTTCCAGCTTTACTTCAAGTTCCTCTTATTTCTCATTACCCAGTCTTTACAGATATTACACTTATTGTCATTGATACCTCTCCAGAGGTTTTCTGTCAATTTCTGGTGAATCATCAACACAATGAACAATTTCTTTGTACTGTTAATATTACAGAACACAGAATGGTTTGGGTTGGAAGGAACCTCACAGATCATCCTGTTCCAACCACCCCTCCATGGGCAGGGATACTTTCCACCAGACCAGGATGGCCAGAGACTCTTTATTACAACTATATTTTAAAGGAAGCACAGAATCCACACACTGCATAACTTCACATTGTAGAAAATACTGAGATTTTTTCTGGTTGCTTTCTATATGCTGCAAAAAGCTGATTTTCCTCTGCTGTGTCATTCTCATTAATTTGCCTTTCATGTTTTCCCATTTATTAACAAAATGTTGAAATCACCTGAATGTGAAAAGTACAAGAGGTTTTGTAGGGTTTCACCAAATCTCCATTCCTAAACCACACGATTTCAAAGAATTTTTTCCAGAGATAATGACTGTTACAAAATTCATTTTAAAGTACTATCTTGGGATAAGTGGGAAACATTCTGGCACCCCCTGAAAATATATTTTTGAATCAAGAATGGTAATGTCCTGGTAACAGCAGCTCTGAAACTTTTTCCCACATAAATCTCCATCTTCCCTCAGCTGTTGTTTATGTCTTTGTAGTGACTATGTTGCATCCTTTGTTATGTTTTTATTCCTTGTAGACATTGATGGAGACCATAACTATTTAAGATATAAAGTTAGGAGTTATTTTCCTTTAAGAGTTTTAAAATTGAAAAAGTTGTTCAGAGCCTTGGATCCCCTTCTGGCCCCAGTGGTTCTTGGGTTTGTACTTTTTGCTTCAAGTGTGTAGCCTAACATTGAAGCCTAAGCTGATTAGAGCTGTAAATCAACATATACTCCTCCAATTCTCTTAAATTCACAGAAGCCTTCATTCAAAATTGGAGAAAAATATCCTAGCGCTGACTGCAAGCAACTTCCTGGTGTGGTCACTTGTCACATCAGTGCATCTCAAGGCATTGTATCAAGAGAACATTTCTTCCATAACTTCATTTCTGTGACTACCAAGGCTGCTCCAAGCTGTTCTGAGTGATTATCTAGCACTCATTTTCACTTTCTTAATAATAAGTTGACAGCATGCAGCAGATAAATTGATTCACACAGCCACAAAATTGATAAATTCTGAACTGGAAGGAGATTGCTGTTGCCATGCAAGTCAGCAGGAATCCTGAGTTTTCCTGCTTTCCTCCTCCTCGCTTCTCCACAAGCTCAGGCGGAAGGGAGTTTGTCAAGAAAACTTTGGGAGGGATAAGAGCAATTAGCAGAGGCACAAAATGCTTTCACAGAACAAATAAAAGAACAACTGTGGATGTATACACAGGGAAGAAAATAGCTGTAGAAAGCTTTATCATCTAAAGCTCTCTTAAGGACCACATCTGTAGTGTGTCCATTCCAGAAGGGAAAAGGACACTGCTCACAAGGTCTCAGCAGTGGCAGGAGTGGGAATGGAGCAGGATGGCTCAAGCACCTCCACACTTCCCTCAGCTGCTTCCCCACAGAAAACAGACTCAGGAAAAGCAGCCCATGAGTCCTGTCAGCTTCACATAAATGTGGTTTTCCCAACAGATTCCACATCTAATATAATGAAAGGGAAGTAATGCGACCTCAACCAAAATGAGTTCACATGTATAATAATAAGAATTAACCACAGTAGGTCCCACATCTGTATTTATATGGCCACATCTATGGCAGGCCATTAGCCGGGGCCTGTGAAAAGCTTCAATGTCCATCAAGATTCAGAGTCATACAAGAAGCCTTAATTTCTCCATTTCCTGACTCCTTAGGGACTCAATTTTGCCAGTCAGTCTTACCTTTCCTGGCCTAACTCTTTTCAGCATCATTTCAGAAATCACAGAGGCACACACTGACTCCAGCAGCAAACTGGCTTTGAGGCATCTCATAACCAACAGGTTTTGGTGATGAATCACAGAAAAACTGACCAAGAACCTCACTGCTGAGATTTACAGCCACACAAATCATGGCCTCACCTTGAAACTGTCTTGAATAAAGAAACTGAAATTTTTCTTCCATCTGCAGAACCTGATATTGTCACATTGCAGCTGAGGAGCCTGTTCCCCACTTGGTGGAATAAAGACTGCTTTTAAGCAAAATGCAGCTTTAGACTACTGTGCTATTTTTAGTGACTAAGAAAAACTACCAAAGGGAATTCCCAAGCAGTAATGCAATTTAGCAGGCTAATACTCACTTGTACTTTGAAAGAAAACCATTAAATTATGTCAGTATAAAATATGCTGAAGAAATATTTGTAATGTAGGTACACAAACAACTGACACAAACATATTTAAGGAAAGCTGCCACCCAAGGAGACAGTGTTAGGGTTTAAGTTCAAATAAAATCAATTTAAGGTACTTGATGTGTCCATGCAAAGGCAGAGGCTTTTGGTAGGGAGAACAGAAGGCAAAGTATTGGGAAGAAACTATTCACTGTGAGGGTGCTGAAGCCCTGGCACAGGTTACCCAGAGAAGCTGTGGCTGCCTCTGGATCCCTGGAAGTGTCCAAGGCCAGGCTGGATGGGGCTTGGAGGAACCTGGGACAGTGCAAGGTGTCCCTGCCCATGGCAGGAGGTTGGAACTGGATCATCTTTCTGGTCCCTTCCAACCCAAACCATTCCATGAATCTCTTTTTGTACAGCCACTCTCAAGGAGCTGATGTTCCTAAGGAGTCTGTCCATACTTTCTAATATTTCCCTCACCTCTCAGACTTGAAATTATTCTTAACTGCTTTCTAATTAAATCAGGATGGTTTTTTCCCTACATTTGCTCTGATTTAAATATTTGGTTAAATACTTTCTAATTAAGACAGGTTATTATTTATATGAGAAGTCTGATACTTCATTAATGATGCAAAGCAGAGAGCTGCAGCTCTTTCCCATGGAACAGTCTCAGATCACAAGATTTTCAAAATTATAACTTGAAAGCCTGAAATTTATTCCCTCCCTGTTGACCTTAATAAATAAAATCCAAGAATTTTAAAACTTGGTGTCTGGAGTGAAGGAGCCTTTCTTCTTCAGAATATTCCCTCTAAAGATTACATTTTCAAGGAAAAACTGAAACAATTTCTGAAACTATGATGGGTTAATTTTCCAGAAATGAAGCTGCTCTGAAAACAGCAATGAAAATTGACATTTGACAACGGTATTACATTATTTAGTGCTGACATTAAACAAGTAATATCTTTTGCTGCCACTGCAAAGCTTTATATTGCATCTATCAAGCACTTTTCAGGTTTCCAATGCAGTCAAAATGCTAATCAAGTGAAATAGTTACTGGGCACATCCTGATTTAACATTTGCTTTGATTTCAGAACTTGCAAACTTCATATTTCTTTATTGGGCCTGAAGTTCAAAATACTGTGTGGTGTCAGAGAGGAGGAGAAGGGCCATAAGAACCCAGCTATCAGAAAAATGAAGAATCAGCAATCAATGGTCTAAAAATCAGCCTATTTGGACCCAAGTTAAACAAAAAGCCAGAGGTAGCGAGATGAATGTTAAACCACACAGAATTCCCATTTGCAAGATTAAATAAAGATAATAAAATAATGATTCTTTTTCTTTCTGCATAAACTAAGTCAGCCTCTGATCTCTGTATACTAGAATACCATCATTATTATGCTGCATTAATATGCAATATAATACTTTTCCACTATTTTGAACACTCTGCAGGAGTCTGGTGGTTAATATTGCATTTTAGAGAAGGCAACACTGTGAAAGGGATGGCAAGGAGCAGGCTCTAGACCACACATTAAGACAGAAGCATCTATTAAGGTAATTGCTTCATCCTCAGGATATTACAGCATGCTAATATTTCCCAATGAAAATTCAAAGTCTCAGCCCAAACACGGCATGAAAACACAGTGCTCATCCATAGCTCCTGCACAAACATCACAAACTGCATTTTGCTTAGGTTCATGCAGAAACCTCACAGACCCTGAGTGGCCAGCAGTGCCTGCCTGGTGAATCATCCATTCCTGCAGGCTCTCCAGCTACACAGCCACAGCCTGAACCACCTGTTTGCAGTGTAATGAGCTATCAGCACCTTTGCTTCAGCAATTCACTGGTAAGAGGTGTCCCAGCACAGCTCTTTGGGGCTGATAATGAAATTCCTGCAGTTGACAGATGTTACCATGACAGGGCTGTCTGCTCCCACAGGCAAAGATGTTGTTGCCCAGATTATTAAACTCTATAAACCCCACTGGGGAGAGTCAGGGCCACCTAAGCAACTCCTATAGGGATCATCATCTACTTTACAGCTGATTTATGTTTTCCCTGTTGAGAAGTAACACCATGTTTTAACTGCAGCTGTTATCTTACCACACTCAGAGTGTGGGTGTGAGAGGATGCATGGGATGAGCCAGAGGCCCTGGTGGGAGGAGGACACTGCCCTTGGTCTGACCACCCTTTTGTTTCTTTAATCAGTAGAATCACAGAATCATTAAAGTTGAAAAAGACCTCCAAGATTATTGAGTCCAACTTTTGACCAAACACAAGCAGGTGAACCAAACCAAAACATTGAGTGCCACCTTCAGTCATTCCTTGAGCACCTCCAGGGGTGGTGACACCACCACCTCCCTGGGCAGAACCTTCCAAAGCCTGACAAAGCTTTCAGTCAACAAATTCTTCCTG
Source organism: Zonotrichia albicollis (assembly GCF_047830755.1). Lineage (NCBI taxonomy): Eukaryota > Metazoa > Chordata > Aves > Passeriformes > Passerellidae > Zonotrichia > Zonotrichia albicollis. The sequence continues at coordinate 150,196,869 of NC_133819.1, forward strand.
ATTTTCAATCTGAATCTCCCCTGGTGCAGCTTGAGGCCATCCCATCACTGGTCACCTGGGAGAAGAGGCTGATCCCAACCTGGTGCAACCTCCTGTCAGGGAGTTGTAAAGAGAAAAGAAATCTTCAATGTTCACATAAAGAAAAGAGTCAAATATTGAAGACAAGTGTGTCTAAATATTGGAGATAATCTGACACAATAAGTATTACCAGGAGTTTCTTCAGTAGTTTCTTCCATTAAGAACAGGCAGCCTGAAGGCAGAGACATTCCAATTAAGGTATTTAATGAAAACTGAAGAAGGGGAAAGGCTACTACACAGCACCTCTCACTGCCACAGCAGTCCACCTCTCACTGCCACACAGCAATCCATTGTCCAGCCACAAGAAATAGGGAAATAAAATCTCAGTATTGCCAGAGGTTGAAGATAAGGCTCTGTTTGAGGGTGGGATAAAAGACAAGTCATATTTTGGGAAAAGGTGGAGAAGGGAGACAAAACCCATCCTGAAGTGGGTAAAGGAGATGCCACTTCAAACCTATCAGAAATAGTGAAAAACAGCGACTATAAAAATTTCTCTGACATTTGGCAGGGAAGGAGAGCTCCCCATGAAATCTTATAACAGTTGAGAAACACAAACATGCCTACATTTGATAAGATAAAAAAATTGAGTCCAAGCCATTAAACTGATTTGCCTCAGGCCATTTGAAAGTTTCACAACCCCAGGTTCTCCACACAGAGACCTCCCCCAAAAGCCAACCTCTGCAGGGGGAGCCTCTCTGGCTGTCAGACTTGGTCTGCAAGATCAATGTAGCAGCACAAACTTTTTCTGATCCTCATCCAGATCATCACACTACCCAGCAGAATAACTCCCTGTGCAAGGCCTGCTACCTTCAATTGGATTTTTTGGAGCTGATCTGCACTCCACTGATCATCTCACTTCTTCTTCAGTAGGAAAAAGTCAGCAGCAAAAAGAAAATGCAAAAATTTGTAAGCTTTATGACACTATTTCTTTCTTTTCCTTTCATTTAGATTATGATTTTGTCTATGACCCAATTCCTAAATATTATACTCTAGATAACCTCTAAATTTTTCCTGAAATATGTGAGGTCATACTGTCCTCTTAATAACTATAAAATAAAACATTTTAAATACAAGAGCAAATACCCAAAATATCCTCTTCTTTTACCAGATTCATTCTCATCTTTCAAAAATATAAATAGAGAAGATATTGATGTTTTCTTAGATTAAAAAAAAAGAAAAACACAAACCAAAACCTAAGAATAAGGTATTTTTATGATACATTTTGGAAAGAATTTAAAATTACAAATCAGTGGTTCATTTTTTTAATTGTACATCTTTCTGATACATTGAGAATACATTAGCTCAGCAGTATCTGTAGTTTACAGTAGCAATTAGCATCCTGGGGAGTCAGCTGCAAATAACAAATTCATAAACAAAATAGAATTAATCAAGGGAAAAATTAAAATAAGGAGGAGCTTGCATAATCTTAGGATGGCAGAACACCTAAGAGAAGCCCTTGCTCCAGGCAAGGATTAGTCTGTCAAAATTATGGTCAAATATTTAAACACTCTTCTTTTTCCTTAATGGTTTCTGAAGTTAATGCAAGGTAATTATCTAATTAAATAATAACTATATTATGGCCTGTCTAACAATTAAATTCAAACCATAATCACCTTGCTAAACTTCAAGATGTCCTTGCAAATTTTTCATTTCAGTAAGAGAAGGTACAGTGGAGATGCTCTTACCCATCAATGCATAAGCAGACAAAATAATGGACAGCAGTGAACAAAATCCCAAAGTCAAACTGTTCCTAAATGGAAAGGGGTGGAAAGAGCACAGAGCTGCAATCTCACCTCTGCCAGCTGAAATCTGCTCTGCCTAAAATGGAACCAGGCTGGCTTTGGTTAAACCAGGCTTTTCTCAGGCAGGGCCCCCTTCCTATCCTGTGCTGGATTTCAGGCTACAGAAACAGAAACAAATCCCACATGGATTTCTTCCAGCAGTGAGGGAAGAGGATGGACAGAGAGACGGCAAAGAGGTCACTTGGCTCATTTTCCTTTTCTTACAGGTAACAGCTCTCAACAGAAACTGAAGCCACAATTCTCAAATCCCAGTGATGCTGCTGCATGAAGTGACCGCACAATTCACAGTCTGCTAAAATTATCTGCCAAATCAGGCCAAGAGCCCTGGCCAGCCCTTTGCCTGTCTCTGAGCTGCAATCTCAGACTGGGCAGCAATTTCCACTGATTCTTCTATTCAACTCTTCATATTATCAGGGCTATCATTTCACTGGCAATATGTTGGGGTTTTTTGTGGTTCCCAGTCCATGACAGTCTGGAAAAAGAATTCCTTAAGGAAGATATTTTTAACAAATCTCAGCATGAAACAGAACAGAGATGGGGCTACAACATTTCTGACCAAGAACACCAAGATCAGAGATGTTTTCCCAGCAGCACACAACTCTTAGTTTGGGTTTGTTTGGGGTTTTTTTTGTTTTTTTTTTTTTTTGTGAAGCTTACCCATACTTTGTGTAACAGTTCTTTACCAAGCATATTTATAAAGAGAAAACCACTTGGAAGAAGAGTACATACAGTCCACTGGAAGCCTGCTATGGTAAATTTAATTTACTTGGAAGTGCTGAAGTACTGACAAAGACAGAAACTGTAAAAAAAAAAAAAAAAAAAAAGCCAAAACCAGAAAGAACAAAGACAGAAAAGAGATAGAATCATCTAAGCTTGTCAGAAAGGCAGAAAACACTGTCTTGGACACACTTTACTTGAGTATACCTTGCAAACTTACAGGAAAACTCACAAGTGCAAAGTTACATCCTTAAACAACAAGATGAGGCTGTTATTGAAGTGCTATGATTTGTTCTGCATCTCTATCTAAAACAGTTTTCCTTTAGAACATCCTGTTGAAAGGCAGAGAAGGGCTCTGAAGTGTTATTTTCTTTACATTTGTGAGAAAAAGCCTTTGCACTTAATATTGGTTGAGACCTAGAGTATTTTAGGATTGCAAAGCCCATTTAGATTGCTCAGCTCAGACATGAAAGCCCTGAGAACAATTCCAAAACAGCAGAATTAATACAGTCTTAAAACAGAAAAATCAATGCAGCATTTGTATTTCTTTTTTTTTTTTTTTTTTTTTTTTGCCGCCATGAGCACCAAAACATTCCCTAATTAGACTGCATAACACTGCTCCTGGCTAGGTAACAATTATCACTCCCATTTCACAGGTTGCTAACGAAGGAGTTTTGCTCAATTAGAAGTGAGAGGATCAATATCAGGCCACACCACATCTCCAAAGGACAGAGGCCACTGCAGCCTGAAGTGCCTCAATCCACTGGGTGACAAGATAAGGTGCAATTAGTTTTGCTGTTTCTCTGATCAAAGAGAGAAATTTCTAATGGGCTGCCCTGCTCCGGCAGAATGTGCCACTACCTTTCCTCTTTGTAACAGCAAAATTACAGTGAAAAGAAACAATTTTCTACAAAGCAAGTCCTAAACACAACAGTGCAGGAGCTATTTTGGCAGCTAATGCTCAATGTTTTGTGCTGCCTTTATTCTTAAGGCAAAGGGTACACATTTCATCTGAGAAGTGGATCTGTACACAAAATGAAGGTATCCCATGCCTTAACAGAAAGGAAAGCAGATGAGTCATTTTAAATTATAATCAATGGGAACAATAATCCTGCAGCTAAGTCTTGATATTTCTCAAGTGCTTTCATAAATTTTCAGAAGGGGCATTTCTACCACTTAAGCTAATACAAAGCAAGGGATCAATATTACAAGGGTTTCTGGATTGCACCAGAGACTTGAAAAAATTCAACTTGCTTCTGTGCTTCAGCTCTTCCTATCTAAATTCTCTCTGTTCTCACTGGATTTCAGCAACACACAGTAATTAAATGAACAAGCTCAAATTTTTCTAAATATCTGAAATATTTTATTATTTGATACATACCATTTTATGCAAGGTATGTATCTTAAAAGTGTTTCAAGGATATTTATGAGCTCAAACAGAACTGACGGAGGGCTATAAATCCATGCTAGCCATGAGGAGCTATTTTAATTTCCCAGAGCCTTGTACCAACTGGGGCTGGCTGGCCAGGAGAACTCAGCACTGGGCAGGTGTTTCAATTCTTGTCTACAAAAATACTTCATCTTCCTTCTCCTCCCATTTCTTTCAGTCTCTGGCCTTCATTATAAATCTCTGCAAGGTCTTGAGAAAGCAGAGTTGCTCTGACAGTCAGACTGAAAGCCTGGCACACTGTGGCATGTCCTGCACAGTAAAAGCTCCTGTGCATTGTCACAAGAGCCACCTTGCCCACAGATTGCTCCATCGCTGTGTCTCCCTCACCACCTGGGACAAGACCCAGAAAGGCAGCAGGGCCATCCTGGCTCCAGCAGGGAGCTTGTCAGTGCTGGCAGCTCAGGAGTCTCTGCTCCAGCCCATCAAATTCTGGCCAAGACTGTGATGCTCTCATAAACAAGGAGACAGATTATAAACTGACTTGATGGATTGTAATGATGGAAGTGACACATGTGGAAATAACACTTTCTTTTTTCTGGCTGTGTCTCATAATCTCTCTCTGCCTTCCCCCATGACTTGATTTTTTCTATTTATTCTCTTCCATATGTTTCTGTGTAATGGAGAAAGCACAAATAAACTGCAAAGTACAAAAAGGAGAAGAGACATTTCTCTATAATTATAAATCTTGTTGTGTGATGCTTTGTATCTGTTGAGATTTGGGGAAACAGATTTTAAGAACAAGTTCCATTAACAATAATGGGAGAAGTTTCCAAAGTAATCCAAGCTGGTGCACTTCACAGGAGCAAAGGCTTCCATTACAGCCTTCATGTCACATTCATATTTTCTGGAAAAATCTCTTCACTTAGGATTTTTCTCCTGGGAAGCTGAGAAGCCTCAGAGAAAAAGGAAAACAATATTATCTCATTTGCTTCTCCTGTGTTTTGCTGCTTTGGAATGTGTTTGGAGATTGTTTACCCACAAGTGATTGTTTCATTGGTTTTTGGTGTGAGTATTTTCACTCTTTGGCCAATCAGGGCCAAACTGTGTTGGGACTCTGGAGAGAGTCATGAGATTTCATTATTACCTTTTTAACCTTCTTTAAGTATCTTTTCCGTATTCTTTAGTATAATTTAGAATAGCATTCTTTAATATAAAATAGTATCTTAAAATATTTAATTAGCCTTCTGAGAATATGGAGTCAGATCCATCATTCCTTCCTTTGCCTAGGGGGAACCCAAATACAACAGCTTCAGGCAGTTTTTCCCTTTGCTCTGCTAAACCACTAAATCTAAGGAGTAAAATCTTCAGGTTTTGCCTACTTCCACAGTGACAAAAGCTACAGAGTAAAACTCTGCCCAGGCACACCAATGACAGTGATGCAGTGAAAGAATAAACTGAGCTGCTTCCCAAGCAGGGTCAAATTCTTGATCTCTAGCACTGCTGCTTCATTACCTCTATATTGTGTCCATTAAAGTGCTCAAAATACGTAGAACTACCCAAGAGAAGTTAATGGATGTCCGAAAACATATTTAATTTGGCATAAGCAGCATGACAGAGGAGCATGTGAACCATCAGCACACCCAGCTCAGTTATTTCCATGAAACAACAGATTTACAGTAATGGGTTTTAGCTTGCTTCTCATGAAGGAATTCTTTTGGACCCCATGAAGGAATAGGTGTGCACCTGTGCTCTTGGGGATTCCTGAAGCCAATGGAAAAGATAACCCTGAGGAGTGAAGGTAAATGTGAAAAGATAATGTGGAAAGAAGCAGGTGACACACTATGGTCCCTCACAGCTCACTCATCCTGTGATTCTGTGATTATGTATTTTCTCTCTGTATCCAATTAACCTGGTGATCATTTTCATGTAAGAATTTGCAACCAGGCTCTACTTTTAATATGCAGAGTGCTAGAAAACACTTGTGCTAAGACACTTTGCTAGACATATTTCTAGTTATGCATGCAGATCTACTGAATTTCACAGAAGCTGGTGTACCATACCTCAGCTTTACCAACACACATCTCCAATGCTCTTTTTTCCTTTAGTTCTTTAAATAATTTAACATATGAAATTGGAAGGTGCTGATTTTTTTCAGTAAGTCAGAATTTCTTCACAAAACTTAAAGATGCTCTGATGTCATTGGATGGGACAGCAACAAGCATTGCTGCAGCTCTCTCTCAGCAGGCACAGAGAAGTTTTCAAGTACATACTGAGGATGAAGCAGATACTGCCGTTGAATAGCAAATGCTTTGCTTAAGTTTGCTCAGTAAATTTCAGAAATGTTATCATTAAAAATTGAAATTAACTTTCAGCTGCTTGGGCTCTATATTCTGTTTCAAGTGTTTCAGATGCAGTGGTCTGGTTTTCATAAAAAATTCTAGATTTTTGCTCAAGGATGTTTCTGTGTGATTGCCAAGTCTCCCTTTAAACTAATCTCCCCTCCCTTCCCGTCCACTGTAGCATTTATCATTACTGCACTTATTAATTTTTAAAGGCTGCCCTTCTTCACAGGAGCTAAATAGGAAAAAATGGGAAGGTGGAACCATGACAGATAATATAAATCTGGAAAACAATTTCCTTCTCCATTCACAGCTGCCAAAACTCAAAATACCCCCCTCTTTATGACTTCATGCACTGCTGGTGACTTACAAGTGAAGAAAGAATTCCTTCCCTTGCATTTCAACAAATATGAGGAACAGCAAATTGGCATGGATGCTTCTTTTCAGTAGCAGTCATCTTGTCTGGCCAAATCCACTTTTTCCTCCTTCTGTGGAGACAGAGAGATCTCCTGGCTGGCCCCTTTCCTACAGAGAGGAGCAATACAAATCCAGACAAATCCTGTAACTTCCAAGCATTTTGTCAATTCTGAGCACCCTGCCAGTGATCAAACCCAAAAAGTTTTTTTCCTGCTTAAAATATCACCTTCACTGAGCTAGGGACAGTTCTTTTCCAAGTTCTTCCCCAGTTATTTTCTACAACAAAACTGTTGCCATTTATTGTTATGGCATTAAACAAAAGAAATTCCTGGACCCTCTTGGTGCTCCCTGAAGGTGGTTCTTTAATACAGATAAAAGAGGCTGAATAGTCTCAACAGAAATTAGAGATTGGGTTTAGATTGGGATTAAGGATTGGATTTAGACAAACCACTGTCTTTGAGATCACATTGTGGCCCACAGGACACATGGTGTCATTTTTTGATACAAAGCAGTCGTTAAACTGCCGAATTTCCACCCAAAAGTCTTGGTTTTGTTTTTTCACATGCAGTCACTTTTGAAATAATAGTTTAAAACTCCATGTGTTTTCTCTTTAGCCATAAGAAAACTTTCTTTAAAGAAACCACAAAATCTAAAGCAAGAAAAAACTATTACAGAATCAGAGAATCACAGAATGGATAAGATTGGAAGGGACCACAATGGGGTCCTCAGTCCTGACTCAAATACTACAAATTCTGTTTAACCCTTTAAGGGCTAAGTTATCCTGTAAAGTTCCCTTAAAAATAATTATAAATTATTAAAGCCTCTAAATGTATTCAAGCTGTGGCTGATGGTTCTCTATCCAACCAAAGATATAACTTGAGCTGCAAGATCTATTTGCTTGTGCTTATTTAATAAGAAGAAAAATTCTATTTCTGTCTCCCATTCTGTTCAAAAGTACACGAACAAGTTTTACTCAAAGTTGAAAAGCCATGTATTAGTCTTCAGGCAGATATGAGGATGGGAAAAATTCTCCTCAGAGGAAAAATTCAGAAAGGTTTAATGTCACAGTCAAAGAATTAGGATGGAAATATTCATGCAACCCTAAACGTGAGGATTTTTGCAGCACTTTTGTAATCAGTGTGGATGTATTTAGGTAAAATGTAATTTTCCAGGGAAATCATAAATGCCTCATTTTCCCAAGGAGCCTGAGGGAGACTGTATGTACCAGAGATAACACAGAGATTGTATCAGAAGGCAATATCTTTGGATATAAATAACATGAGGAAGCACAGATGCTATTTCATCAAATATCACCTCCCCAGAGTACAGACAAGGCTCAACCTCTTTCCTGGTACCCACTGAGCATCATCCTGGTGCATCCAGAGGGCTCTGGATAGCAGGACTCACAACTGCCCTGTTCCAAAATTTGCCCCTCACCTGCCAGGTGGGGCTGGGATTTCTCTGGGAAGGCTCAGATAGGGCTAAAGCTGCTTTGCAAAATAGGAAGTGGTGCTGGTTTCAAAGTGTTTTACAGCACATGTCTGTATCCACATCTTGCAGCCCAGTTCATCCCTCTAGCTACAAGGCTGGATGCTTTAGCTCTTGGCTGGGAAGAACCACAATATCTGCAGCTTTTCCTAATATGATTTTATTTCTCTCAAGAGAGGGCAGGAAAAAAAATTGCCAAAATTTGGCAATTGTAAAATGCTGTTCGGCCCAAAAATTATAACAGAAATGCAAATATTTCCATGTTTTATGAATACTAAAATAACAGCCATTAACCAAGTAAAAAAAAATGCTCTTTTATCCATCATCAACAGGGATACTCTCATTACTTGAAATAAAATACTGATGTTTCTTCATTCTCCTATTTCAGAGAAAGGCTGCAGTGCAGCTGTTCTAAAAATACTCTTTCTTTCTAATTTTTTTTCAGAATCTTCATGATCACCTTTGAAATTTGTAGCTATAATTTCAATTTAGTATGTGGAAGAACAGGACAGCTCTGAATACTGTTTCAGATCCTGGCAAACATCTTGGAAAGAATAGATGAGCATCCAAAACCACCAGCTGAGAAAGTGGTAGAAATCCCATTGCTACATCTCAAGAGCAGATTAAAAATAAATACAAAGAAAGAAGTCAGCTTTCCACTGAGTGCTGGAATAGGCCAGGTTTTGTTTCAGAGTCTCAAAAGCTCAGGTTTCAAAACCTGACAGAACTCCAAATTTAATTTCTTTAAATTAATATTAATTAATGTATGCATTAATTAATGTAATACATGAATTCCTTACATTAATATCCACTCTCCAGACACACAGAGCTGGATCCCATTGGTGTCCCACTCCTCAGGACACTGGTGATGTTTTTGTGAACAAAAACACATCTCCTCCAGGCCCCCTGATGGTCCCACCTCACACAGAGCACTTTGCATAGGCAGGTACATGGCCAACAGCAGGGCTGGGCATCATCCAGGAACAGAAATCCTTATTTTGCCCCATGTGCCACTGAGTGTTTCTTTAACACAAGTAAATCTTGTTTTCATCGGCACAACATTTTAAAAACTAAATTTTCTTTTCATTGTTCTACTGAAGAACATTCAAACCATATCAACAATTTGTGTCTTGCTTTTTCTGTTTTCCCCATCGCTATGTTTCTCTTTAAAAAATCATCTTTATTTGGATTAAAATAGAGTTTTTCTTCTTGTCAGATCATTTTTTCACAAGGGAACTCCCCAGCTTTAGTGTTTGGTAGGGCTGATTCTTTCTACCTTTCTTTCTTGTCCAACAGGGACTCAGGAAAAGCACAGCAGGAAGTCAAAACACAAATGGAATAATGTCCTCTACACAAATGGAACAATGTCCTCTTCTGACCAGTTGTGCTGACCCATACATAAGGCACCTCCCCAAGCAACTTCAGACAAATTTACAGGAGACTGAGCAGAAATTCCACCCCAGTCTTCTCAGAGATGTGGACGTGCCCATCCTTCACTGCTGCCAGGTTTAATGACTGAGACACAGCCCAACAAGCAGAGATCCATCACAGGATTCCTCCAGGATATTAGAGAGGGAGATGGAGGAGAGCACCAGGATCAATGTTCACAAGAGAGCACCAGGATCAATGATCACAAGTTTCACCAGCACTAGAGTGATGAGCCACCACAGCATCCAGAAGGTGTAAAGTTGTCAGAAGAACTGGATTATCTTTTAACTGTGGCCCTTGCAAGCATCTATCTGGGGACAAAGATGCAAAGTCATGGCAGTTTGCAGCAGTGGTTTCTAAACATTTCCAATCACAAATTCTCCTCCCTGAGCAATGAACTCATTTTCATTTACTCTGCCAGGGTCTTTCCCCCATTCTGAGAAATGCTGGACGGATGGGGATGCACAGAATAATCCATCACACTCACAGCCCATTTCTGGGATGCTGTAGGACCTAAAGGATCCCACCAGGCACAGGATGGTTTGACCTCACCTCTTCTGTGGAGATCAGAACCATAACTTCAATCAAATTCTGATGACAAGGTCTAGACCCAGGGTAGAACACGTGAGTGTGTGTGGGAGAGCAGCACAAATACTCATTGGAACATGGTTTCTCTTTTTAAGGCCTTATAATTTTTTAATGGATTTTTACTTCCCCTTGGCAACTGATTTGCCTTGAAATAAAGTCCAATATTAGTACCCTCCACTAAAAATAAAGACCTGAATTGTTTGCTGGGCGCTGTATTTAAAAGAAGTCTAAGCAGATAGAGCAGCTCACAGTGCTCTGCCTTCCCTGCAGCCATTTGCTAACTGTGTCTGATTAAAAAAAAATTAAAATAAACTCCCAAATGCAAATTTTACACATATGAAAACACCCCACATTGACACCAGCTACCTGATTAGTATTTTAGATGCAGCAAAATAGAAAGGCAACTTCCTACAAGTCTTTCAAACCTATTCTCCAAAGTAAATCCAATGGCTCAGTCAGACTTTATAAACTTTCCTTCCTCTACCAAAGCAATGGGTGATTACTTCATAATAAAGAACATGTGGTGGAGATGCACGTTTTGACCTTCAGAGAAGCAGATGAGACTGTGGGAGGGCTGTGGAGCCATTTTATTTCTTGTCAAGTATTTTCAGAGGTGTTTGACCCCAGGTGTATTCAGCTTTGCTCAGAGGACCCAGAGGAGCCTGGCCTGGGAAAAGTGAGTGGCAGGAACCACAGGAAAGCTGGTGAGACAAATTTTATGTTCCTATTTCATTTTATATCTACTGCCAATGAGAAGACAAAAAAAAAAAAAACAAAAAGAAAAACGGAGGATCCAACAACCAAATTTTATGAAAGTTTATTCCCTAAACATTACTACTGAGTTTTGTACTCACAATAATGGGGTGTGTTTATTGATGGGGGGAGACTGCACTCAGTTTAGCACCATAACAGACTGAGAGACATTGCAGTGATATGTCAGGAAGGCTTGGTAGAGACTAAAATTAAAAGCAAGCCTCACTAAATCTTAAAAATGGGATTGCTACATCAACAGCTTGATGTATAGCTTCTATTGTTGTTCACAGATAATAGTTATTTTCTGTACCTATGAAGTGCTTTCTGTATTAAAGTACTCCTGCCATCATAAAACACTTGTGAAAATTAACAGCCAACTTCTCCTCTGCACTGAATATTAATTACTGTATGAACATTTCTTGCCACCCAGCTTTCAAAACATCTTCTCTCCTAGGATATTTAATTTCATGTGGAAAGCAATTTTTTCATCAGCCTCCACAAATTGGTGAATGGAGAGGACATGGTGCATCTGACTGCCTGCCTGAACTCCAAGCAAGCCCTCTCCCCACTGTGAGTTACAGGGCTTGAAATGAAACATTAATTATGGTTTTTATTTATAAACAGGAATTGATCAAAGGATAGATATGGAGTGGTAATGGTAGATGTCAGTGGGTTTATTAATAAATGTTAGAGCTGTGAGGCAAGTGATGGAGCTGGGTTTAGTTAAAATGAAATGTTTCATATAAGTCACTGGAGTGAGCCTTGCCAACACTGTCAGGATGGAAAAGGTTAAAATACAGGAATGAATGAACGTAGAGTGATCAGAATTGGAGTTACAGCAAGCATTGTAGGTAAGGGGGATTAATATCAAAAAGATGTTCAGGAGGAGAGAAAACTCCAGAAAGCAGCAACCCCAGAGCCCCCAGAGAACCAGCAGACAGTAACTCAGACACAGCCTGAAACCGGCCAAGACAGCAAGGTCACTGGCTGCTTATGGAATACATATATTAGCCCAAATTAGTAATTCTTGTTTGTCACAGAGGACTTCACATCAAAACCAGTTCAGACGCTTCAACACATCTCAGGGTTGGAGAGGTTCAATGAGATTTCTGAGCACAGTCAACATTAATCATTCAAGAGATGAAGTGCCTAAATTAGTATGAAAGATACTGCAGTAAGTGCAGCTTGGCCAAATAATAATTAAATTACTACTGTGAGGAAAAGAAAAAAGACAGAATGACGACACTGTTCAAGTCCTTGGTTTGAGGAAGGGGGGCAGGACCCAGCAGAGGTGCCTCTCACTGCTGCATCTCCTTCTGAACATTTCTCTGTTGGATACAAGGTGAATTAAAACCTCTACCAGCTATTTTCTCTTTTTAGACTTAGCCCTAGAAACATTTATAAACAACACTAAATCTTTGCTTCTACACATCTAAGTTGAGTCGCTGCAAAAGTGTTTCCAAGATCCGCTTTCTCCACCCCTACTGAAATTTTACAAGGGATTTATAAAGCAGTTGATAAAACACAATCTAAAAGTTCATACCTAATTTCTCTAGGAAAAGCAATTGAAATCATGTTCCATGCTATAAACTAATTAAGTTGTTGCTTCCTTTCACTTGAGTCAAATACTCGAACCTCTCATATTATTTTCATTTTCTTCCGGCTGTGAACTGCTATCAGATAGCCCAAATAAAACATTTTGCTGGTCAAAACCTTAAAGAAAGGAAAGGGAAAAATATTTCAGCTTTATAAATTGTTTTTATATAAAAATCCTTTCTTGTTCTTGATAGTATGCCTATAAATAATTAAAATACATGAACAGCAATAATAGCAAAATACTTTTCTCATAAGGCTTGAACTCAACTTTCTATCACCATGAGGAGCATTTATCTTGCCTGTGGTAATACTTTATAATCATTTTACATTAAGAGGTCTATTTTGGGGAGGATATATCTTTGATCTCTCATTATATACATAGAAATCACTTGCAGCTGACAGATCCATTACACTTACATGATGCTCTTTGTCTGCAAACAAAATACTTATGGAATCATTTTGTTTCCTGTAGAAAAGTCCTTTCCTGCTTCTCTCAGCACATATCATGGAATCAAAGAATGCTTGGGGTTAGAAGAGACCTTAAAGATGAATTAATTCCAATCCCCTGCCATGGGCAGGGACACCTTCCACTGTCCCAGGTTGCTCCAAGCTCCATCCAGCCTGGCCTTGGACACTTCCAGGGATGGAGCAGCCACAGCTTCTCTGTGCACCCTGTGCCAGGGCCTCACCACCCTCTGGGTAATGAATTTCTTCCCAATATCCCAACTAACCCTGTCCTCTGTCACTGAGGAGAAGTTCCCCCAGGTCCTGTCACTCCATCACTTCTCCAAAGCCCCCCTCCACATCCCTATGTGCACTGGAATGGGCTCTAAGGTCTCACCAGAGCCTTTCCTTATCCAGGTTGAACAACCTCAACTGTCTCAGACTGAGTCAGAAATAATTGAAAACACACAGTGAAAATCAAAGAGGGCACTGATTCCTCAGGCAAGCACGTAGAATTCATCACATAGATGTTTGTTATTTAGATTTTTTTCCTGTCAACTGACACATAAATACGTCCATTAAAAAAAATCCTGCCTGCAAACAAGGCAATTTTAAGGCTGGTAGAGTTTGTTGGAATTTTCTAGAAAGCAGAGAAAGTGATAAAGGTGAAGGAGGCTTTTTTTTAGTTTGCCTTATGGAGGGAGCACACAACCAAGCCCTTTGAAGCACAGGACTTGTTCCCAGCACTGCTGAACCCATCTTGCCTTCAGCACCACCATTCCCATCATGTGCTTCACCCCCCCCTTCTGAGGCCTTGTCCTTTGTAAGATCATGAAATTCTTCATGTATTCTCAGTCAACTGAAGAAGTTCCAGGAACTGTGGACTAAATAAATTTCCAGTTGCTTTTCCCCCAATGCCTTAAATAGGTTGCGCTCATCACGTGCTTCACCTGAAAATAGTTACAGAGATAGTTCCTAGACCACAAGGAAGACACACAGGGACAAAGCCAAGATGCCTTGATGTCTTCTATGAAAATCTTCTATCAAATTTGACCTACATGTTCCAAAGGAAGAACGAGGTCAAGACCACTGGGAAAAGGAATTTCACAGGACCCATGTACCAAGGAAAAAGTATAATCTCAGTTTCTCATCAACAAACCTGCCCATCTCTAAAAAAAAATTCCTCTGCCTTGAACTTTGATTCCTGAACAAGAACATTTCATGGGTTTCTCATGTTTCAAAGGGTCCTGGAAATGCTGTGCTGTTTTATCTTTATTTATCCCACACAAAAGACATCCCCTGATTTAAGTCAGATTTAAATATGGTATTAAATGGGGAGAACTGCTGTTAGGAAGACACAGGCTTATTTACATTAGTCCCAGATTGATCCCAATGATCTGCACGCAGTTTCCTCTGATTTGATGAACACCATTGACAAGATAGAATGAATGCTGCAAAGCACTTATTGATGTGCAAATAAATATGCATTTGCCACCAAGACTTTGTACAATATAAGCTCAAAACTCCAGAGACAGGGAAAATATGGGCCCCACTGGGGTACATGCTCTCTGCTAGAGTGTGACTAAATCTACTCTGCTGGCAGAGTAGATTTAATAACGTTCTTCTCCCTCCCAAGAATGTTATAAAGCTGCATTAACATCCTCAGGCAAAAGTCTCCACAAAAATGAAAAGGAATATTGTTTCTATTTTAGAGATGTGATAAAACCCTATAGCCAGCCACCTACATAGTAAGTACTTCCATTCATCTTGGTAGCTGAAAACCCAACATTCAGATCACTTCTAAGTTTAGAATAAAGTAGTATGGGAAGTTAACCACTTGAGGAAATTCAGGATTGCAATTACCTTAGTTAAAGTGCAATCCTGATTTATCACCCAATTCTTACCAGGAATCTTTCTGTCATCTTTCCAGAATGAATGCAGATGACTGCACAGAAGGCTCAAGGCATATAGCAAATAATATGCACTCTATGGATTTTGGAGAAGACATCCTTTCATGAATATATCAAACCCTAAACACGTCATTGAGAGACAAATTCACATCCAGTAGAATGGAAAAGAAACCACCAGAAAAAGAAAGATAAAAACTCATTTCAGCAGAAGGAATCAAACAAGCAGACCTAAACTACACTTCCTAAAATAATTTAAATTCCTATTTATGATGCTGCTTTAGGTCTCTTTGCTAAACTACCTGAAAAACAGACCAGAGAGTTCATGCACAGAAATTTTAGGCAAAGCTCTGGTTTTATTGTTAATGTGGAATATGAAACAACAACTCATTGTTCATGACCAGATACTATGACAATGAGCAAATTTGAAAGAGGCTCAGCACTGGTATCTACAGCAGCAAGGACTGGGCATGTTACCAGCACTTGCTGTACAAATGCTGCCTTACAGTTGTACTAACACTTAATCCTTACCTCTTTCACTTCTGTATTACAAAGCCTAAGTGTAAAATGGCACTAAATGCAGTGTGAAAACACAGTAATTCCCAGCTGCCTTATTAAAACATTGACAAGGTTGCAGTGAGATGTGCTGGAGAGGCAGCTCTGCATTGTTGTTACCATGTGGTGGAAGTGAGTTCATTGAGATGATATATTCATATTTCTTCCGACTAATTACCTGTTCAATAAATAAATATATCTCTGTTTTAAATAAATAGGAAATTTGTAGATTCCTTCATTATTACTTAATTTTCACCAATAAAAGCTTTTCTGTAAAGGAAGGGCACAGTATCGGGCAGAGATTCACCAAAATCTTTCCAAATGCTGTAATGTCATAGTGGCAGCACAAACTACCCATAAAAGCACTTAAGCTGCCAGTACCCAGAACAGCACATAAAATCCAGAAACTTATGGGAATTACACTGGTACTTACAGAAAAGCTTAGCACACAGACAAATTCCTAACAACATCAGAAAGCTCCATCACTGTCACCAAGCTGGACACATCATGGGCAGGGCCAGTGTTTAGGTGACACTGTACAAGCAGGAATAATCCACTTGAGTGACACCTTAATTAATGGCTCTTGAATTGCTGGGGCATACATGCATTTCTCAGATACTTCAGAATTGTTAAATAATGTGGTGAATCCATTACAGCAATCCTGCCTGAAGTTCCTGCAAGTCTTTGAAAAGTTCCTGTAAGTCTTTCTGGTCACTGCTGTGATCTTTGATGCTCCAGTGTCCCCTGCACCCTTGGCAGACAGCAGCACATAGGCAGGGCCATGGCATTGCTGGGAAGCTGGAAGATGCTGTTCTTAGCAGAAAAGGAATGTGGTGAAATGGATGAAATCAGTAAAAATGCTGGAGCTGATTTCAAACTGCGGCGGCAGAGCAGCTGCATCTGCATCTGGTCTCCTGTCTCCTCCATCCAGGTCTGGACCTGACCCCTGGGCTTCCTGGCTTGGCCCTGGAGCTGTCTCCAGGCTGTGATTTCCTGGGCTGTGTGTGATGCTGAACAGAGCCTCTGGCCCACTCCTGGCTCAGTCTCTGTGAGCTTTGCCATCGCCTGTTTCAGGTGGAGGCGCTGGCCACCACGGCACCCTCTGGCCTTTGGAGCATCACTCCTCAACAAGAGGCACCTGAAATCCTCACAGATCTTCCTGAAATGCTGCCGAGCACAAAGCAAACCCAGGGAAGGGTTGGATCCCATGCTGGGATCATGATGTGACACAGCAGTTTGTGCCTTGTTCCATGACCAAGGGCTGGCAGATGTTGTCTGCTCCCTCAAAGTGATTTCATTGGAGTAACGCTGCAAACCTGGAGGAGACACCAAACACTACCTGTGCCTGCTCCTGGAACAAAGAGCCATTAACTGGAATTCTCATTCTTACTAACAGCAGCATGATTCTAACGTGAGGATTGAAAGGTCCTTGTTCCTGGTGGTCCTCAGGTTTGTGTGTGAGGCAAAGACCATCATTTCCCAAAACTTTTACAGTGACAAAACTACCAAGATCGTAGAAATTTAAGAAGGCTTCTATCATAACTATCATTTTGGTTTTTTAATTCCTCAGATAAATTTGGAAGAGACGTTCTGCTCTGTTAAGACTTGTATAATCCTTTTTGCTACTGGCATTATCACCCATCCTGACCCAACCAGCTTTCCAGGAAAGAAAGCAATTCACAGTAGGGACATCTTTCCATGAGAACAGGAGTGCTGGAATCTTAAACTGTGAAGATTTTTGAGAAGCAGCACCAACATGGGCACGTTATCAAATTATCCACGTGCCAATACCAAGATGAATCCACTTTTTTTATCTTTTTATTTTACATGTGGTGCCTGGCAACAAAGACAGAGATCCTGCTGTAAACTTGTATTCCAATATGGATTTTGAGTTGTAAAGCACACTTGGACAGTGGGAAAAACTTGGTGACAACTGTGATTCCTTCAGACTGTTTTTGCTTCTAGCTCAAATGTTTAACCTTTTCCTGTGACCAAAAGGGACAGCAGAATGCCCTTGCCTAGACAAACATAGTCTAGATATAGAACGTGAAAAATTCAGATGCGTCTCTGAGATAATATTACATCCACAAATTTATTTGAAAACTAGATTCCTTATTCAAAGGATAATTCATAAATGCCTTCAAGAATAATGATTCAATGCCATGAACATGGAATTAACAACACAAATCCATTGCTCATTTGTGAAAATTTCATGGTGAACAGAGATGAAATGTCTTCCAAACCAAAGAGAGGATTTTTCTAAGATTAAAAGTAATATGTAGCTTTAAGTGGGTTAATATTTATGTTAGACCAGTGTAGCAAATCTAAATACACAAAGAAATGTAATTCAAGCTTTAGAGAAAACTGCAATTAAAAAATGAATTAAAATCAAATTAATCTTTGCCCTGTCCCAGTGTAATGATTTAATTGCAATTTTGAAATCTGTAGCAGAAAATAATTTAAATGAAGAATAAATTACACATATAACTGAACAAAGGCAGAGAAAGCTAAAGGAGAAGTACATCAACTGAACAATAAAAGGGCTTTGCTTGAGGTCAATGCTTATTATTTGCCTTTAAGGTACTTGGGAGTCATCTGCACAGCAGAAGAAAGCAATTTTACAGCAAACTTGTGAAGTTTTGAATGAAGTAGACTGACATCTGGGAAAGGATATTTCCATAAACAAATGTTGACACGTGACAGATGGATAGAAGGGCTATTTGAGGACTACTGTATGCATTCATGCTTTTCATCCACATTTCTCTTTACAGGCTTCCTAGCAACAGAATTTCTAACTAAATCCCTCAAAAGCCACATGCTCTCCAAAGGACTCACTACCCTCCCCCTGAAAGAGCATTTGTGGGGGGAATGCAAGAAAGTCATTCAAGAAAAGTATCAAACAAATGCTCCTCCCGGTTAGCAGAGAAGTGCATGAGCTGTCTGAGCTGGTTGAGATGGAAAGTTTTTAAAAATATCTTCCAGACAGGATTTGTTCTATTTGTGCCCCATTTTGTTTTATTAAAGCTGAGCCCTGAAAACATTTTCCATTACCCAGGAGAGGACAAACCACACATGGTGAAGGTGTGATTCCTGAAAGGTTCACACATGGTGAAGGTGTGATTCCTCAAAGGTTTTACTGGTTTTACATGCTCTAAGGGCAAGAGCCAGGTAAGCACTGCCAGCAATGCTGAAAGCTCTGAGCACCTGTAGCTGTAAGCTCCTTGTTGGCCTCTGTTTTGGCTTTTACATTTCCTCTGTCTGTCAACAGTGCTTGAGATATTTTGTCTGAGAATATTGGCTCAAACATCATGAGGTTCAAGACCTGAAAGTGATGTGAAGCAGCCCTGGAGGACAGGGCAGAGGGGAATGCCCAGGGAGCTGACTGTGGAGCAATAAATTTAAATAATCAAACCACGCAAGGTCTTCAAGGCATTAGACTACACATTTCCCCAAATGACAAGCATTCATTGCTTCTCTGCAATTGAAAAATAGAATTCTGTAGAAAAATCACTGGAGGATGATGGTAACTTCCTTCATTTGCCAAAGGAACAGCGAAAAATAAAAAGCCAAACTATTCTGCTACAATCTGGGATTTCTGCAATTTTTTTCTAAATTTCAGAGTGAACAATGTCAGAATTGCACTGGAGATGGTCCTAGTAGGTTTGAGCCTGACTCCATCTCACATTTTTAACACATTGCAGCAGATATACCACTTGAAACCATTAATTCAACACCAAAAGAATAATTTTGGGTATCCAGAACAATGAAAACAAGATAGGGAAAAAAGAGCATTATCATTAAATGCATTTTTATTTGTAGCCATGAACTCACTGGGTTGTTGTCTTGGGGTATGTTTATTACTATATTTTTTTCCTTTTTTTCAATTGAAGCCACATAGGTTTTTATGGCTTCTCAACACACACAGTTCAAATAAGAGAGAGGCATTGCATATGAAATATACATCCAAGTTACAATCATGGTCTGCCATTAATTCACTAACAGAGAGCTACATGATTTCCCAAAGATCAAAGCATGCATTTTTAAGCCACAGAGTGTGCATTTATCAAGAATTACTCTTCATTCACTGACACCTCATAAGGATCCTTTCATGATTTAACCATGCACTGCATATGTGAATTTGCTCAAGTGCCAAATACTCATATTACCTCAGCATGTACTTCCCTTAAAATCTTGAAGACACAAAGATGTTCCTCATAACCTCCTCACACGTGTGTTTCAGGCATCTCCTCACCTTACATTTTAACAAAGACATTATTTTAGAAGGCTCAAATGCCTTATTTGATTGTCCAATTTACACTGAAAACTTCTTATTTGCCACACAGCAATTTGTCCGGAGATTAAAACCCTTCAAATGGATAACTAGTCCTGTGCTTGCTCTTATTTCCACTCTGGACATGTTTTCTACAGAGTCAGGGCAATGCTTCATCCCACTGCCACTTCCAAAACCCTTTCCTGGCACGTTCCTGTTATTTTAACACGTACACCAAGAATCCACAGGCTGTCAATTTCTCTCAGAAGACACAGGGATCAAAGAGAATACTCTCTTCCTTCTAATCAAAACTAACACACAGGAAGTATTATGCTAAAGCCTATATTGACTGTAGTCTTTTTGAGTCTTGTCAAATGTGGAATGCAAAATGTGGAAACACAAATCCCTGGAGGCAGCATGGACACCCATGGATATGGCACCTTGGGCATTCATTTACCCAAGTCCTTGCTATTGCCTCAAACACCCACTTACATTAGAGCCAGCTCAGTTTTTATGCTCTAGTTTTGATAATTCATGACCTGGTTTTGATATATTATTGGGCATGTTTGATTTTTTCTTTTTTACCATGGATTTGGCCATGTCCTTTTATTGCCAGGGGACTTTTTACCATATATTCATTACGATATGGGTCGTAATTCTTAGAGAATCTATTACTGTGTAGATCACTGAGATATTTCTTAACTCCTGTCACAAGGAAAACTGTAAGTTTATGCATTTAAAAGATGCAAGAAACCTCACAAACTTCTGGAATAATTTATTGGATTTATGCCACTTGGTGCTTTTAAATCAGAGTGCTGATGACAGATGCATTCCCCTCCCAAATGCTGACTGGGCTCATGACACAGAGGTTTTTCATCTCCGACTTCCAACATCACAGCATTTACAAACCTAATTGCATCACTCCATCCATGGTCACTCCCCTGGCATACTCCTCCAGCTATGTCAAGTCTCTCTGCAGTGATGTTTAACTTTTTCCTTGGGTTTTTATGATGTGAACTTTTAGTGAAGATGCATTTGGCTACTTTCCCACTGGGAAAGGAAAGCAATAAGGAATGGTGCATTCCTGACTGTTGCATACCTTCAGGGATCAGGTTTATAAGAACCACAAATTAAATGGAACAGATAAATGAAAATCCATCTGCTGTTGGGAAAACCAAGCCTCCTAGCCTTGAATGCCCCAAAAGAAACTGTACAAATTTGTCTTCTGAATTAACATCAAAGGCTGTGGGGAACAGACACCTACGAAATCAAAATAGGAATGTATCACTGACTTTACCACGGTTCTACCTGGTAAACTTTTGAGGGAAAGGAACTGTGACTTATTTTGGTGAATAGTAGGGCATAGTTATGCTGTTTGGGTTTTGCCTTTTTTTCTTTTACATGTTCTCTGTATCTTCACACCTATATTTGTAGCTCTGTAGCTTATTGTATTAGTGACTAGTCTTCCCATACTTATCCCTGTTCTTTCCCTAGACAGAAACACAAAACAAATTCCAGAGCTTCAAGCCTCGGGAAGTACAAGCCCCTCCACTATCTTGGTTCTTCCTGGGAACCAAGGCTGAGAACAACTCATGGACTTCAAGATCCATTCTCATGGACGAAGTACAGCCAGTGCTGAAGGGGGGACTCCATAGAAGGGGCTTGACCTGGGGGGAACTGCATCACCACTTGTCCTCCTAATTGGTGCTTTTTATCAATTATTCTGATTTCCTAAAACCTATTAAAATGTACCCACCCCTGGGGGAAAATGGGCTTTTGTTGGCATCTTTCCATAACTGCCCCTGAAGGCTTTCATTAAAGATCCCTTTTCATATTACTTCCTTACAAAATTATCTTGAGTTTCATTTTCAGGTTGGGTAAAAGGCAACAAGAGCAGTCAACAAAACCCCAGTATGTCCCCAAGTAGAACTTCAAAGACATCAAATCAGTGGTTTAGTTTTGAGTGATTCAAGGAAAACACATGAAATAAAATTTATTTGATGTAATACCAATAACAGCTGCAAGTGCCTGGATGGTGAAATTCAGCTTACCAGCAAACATATTTGAAAAACTATTCAAATTTACTCACCTATATTTATCACAACACTCTGAACCAAAATGTCAATCCCTAATTTAATTTTGCTGAGGAAGAAATCAAGTCACAGTTCAATGGCTCTTTCAAGGCCCAGAAAGGCCTCAGTGAGAAGCTCCTATTTAATCTCCCATCAGTGGATAACCCATCTTCCTTAGCACACAGCTCAGTAAAGTGCTTTATTTAATCCCCTTCTCATTCAAAATATCAGAAGCTGGAACCCTGCTCTTTGTTTTGTGTTACAGATTAGCACCTTTATTTTTGCTCTGAAGGAAATCCCAATTATGCTGTATTTCCCAACATCACACAAAAACCTGCAGTTTCTTACTGTATTCCTTTACTGGTTTCCTTTAAGCTGAACTTAAAGTTTACAGCTTGGCTGTGAAAAATGTAACTGGAATAATTTCTTCCTGAGGTGACAATTGGAAAAGATAAAAAATTACAGAGGAGGCACATGAACTTTTAATTGACTATCATGACAATTGTATTACCCCAGAGATACTCATTTGGAGAAAGTGTCCTGGCAATAAGACATTAAAACAACTATATTTTCTATGTCTTGGGTATCTTTCATCAGAGGTTCTCAGTGCATTTACAGTCATTCATTAATTAAACTGTAAGAGCTCCCAGTGTCATCAAGCAATTACTGCTTATCTCCCCTTAGTAAATACCAAATCAGGGACAGGGACAGTTAATTCCTAGGAAGACTTTCAATATGTCCTTGCCAACTGACATTACTTTTATAAATGAATTAGGTTTCCTAGGTGGGTATTGAGGTGCTGATGAGTTGGATGAGGCACAGAGGGACGTGAGGCACAGGCTGGTGCTCACAAATGACTGAACATCCAAGGCAGCTCAGAGCCAAAGGCACTGCAGAGAAATGAACCAAAGGAATCCCAAGATAACTCCAGCCCTCTCTATCTCATAAAATGCACAACAGCCCCAAGGTCCAAAGTTCCTTTACAATAATGGTTGAAACTCATAATTTCACTGATTTACACAGCAGGTTACATCCTTATGCACCTTTTTTGGCTTCTGTGAGTGATGCTTTCCTCAGGTTTTTGGTCACAATTTTCTTTTTTTTTTTGGACCCAGATGCAAGCCTGTCATAAGATTTCGTGGTAGCAGTAATGACACACCCAATTCTCTTGTAGGATCCAAATGCACTTCTAATACCAAAAATATAAAGTCCTTACTCCTTCAAACAAACCCAGGACATGGATTCTCCTCCTGTCTGCTAACACTTAGCTTTGTTAAATATTTCAGATGCAGTTTTTATGCTGGACTCTTCTCATTATGCTTTTAATGTCCAAGAATTCTGAAGCCCCGGTAAAAGCCTTATGGTTTAAATAAGAATGTATTTATTACTTCAATTTAACTTTAATTAGACCTTTGCCACAAGTCAGAATTAAAAAGAGAAGGCTGCCTTCCTCTGTCAAGTAGGTGTTTCAATCACCCTGAAGGAGCAGAAGTATTTCTTTGAGGCAGATAAGTTCTATAAACATTGAGAAGTTCCAGGGCACAATGGTTTGCATATAATGTAACAGCCTTTTCAATTCAGGAAGCTGAGATTTGTATCTACATAGGGCAGAAAAATTAATTTGGTGGCCCTCAGTACAGACCTCTTGGACCTAATCAACATTCCAGACCTCTCTCAGAACCAGCACTTGAGTAGTTTCTTAAATGAGAACCCAAATGAAATAACTCTGTAAGGCCTGAGGTGACAAAGCTCAAAGGGAACAGACATTTTGGTTCATGATTATGTTTTCTATAGAAGAGGGAACAGAAATGCATATTAATGAGAATGAAGGGTTTGGAGAGAGATGACCTCTTCTTACAAAGCTTATCTCATTTATTTCGTTAGATATCAAAAAGAGTCACTCTTGTACTTTAGCACTGTTGTACTATTTGCTCCAACTTTTCACCACCTGCTTGCAGACAATAGTGAAGATAGAGAAACTCAAATTCTGTTTCATCTCCAGTGCTTAAAAGATACTGTGGATTAAGATCTTTTATCAGCACTAAGAAACGCATGACTGAAAAATGAGTTCCATAAACATCATCCCTCAGCAGGCTCCAGAGCAGATCTAAAGCCATTGGAACAATGTGATACCTCAGCCTCCACCTTCCCCTTTATGGAGTGGTACAGATTTTAAGAAAAAGTATAAAACATGCTCCTACTCACAATTTTAATCAAATGAAAATATTAAATTGGAGAGATCATTTCCCTTGTTTTAGTCCAAGAGAAATCATGGTCAGTGTAAGTAAGACAATGAAAATGAAATTTCTTAGAATCATAAAGATACCTACCCAAATCCCATGTTAATTCTAATTCTCATTGCAGCTTTTAAAAAAGACATCTGAGAAATTTGACTCATGTAAGTTTGATGCCAAGCAATCATCAGCTGCGCAATAAATGGAGCAAAAGTGATAACTTAGCAGAGCCCAAGTGAATCACTGAGGTGATCTTGTCTTACCCTTTAGCCTCCAGCAGTCACTTGGCACATGCATGGAATGAGGCCCTTTTCCCATTTCTCATACAGAACAGAATTGCCTCCAATCAGCAGAAATGAACATTTCTCCATCCTTTAAAAATGCTTCTCTTCGTGTCTCTCTATCCTGTGTGAGCACACTAAAAACTCCAACAGCAAGAACAACCATCTCCGTTTCTGTAAAAATAAACAGCAGGAAGCCTCCTAGCTTCTCACATTCAACAGCAACAAATTTATTTTAGCCCAGCAGACCAATGACACATTCCTGCTAAAGTGACCCTCACTCAGTGAAACAGCAAAGCCATTTTCACCACTGCTGACTCTAGTTTTGAGCTGCATTGCATCTAACACATGTAGTCTCTTTCTGTGGTCCCCACATTGCATTATGTGGGGAAAGAGACTACAGAAAGCACCACAGCAAGCTGGTCTCCAGGGCATCACCACCTGCCTTTTCATGGACCTCCCTAATGAAGAGTGTGGGCACATATGTGAGGGCAGCATGAGAACTCATTGTGCTACAGAGGCTTGCTGTGAGCCAGACATCTCAGCTACTTGAAAGTCCCAGCAAGTCTTTGTCTGAGAAAACAAGTAAATAGCTCTTTTCATTTGGCCTTTATTGGAATAATTGATGTTGCTATAGAGAACACAGTCATAAATTCGATCATCATTCTCTCAGAAAACCAAAACAATCTTTCTAAGGAACAGTCTGAAAGCAAGCATAGTTATTTAGCAGATAGATTAAACATGACCATAACTGCAGAGAGAATTTACCTTGCAAATTAAGAGCCCACAAGTCTAAATCTATACATTTAAAATGGTACACAATGCCACCTTCCCTCAAAGGCAGTTCCAAAAATCAAGTGAAAACAGAATTTTCAGATATCATACACTTCAAACATTGACTTTTGACAGTTTGTACTTGCACAGGAGAAAATCATCCCAAAGAACCGAGGTTCCAATTAAATCTCAAACTTTTTTTATCTGAGAATTTGGTGGCCAAAAAACTCTTTCAACTATGGGCACAGTAACAGAAGGGATTCAGGATATTTTTTTTTTCTACTCAAAATAACTTTCAGAAGATTTTCACAAAACTCTTTTGCTATCCATCCTTTAGAGCACAGATGCCAGTGACTCCTGGTGGGGGGGGAGTTGGAAAAGCACCCCTGGAGTCCCTTCTGGCCCTTTTCTGGCCCTTGCTTGCTTGAGCTCTGTCTTGGCAATCACTTGTTGCTCTCTGAGTGGTGGATGAAGTTCACAGTTCAGACAAAGGCAGCTTTCTCAGGCATTCTCCATTGGGGAACCATCCACAAGACCACTTACCCTCTCTTTTCCTCTCCTGATGGCAATTCATTAAAAAAATAAATTAAAAGGACTCCAGACTGCAAGGTAGATTTGAACCCATTATTATCCAGACAAAAGAAGCTTAACTGGATCTTTCAGCTGGTTCTATAAAACCCCTTCCCTCAAGATGGGAAGATGTAACAATTTTCCCACCAGTATGTCTCAGAAGGATGAAATTTCACTCATTTTTACATCCTCTGTCAGAAGGAATCTGTGGTTTCAGTACACAAAATATCAGCAATGTAATTTTATGGAAGTTCATGTTTGTGGAAATCAGATGGGAAATTGCACACAAAACTCATCCAGACCAGCACTGGCTCTGCACCAGGGACTCCAGAAGGAAAAGGAAAGAGCTTCATCCTCTGGTACAGTGGAAGAGGGAGAGACAAAACCTGAGCAATAAACTCTTTTAATTCTTCTGCCTTGGTCCCCAAAACCTAGCATTCAAAAAAACCTTGAATTTTCCAGCAGAAAATGGTACTAAACTTTTTTGAAAGTGTCTTCATTAAATACCAATGAAATAGAAAGTGAGTGCCAGTTTTAAAATAAAAGTAACTTTACCCATTTCCCAAAAGTTTCTCAGATTTCTGAAATGCCACTCAGGTCGGCATAAAGTGATTTAATGAAGGTTCCTCTGCACCAAGGCATCCCTTCCCAAACTGCAGGGAGAACCTGCAGTCACCCCCTCAGCATGCCAGTGGCACAAAACAGGATTTTTATGGGTCTGCAGACAAGATCAGACAGAAAGAAATAAATTCTCCCTGGATGAGCCAACGGGAATTGCGTGTCAGCACTTCATGAGGAATCAAATTTCCTTCATTTACTACAAATCACATTATATTCCAGGAATTCCTATATGAAATATTCCTCAGGCAAGGTCTCCAGTTGCTCTTGCCTGAGGTGGACTCTGAGTCAGATCCTCAGAGCTGGGCTCCTGGGTGTTGGTGGCACTCTGGCAGGGGAAAAGCCTCTCCCAGCCACACAGTCACAGCTGATGAAGGACAGAGCCCCTGAATTTCAACAGGAACAGGGTTTGGGCCCATCGCTGCTGCCTTTTAGAACCAAAATGCATAAATAAGTATCTCAGGGAGTTCTTTAATGGGCAGCTTTCTCTGAAGAGAAGACCCAATCTGTTAATAAAGAATTCTTGGTAAAAACTCTCAAGTTTCTTTACTCTTAGAGGGTAGAAATTCAAGTTTGTAGCTCTAGTCTGGCCTGCTTCCAAAATTTGAACATCTGCAAACTTTAAATCCTCTTTTTACTACAAACTCAAAACAGGCTTAACCAGGAAAGAGTTTGTACTGATTACTGAAGCCAAACAGTACTAAAAAATTATTTAAACCTGAAATACTAATTATTAGTACACCCTTTCCTGACACAAGAGTGCTTTGGAAGAACATGAGCAAAAATAAAGAGTAATATCCAAAACATTACTATTCTGCTTCACATTTTGGGATTTTGATTTATCAACAAGGGCCTGTGACTTTAACAGATGATTCAAAACCCAGGAAAAACCCAAAACAATAACTGTATTTCCTCGGGAACTTGCCCAAAGTTAAGACATTTATAATTTCTGCATATTAATGAAACAAACAAGACAACCTCATCTATTTTTCAGGGTGATAGACAGAAAACAAACAAAAATTCTCTATTGCCTTTAGCTTTCCTTAGTCTGTCCAACAATCATGTCAGATACCTTTTCACTTCACAGTTAACCCTTGGAAAGGAACACTACTGGTAACAGCTATGAATATTCAAGTCTTCACTTCCCCTTTTCCTTTTCCTTTTCCTTTTCCTTTTCCTTTTCCTTTTCCTTTTCCTTTTCCTTTTCCTTTTCCTTTTCCATTCCCTTTCCCTCTTTCCCTTCTCCTTCTCCTTCTCCTTCTCCTTCTCCTTCTCCTTCTCCTTCATCATCTGAGGTCAGAATCAAACAGATGCTGAGGATGATCACTTTACCTGGATCCCCACAGACTGTGGAACCAAAGGACATGCACCAATCTCCTCGAGGTGACCTGCTTTATGCCATGTTCTGATATTTACACCCTTAAGAACAAACCTGATGGAGTATGAACCCAAATTTTACTAGCAAAAACCTCCTCAAGAGAACCTTAAATATAATGTGGTGGAAGGCAAAGATCATTTCTGAGAAATTATTTCCCAATGGCTTCCACCAGTGAAAGGAAAGCAAGATAACTGAAAACAGAGCATGCAGACCTGCCTTTGCTCTAGTCCTGTGGCAGAAAGACACACATTATTCTCAAACTCAGTTTCATTTATTTTCTGTAAGTTCTAATTACCACCAGTACTTTAATTACTGCATTTTGCAGAAGACCCATACAATAACCATTGAGAAAAGTCATTAAAGCTAATGAAAAATTCAATTCCAATGACTTCACTAGGTTGGCTTCCAAATTCAGCTTTTAGAGGCTTGGAATAAAAAACTTTGACAGTTTACATCATTAAATAATTGAATGTCATATAAATGCCCTCTTTTAGTCATCATTCATTTAATTATCTCCACTGTTGAAATAATGCAATAAGCCCATGCTGATCAGTATGACTTAGCATTTCCAAGTCCAGATCTAAGAATACAAAACCAGTTGTAGTATTTTTCCTCCAGAAAGTTCAATTTCAATTTCAGGAGTGTATATCTTCTAATATACATGATTATTAGCTCCTACTGTTGGGTTCACCATTCAACTCAGACTATAAAAAAATATATATTTACATATACAAAAAATTTTTAAGAGGGTAAGAACTGCTGAATTCAACTAGGGATTGAAATAAAGAAGGAGATGGTAAAAGCCAGAAGATTATTTTCCCTTTCCCAGTAACTTGACAACCTTTTGTCCCTGGAGTGCAGTTGGTATTTCTTGTTTAAAACTCCATGATAGCAAACTGATCACAGTTAGTCCAGATGTGGGATTTGAAGGTAGAAATACTGCTATAAATTTTTTGGAAGAGTATGTGTATTAAAAATCCATACTGAGGTTTGTAACATAGTGGTATCTGAGGTATTCTCAGAATGGATGCCACAATGTACAGAAAACACAGTATTTTGTGTTCTACTGATTAGTACAGACCAGTAAATGTGTATTTTATTATGATTTATTGGTCAGTAATAATTTTCCCATTTAATATAATTTTAAGTAGCATCCATATACCAAAAGATTTCAAACCAAATGTACAGGAACTCAAGATATGGATATATTTACATGTGTGCCACTGCTACAGGTTTCTCTCTGCAAAAGAGAGATGCTGTATGTGAAACAGAAGTACTGTTCCTCAAGGCTGTAAAGTCACTTATATTCACATTAAAAATAATCAAGCACATGCTGGTTACCAGGAAGACTCCTCAAGCTTTTCCTGTCCAAAAGGGACATTTCTGCTTCTTACAGGTTGTCCACTTGCAACAAAAGAAACCTGTGACTTAAATCACCATCACTTTCTTTTAAGTATTTAATATTCCAGTTTCATTCATACCATTCTCTGAATTGCTTTCAGCAACTATAAAAAGCAGAGTAACAACAATTTTTTTTAAGGAGAGCAGCTTCGCTGGTAGCATGGGATCAATAATCAACCAAGAATCTGAGTCTGAGCCTTTGTGACATTCTTCCTATATTGTACTACCTCCAGTGAGGGATGAAAAAAAAGTCTAAAGAAATCCTGCATCCTTCTCTTTGATCACTGCAGACTTGTACTGTAGGACATCTCAATTTAGAAAGAAAATAAAACAGAACAAATAAACCAAATCTGTACAAAAGGTCTTGAAATATAACCGGCACAATTCTGGCCATCAATAAGCATGGACTTCTTTAGCCTTCTCTGGAGAACTCAGCTTGTGGCATTCAGCTTGCACTAGGAAAAAAAATGCCAACTGCAGCATTCTTATTTTCAGTCTAAGTCATGCAATGGGATAGATCATGTGCCTGAGAGTGGAGCAGAAAAACTTGTCACTTTGAAAAATCATTACCTAGGTATGCTGGCTACACTGACTTCCCTCCAACATTATTGAGTAATGAGAACAACTGAACTTCAACTTCTTCTCATGATGGAGCAGCAAATGTTCCTACCAGTCTGCCTACTACACATAAAGGACGAAGGGCATGAAAATATTCAAGAATTCAGAGAGCACTGCCAGCCCTGAGGAGACCAGGCACCAAGGATGGTTGAGCTCATCCAGAGATCACACTGTCACTTCCACACTTGCACCATCTCTAACACGCCCACCTGGCCCCAACCCAGGGAGAAAACAGAATTTCTCAGAACTTGCAGTGTGACCTCTACAACACATGCCACCAGAATCCTCCAATTTATCTGTGCTCACATGGGAACAACTCCTAGAAAAACATCATGTGCTGAGTGCTGGTCAATCCAAACTCTTCATGTGAGTGATCCTGTGATTACTGAGTTGTTCTCTCTGTCCAGAAAAGCAACCTGGTTCAAGTCTGATGTCCAGCTTCAGACTACAGTTTGGTGGATTGTTTCTTTGTCACCACCAGGTTTTTTCTCCAATTTTCCAATTCCATTCCTCGAAAAAGATATGCACAGATTGTAACCAACAGCCGAGATCCTTGTCTTCCTACAACGAAATACACTGAGCTCCCTCCCAATCCTTTTAACACATTTTTCTACTCATCTGAGCATTTCTGAATCTCATTCAAATTTTCAAAACTCTTTTTATTTTTCTTGGTATCAACAGGCTAGATGTGGCTGTGATGGTCTAAAGATGTGAGTGCATCAACAACTGCTCACGTGTTGGGCACCCATATAGCTTTAACATAACATTTTAAGATCTTTATTATAAAAGTATTACTTGACAAAAAAGGAAACATAAAAATAACCTACAACTTAAAATGTGCAAAGAGTATATATAAAATGGATATATATAGATATAGATACATATATATATTTGGATTAACATATTCAGGTTTTATCCAGATTTCCATAATGCTGTTACATAAGATAACTGGGAAAAAACTGTATTTAATGCACTCTACATGATGTATGCTGCCTTTAACAATGAAATCTTGCTGGTTAACGTTTTCTCAAAGGTTTCTTTGTAAGGAACAGGGCCAGCTCAGACAGAGGATGGGCATAGACAACCTCAGCCTGGGAAACTGAAAACATGGACAGTGAGGTAAACCTCTGTTTAGAAGAAATAACAAGTCTTCCTTTGCATGCAAACACCTAAGAAAAATAAAAATGTCCACAGTCTATCACAACAAATTTATAAATAATTCTTATTCTGGGCTGGCAAGGGATAGCTGGTTAAAAAACACACATCAAACACATGCAACTGAGGCACTGTGACACACCATATGGGTGCAGACAGCCTGCAAAACCTGCATTATTCCATGATGCAAATTTCTTTGAAATCTAAAACATTTCTGACATTGAAGTATTTGTCCTGCCTTAATGGTAATTTCAAGTGATGAGCTTACAACATGACTACAACAGCACAGTAGGAACCAACTGGAACCGTTTAACTTCACATTTTGCAGGAGTCATGTAAATTAAGTAAGTAACTCTGGTTATCAGACTCACTATTCAGCAGCAGCTCTAAATTCACTGATACCTGAAAAATGCTTCAGGTAATCAACAAGCTAAGTGAAAATATTTCTTTCTTGTAGAGTTAGTTGCTCCCAGATTTGAAAATAAGCATTTGGGTGCAGTGAAATGAAAGAGACAATTGGAAACCAATTAGCTGAACTGAAAATGGAAATGGTTTCGGCCCCAGATCTGCAATCTGCACTGAGACTTGCATCAGTGTTCTTATTATATCTTCTGCTTTGAATTGGGCTTCACGTGATGAAGAGCTGCAAACACTCCCTGGTTTAGTAGAACTGGAGTATTTTGATATTTATCAACAATGGCAGCAACACAACCACCACCCATGTTTTGGATTATTTGCATTCCTGAGTTTACAGCTGTTTAGGCAGGTGGGATTTTGTCTATTCAGAGATATTAAATTCAGACTGAGCATTTTCACCCAAGGCTGCTCCTCCACGCTGTTAGAAGTTAATTCACCAATAGGATTTAACACCTAATATAGCCAGAGTCAGGACACTAGAGAAAGCCTTCCTGGGCTTCCCACTTCCCTGGAATGGGCATTTGAAAGCAGATATTTGGTCACAGTTGGGCTTAATGTATTATGTTAAGTGGCAGCACATGAAGCACAATTATTTTTTTGGAGCTGTAGAGATCTGTTAATGAGACATGGAAACATGGCCTGCTTGCTTTCACTTAATGAACTTTGCTGTAATGGTAACTGGTGAGTAATCTCCCATTCTTATTTCACTTCATGAGCTTTATTTCTTACTCTCTCCCATCCTGTTGAGGCAGAGGAGCAATTCAGTGGCTGGGGGGACATTTGGCAGCTGGTGAAGGTCAGCCCACTACACACCTCCCCCAGGAAATGACTGCTCGTGTGCTAGATAAATTTAATTCTGTTCTGTGTGTGCATCCCTTCCACACACATCTAGAGTTCCAGTGTCACAGACTTCATCCTGAATGCACATGGTATTCCTCAGACACTATCATGTGGCTACAGCCAGACAGAAATGCTCCATATGGTGTTGCTACCGTACCTATAAAAAGGCTTTAACGAATTCTGACTTCATCCTGCCACAGAAGAAGTATGGAAATGTAATGCCTGCCACATTTTGTTGCTCTCAGCCTCTCCTGCAGTCTGTCCTCCTGTGTCTTTTTCTCTCCCATTCTGCACTAGGAAGCTGTGCTCACCTCTAGCAGGCATCTAAGAACATCCATGGCCCATCTGTTTGAGTTTAAATCAAGCTTTTTTTCTTCAATCTGTTGCTCATGCTGCCCATTGGCTCTTGGAAGAATTTTTCTGCTTTATCCCCTCCTTGAAGCATTTTATTGGCTTCACAAGGGTGGTGCTGTTGACATGTTAGAGATCACTGCCTATTGGGATGAGCCACAGCATCTCCTGGTTTTCTTGTGTCCTCCCCAGCTCATTCAGTAATTTCCTTTCATTTTTCACACAGATGGTTATTTCTGGACACAATCTCCTTTTTTTGTCTCTTTGCTTGCAGTGCACCAGTTATTCAGCAGGATTAGCAGGATTTCTAGGCTCCATACTTGTACAAATAAGAAATAATAATTAACTGATTAGAAGTTTGGGAAAATAAATAAGCAATTTTTCCATTTTCATAGATGGTATTTCCTAATTTGCTTTCCCACTTTAGCACTTATTAATGCTTTCAGAAAAGATACTTTATTTTAGTTTTTTTTTTTATTTTTTTCCTCTTTTTTAAAGAAAAATTATCCTAATATTAGCACTAAAACTATTTCTAAACATTAGAAAACTATTCCTACACCTTAGACACAGATACGTGGAAATACATTCTAGCTTAGAAGATACCAATGGGATTTTCACTGTTGAACAGGAACAATTTATATCTCTGGCTAGTGGCTGGATTTCCAGAATCCTCACCAGGATTCACAGACATGGACAGAAAAAGCAGCACTATTTTAGGCTGCTGGAAGAAGGCCATTAGTCACCATGAACACTTTACAGCTGGTGCGCATTGCAGGGGCTGTTGACCAAATGAACCTTTAAAGGAGAGCAATTTTAAGCCTACTGAACTCGGACACATGCCAACTCATGAGGAAAAAAAGAAATCTTGGGAATTAAGGAGAAAAAAGCTCTGTTAAATCACACAACTTCTTGCTCAACATGTGCAAGAATCCCTCCTACAGCCTCAGGAATATGGAGAGTCCCATGGAAGAGCAAGTTAAATATTGTCCATTTAGAAGGTACTAATGAGTTCTATCACTTCTAAATACATAGAGGGTTAGGGTTGTTGATTTTATGTTTGGGGGTTTTTCTAAGTTTCTGGATGCATAATTT
This sequence comes from Zonotrichia albicollis, assembly GCF_047830755.1. Lineage (NCBI taxonomy): Eukaryota > Metazoa > Chordata > Aves > Passeriformes > Passerellidae > Zonotrichia > Zonotrichia albicollis. The sequence goes on from NC_133819.1 coordinate 150,230,442, forward strand.
CAGGTGATATTTTACCTGAGTTGTCTGGTGGCCAAATGTGTCATGAAAGACATCCAAGCTTAGTGAGAGGAGTAAAGGAACGCCAGGCTAAGCAGTCAATGGGAAACAAGAGAAGGAAGTTATGAGGCTGAGGCAGTTTCAGCTGAATATTTCATTTTGGGGTAGGAAATACACTGAGGAGTTCAAGCCTATGAAAGAGAAAAGGATTGGTCCATATTTTCCCATGTTTTTTTCTTAAATAGTGACAAAGGCCCTGCAGTGATGGGGCAACCATAACTTTTCTTGCAAGAAGACCTAACACACAGAATTTTCCTTTTTTCTTTGGTTTTAAATTACATTCTTTTGCATCACATAAAAATTCATGGTCTGAACTGCTGAAGAGCAAAACTGTAACAATAGAAAATAGGTACTGCAGGGGAAACAAAGGAAAATTGCTGATCTATTTACAGAAATTCAGTATAATGCATTACAGCTACCTTTGGCAATGCTCTGGAGAGCAACCAGAGCAGCCCTACAGAGCTGTCAACAGAGGCTTCAGCTCAGGAGATCTCATTTGTTTTGAAAATGATCTCTCTTTATCTGAGTATCATCTGATTTCTGGGCTACAATTTAAAATAAAATATAATAAAGAAAGTTACTCAACTCCAATACCTCCAAAGATCAAGGGAACAGAGAAAAGCAAACAAACAAGAACAGTTTAGCAGACAGTTTCATTTATTTTCACATTTTCAGAAAACAAATTAGTGTTTTAATATTCCAGGGGCAAACTACAGTAGTTGAGCTGTCAGATTTCAAGACACACTCTGAAGCTGTTCCTCCTCTTAATTTTGTGTATTAAACATCCCATCTGGTTTGGGTCTGATCCAGTAAAACTAACCTGCATCCTTCAAATGTCCCCTAAATGCTGCATGCTGGAGTTTTAATAACTTTATGAATATAATGTGTATTCTGCTCTTCCTACTCAATGAGTCGAGGGCTTGCTCATATTTCAGTGTTTAGCACTTTGTGTGCCCCTTAAATCCTGCCCTCAGACACATTTAGAAATATTACAGAGCATTCCAGGTTTCCCAGAAGCAAATTCCATTCTGAAATTTTTATCTGAGACAATAAACATTCCCTAAATTACTTTAGTGCACAAAGCAACTATTTAAGTAGAGTTCTTCTAATGGTATCACCTTTTGGTATTACCAATCTCATCTCATTTATAGTTTATATGCACAGCGCTTGCACATTCCCTTCAACATTTAAATATTTATATACCAGTACTGCTCTGGGAGGGAACACATGCCAGTGGCTGTTAGCAGGATGTAAAGCAACATTTGGGTTGGTAGCTAGTGCAAACCTTGCTTGACTTCTTAATAACCATCAAGATTTCATCACCATGCCACCCTAAAGCACGGCTGGAGTTGTTCCAGTGCTGTGCTCTGCAGCTCACAGAGCTGGGGGAAAAACCAAACTTAGCTCCTTATAATTAAGGCAGAATTCAGCTGAGCAAATGTAGCTGGGTTTGAGCAGTTTTACACCTCCCTCTGCTCCCCTCAAGGCTGGTGGGGGACACAGACATCCTGACCCAGACAACAACACAGCAACTCCAACCTTGCCAGTGCCTCCTGCTGCACTTCCAGTGTTAGAGGCAGCCCCACACAACAGGACAACTCATGGAGAACTACACAGAGTAACATGAATCTTGTCCTTCCTGATTCTGTTCGAACACCTTCCTTTCACCAAATATCACCTGAGATAATTTAAAAATTACACATTTTTTTTTTTCTTGGATGTTTATGCAAACAAATGAAGAGTCTCTCTGATGAATGCAAGGTTATTTAGTTGTGGTGATATCAGTTTTTGGTTTTTTGGGTCTGGATTGAGGTCATTTGAGACAGTAGTTCATGTTTGGACTCAAGTGTTTATTATTTCTTATCAGTAAAACAGTCTCACTACTGTGTTTTGGCAGCTTCTCATTAGCAAGGCACAAAATGGCCAACAGTCTCTTGTTACAAGATCTTTTAAGACTAAACTACCCAATTAAAAAATGACACCTAGATTATTTTCCCTTTTAACCCAATAACTGATCCCAAAGAGCTGCAATGCAGACTTTTCCGCCCAATTACAAAATGCCACCCAAACCCATGAAGAAGAAGGAAGAAGCAGCATGAAGAAGAAACCCAGGACAACACCCTGTGCCCTCCATCTTGCTTCCATCCACAACATACTAAAAATCCCAAACCCTAAATTTCTCACCAAGTGATACACCTACACTGCTCTCTGTAATCTATTTCACACTTTTGTGGATTCCAGTCTATCTTGAAGTCTAGGAAACTTTCTCCATGAAGGAGGGTCGAAGTCAGTGCTCCCCTAGGGGTCAGGGAATCCCAGAGCAGACAGAGAAATATTCCCAGTGCCCTGGGTTTCCACATTTACTTTCTCCTTAACTACTCAAATCCCAAACCCTGCTTGGAATGGAATAGATTTGCTGATTTTTTGGTTCTCTTCCACAGCCTACAGCAGCCATTCTTCCAACAACCCTGCTTTGCACCTTTGATGCCAAATGGTGGATTGCTTTTGAGGGGTTTTTTGGTGTGCTTTTGCTGTTGGCTAGAAATGGGAAAAGGGAAATAATAGTGTGTCATAATATACCTTCATCAAACAGTAAAACGTGATGTTGAGCCTTCATGTAAAATTTGGGCAGACCAGGAAATAGGAAATTACAGGCATGGTCTTCCCTCTTCTATGGATTTCATGGAACCATGCAGATCAGTGGGAAAATATCAGGCAGGAACATTTATAATTTCTGCAAAGATAATCTGAGATTTCAGGTTCTTATATACCAGGTGAAGTGACTTTGCTGCTGTTCATGGTGCAGAGAGGCCAAACACCAACCCAGCAGTATGGCTTAGAATAAATTCAACAGGGAAGTTGCTCAGATTTATGAATGTTTCCTTGGGGAGTTTGCTCCTGATTCAGACATTACCACCAACAGGTAATATTATATCTTCTTCTCCTCTGACCTCTTGTATGTCCCAGCACATATAATTTCATTTCTTCTTCCTACTGAAACTCCAGTGCCTTGAGTTTGGACGCAAATCTCCCCCACAGCTTTTCAGGAGATAAAGTTTATGGTTTTCCCTTTCCAAGAGGTCACAGATGAATCTCTCCTGAGAGATGCTGGAAATTCAGCCTTCTAAAGGAGCTCAAATAGCCTCAAACACTAAATTTGTATAAAGAAATAAAGCCTGACCAGGCAGGTAAGAGCCATGACAAGTCTCACAAAGTTAAACTCCCTTCCTTCCCAAAAGAGCACATCCTCACAGCTCCTATTATTCCCTTTAAGGATGACAAATTGTATGATTTGGGATTGCAGAGCTAGAAGAACTGCTGGAGAGATCTTTACATGTATAGATGCTCTTTTCCATATCGTCCTTCTCATTTTCTCCTGAAGGAAATGGAAGACAGGGGTGGAAGGGTTGATACCTCAGCCACTCTGGTTCTCTTATTTGCCTCTTGCATCAGCAAAAAGCTTAAACAAGCCCCTGTGGCACAGGGTTAATGGCTCAAAATGGACTCATGCCTTTGATTTTCTGGCTTTGCTTCCTGAAACATCTGCTGGCAAAAACACTTTCCTGAGAGAGCTCAGCGAAAGGACTGGTTTTCCCCCAAAGTAAGTGCAATTCCAGGTATAATTCAGAACTAGAAAAACACACTGCAGAGACAAATCATTATCTAGAAATAGTGATTTAACTGTTTCAAAGACAGGAATTTCCCTCTAATGAGAAGAACTAGCAATCAGGAGTGCCAGGAAAACTAATGGAGGCTCTGAAGACCCAATGTGACATGGTAGAAGCAACACAACTTCCTCCACTAAGGTCCCTAAGAGGTGATTTACCTTTTTAAGGACCTATGAGCACCATGTAGAAGGCTACAAATGAAATTATTTGCTGCAGTTAATATCATTCATAATAGGTAATAAAACACAATAGATTATATACTAAGCTATAATAAAGCACAAATCCAAGAGGGTGGGAAACCATTTAACTAACTGAGTATCATCCTTGATTGGTTCACAGAAGTGTGAGGAAGAACCACATTATGAAATTTCCTGCATGGGAAACCACAGGGAAATTTCCTGCATGGCAAAATACCAAAGCAGAATCTAAAACAGGAATGTCTACTTTAGGGTGCGGTGGGAACAGGAGGAAAAAAACCCAGAATATTTATCTCTATATTCATTATTTCTTAGTTTTCTTTCCCCTCAGTCCTAATGTTGTTTTTATGCAACTATTTGCATTTATTAAATTATAATTTATTTCAGATCAAAAGGAAAATAAACATCTCAGCGCCTTGTACTGGAAGAGAAAACCAATATGACAAAGAAAATTACTAATATGATAAAAAATTTATATCTAACCAAGGCAGAATATCAATCCTGCTGCTTCTGGCTCACATTCAATCTCATGAAGAGGCGGAATAAAAATTTTAAAAAATATTTTAATAAGTAACACCACCCCTGTTAAAAGCAGGATGTCAGGGCAAAAGGAGCCTAAGCAAAAGCACACTCTGAAAAATTTGTAGATGCAGGAAGGGTAAGCAGGGTAAATAGTAATTTTTTTTTTCCCTATCTATTTTTACAAATGAAAGTACTAATGGACCAAAAAGAGTTAAGGAATAGCAAATGCTTGGGTATTTATTTATTTATTCCATTCATAGCCAGTGACAATCAGGTGCCTTAACTCAGTCTCATCGTGACTGGCAAACGGTCACAACCAGCTGACAAGAAAAGCAAAGAGAGAGAGAGCCAGGAGAAATCTCTCACCTCCCCAGATTTCAGCAGCTCCAGAATCACTCCCTTGGCTGGGGATCACTGGTGTGATGTGGATGTTCTCAGCTCTGCTCCATCCCCCAGCACAGCCACAGGCACGACACAAGTGCTGCTCTCCCTTCTCAGAGCCAGCTCTGCAATGGGCACACAACTTCCAGGGCAGTTATGTTACACCATGCTCTCAAATAAATTCAATTATTAAACAACACCATATGTCACTCCCCTCCAGCTGAAAGCACAGCATAGGCTTAGTTTGGTAAAACATCATAACCTGCTGGTGGAAATAGTATTGGATGAGACTGAGAAGCCTCATTCTCTGCTGTGGGATGGAGTGATAGTGTGATTATAAATTTGGGTAAACTTTCACCTCCTCTCTGAGCACTTGCTCAATTTCTCTTTCATTTCACTCTCCCACCTGCAAAATGTTTGCCTATGTAAGTTCTCACCTCCGCTGTTAAAATTACCTTCCTTATATTCTGGAAATATCCTTCTCTTCCTCCCAAGGAAGCTATTACTGCACAGTCATCCCCTCTACCTCTAAAAACAGCACGTGCATGTTCTTAGCTCTTGATCCTTGCTTTGTATCTTGGATTTTATTCCTTCTCGTGGCCCTTTGCTCCTTCTTGAAGCCACCAAGCCCACAGCCTTTCTTTTCTCCTCGCTTTTGTTTGCAGCATGGTGTGGCCTTAAAGTCAGGTGTCCAGCTGGCAGAAGGGCGGCCAACACCCAGCTGCAAATGTGTGAGCACCCCTCGGCGTCAGAAGGCTTCGGGCTGTGCTCACAGCGGATGGAATCGCTGCTGGCCGACGAGAGTAAAGAGCCCGGACACTCACTGGGGACTTGTCAGATTTATTGTAGAACCCAATGTGTCAGCCAGGGAGAGACAGCCTGGCTGCTATCTAACATGTGTCAGCCAGTGAGCGACCTCAAACAAAGCGTGCAACAGGATTATAAAGGGGGGAGGAATTAATGGGAGGGGTTTACAAAGAACCAATAGGGGAAGGCAAGGGAGGGGACTTAGGATAACGGGCATGAGAGAAAACCCAATAGAAACAATGTAAGGAGGGGCCCCGGAGCCACAGCCAATCAAGTCTCCCTAAGCACAGAAGATTCTGGCAAACTAGGACCAGTGGGGAGTGATTGACTGGGCCCAGGGAGGAGAACAAATTCTCATATAAGGAAACACAGGGGTGGGGAAATTATATATCAGAGAGGATTGGCATAAATGGTGGCAGGAGTAACCAAGGTAACCAAATGACAGACAATACCATGGCGGGAAGAACTGGTGAGGGCAGAACCATTACAGAAAATGGGGGAGTGATACAGAAAATAGGGGAGTAATTAAATAAACTAACAGAACATGCTACAACATTTGTTGTTATTGTTTCTCTTATCCTCCCTCAGTTTTCCACAAATGGAGCTGAACAATATCTAATGCTGCAAGGTTTTCCATTAAAAGACTTTTCATTACAGGAAAAGCTCAACAATTTCCAGACAAATTGTATATAAACAACTATAAAAATTTGAAACACTTAACGTGTTATAATCTTGAAACCAGTGCTTTATAACAAGAACAAATTTTGGATTCTTAAAACTGTATTTTCCTCCTGTGCAGAAATCATTACCTGCAGAAGTTTTACAATTTCCTTTGGGGTTTATAAGGATACATATTATGATAATAAGGAACACTGGCAGCATGGATTGGCAATTTAAAAGCAAGTTCAGGTACTTTAAAGTCTGCAAGACACACACACTCTGGTATTAATCTTTTACAACCTCCTGTTAGTTGCATCCAAATAGTTTGGGTTTTTTAATTTCTGAATTTGCCTTTATGTTTAAATCTTTAAAAATATAAAAAGGAAGAGTAACACTAAAGAGACCAGAAGCCTAGAGTGCCACTGCTTGACACCAGAGTTTGAAGGTGGAGAAGTCAGAATTTTCCAAAAATACCAGTCCCTGTTCACTCCTACCTGTACTCCTCTGGTTATGAAACAGATCCTCCATGGAAGGGGGGAATTACCTGTGCTATTCCCAACAGAAATTCCCAGGAGGGTTCGCAGCTCCGGATACCCCGTGGGATTTGGCAAATAAAATAAGGTGGCTCAAGTGGGAAACAGAAAATGCAGAGGAGACAAAAAAAAGCCTTTAGAAGGGGAGAGGCTCCTGATGAGCTGGGATCAGAAATCCAATCTCCAAAACTGAATCAAAGAGGCACTGCAAGTACAGGCTCTAAGCCAGAGATAAATGCATTTTACAAGCTACACCTAAGAAAAGACCAATAAAATAAAGATTATTGAAAAAAAAAAGAAGAAAAAAGAAAGAAAAAAAGTGCCCTACAGAGAACATGGAGAAGAAAAGCTGTGTGTTATAAGACTTTCAGAAGAGATATCTTATTAAATATTAAAGCAAGCCCATTATTCTCCTCTGCCTGCTAAGAAATACACTGAACACTGTAGATACAAGATCACCCACCAATTTAGGGTGAAGAGGCTGAAAATAAAAAACAAGCAATACCCTTAGAGATTCAGCCCCTTAAAATTATGAAAGATTTCTCAGAACTGGAAGAAAAGGATAAAGAAGAAATACATAAAACCCAGAACTGGTTACCAGCATGGCTATGATGAAAAGCATCCTTAATTGACAAAGCTTCCAATCCTAAAACCCAGGCACTGAATGCTATCTGACAAAAATATCATTAGCCCTGGAATTTAAACACAAGGAGATCTAAAACTTTACAAAGAAAATAGGGGAAGGAGAAACGGCAAAAGACAAGGTACAGAAAGCAGTAGGATGCTAAGTTTAAGGGAAAAAATGAACAATGAGGCCATTCAGCTCATTAGGAATAGCAAGAAATATCTGATAACTAGCTCAGAACAAATAGCAAAAGTTTTTGAACATATTTTATAAAGGATTATGTGGAACTGATACATATTCAGATAAAAGACAACCAACCCTGCTATGGATTGACACCAGCTTCAGTAAAAACAAGAAGGTGAGAGGATAAGGTTGGATAATCCAGTTATACATGAGTTCATATCTGAATTTTACATGCTTTAAAAGAGTTTAAAACATTTATTAGTAAGTCTCTTTTATAAAATCTAGCAAGTAAAAACATTTCCTTCTCCCACGACTAAGGAGAGCTGTAGACAGGAACTGGAACAGCAGCTTGTTATATAAATCTGTTGATAAAAATGTTGATGCAGAAATGCTTGCTAAAATGCCAATAGATAGAATAAAAGCTATACTAATTGGATTTATGCACTTAGAAAAGGATTTATGGCAAACAAAAAAAAACACAATTGCAGGTAATCATAGGAGCTCCTTTAGGCTGCCTTAAAATATGCATTAAAAAAATCACTCCCTGTGATACAGGCACTGAAAAGTACAAGTGTGGTTTGAAAGACTAATTAGATAAATCTGTCTGAGAAAGTTCAGCATGACCTAATAAACACAAAGCTGGGGATCCAACCTCTGGCTCAGAAAGTGCCCAGGATGCAGTTTTCCAAAAGTAGAAGGACACTCATTTGGTAAAGTGTTGCTTCTGTCTTGACATTTTATTCCCTAAAAATCCCTTAATGCTACTGGCCACTGTCAGAAAAGTGATACTGGCTTGGGGACACCTCTGGTCTCATTAAAACAGCTTTTGGTGTGGCTGCTCTTTCTACACCCCAAAAACCTAAAGAGAAGAATTGAAGAGCTCTAAGAAAATGTTTATTTTTCAGTGTAACCTATGGGCACCTGGTTTTGGTTTGTATGAAGGCTGGATGGAAACACAGGAGGGTCAGGGTGAGACTTTCTAATATGTGACATCCCACAAGCCCAGACACAGAGGATGCTACAGAGAAGTTCAGCAGTAAAATGCAGGAAAGGGCTTGTTATTTATAGGTAGGCACCAGACAGAGAACAAAAGGGGCAAAAGGACATCTCAGGTCTGAAAAATTCAGATCACTCTGTCTGGAAAAGAAATGAAGCCCCAGTTATTTTTCAATATGCCTTCACTTCCCTGCCTAAATATGAGAAATTGTGATCTTACTAAACAAGAGTTTTAAAGGTGGCATGATCTGACTCTTTGGGGTCCAAACCTCCTTGGTAAAGTATAAGAAATCTTACGAAGAAAAATATCCAATATCCCAATTTTCCAGTGCTCTCCAAAGAAAAATGAGAAATAAATATGAAAGAGATCTCTGCTGACCGAGGGACTGACATGCACAGACCAATGGTTATTTTTACTTGCTTCTAGACTATGAACTTTTCAAATGTAGAAAGGATGAGCTTCTCCCCTTTCTGAAATCTTTCTGTGTTCCAAGAAATCCTCAGAGCTAAAAGCAGACTGCAGTTCCACGTCTCAGAGTAGCCAACTTCCCAGGCTCTGTGTTGCAAAGGCTGAATGCAGCCCTGCTCTTTGTTTTAAGACACTTCAGAAACCATCCAAACATGCTCAGGGTTTAAATTTGTTTTTCACCTAACAAAAAAGTCTCAACAGTAAAACCATGCAGAAAAGCAATCATTTGTCCTCTCACACAAACATTGGCCTCTGCCCTTGTGACCTTGCAATCTCCCCTGTTCAGCCGCAAATTGTCTACGCTGAAAAACATGGAAGTTTTCTATTTCCTCCCCAAAATGCACTATTATTATAAACATATCTAAATAATTAATATATCTAAATATATCTAAATAATAAATATATCTAAATAATAGATCGAAATAATATTATATCTAATAATTATGTTAAATATATCTGCAGATGAAGAACTCCGTATTTTTCCTTTTTGTATTTTTTCCTGCTGAACTTCCAGCATCAGGTGACAGCTTCCAACAACAGCTGGGCCTCTAAACTTTGGGAATAAATGATTTCTTGGGTGTGAGCTAATTTCTAGAAGAGATAATCCTTTTGGGTTAGACCAGCTACCATGGCTACCACAGGTGTCCAGAGCTCTTCCCCACATCCTAAAGTAAAGCAGAGCAGTGATCATGATCCCATGAGTTAAAGATTGGCCTCACATTGAAAGGCATTGAGAAAGCAGATTCTACCAGGGTCCAGAAAGTGATGAATCCTCTGTAAGGAAATTCTCACCATTGCATTGGGAAGGTGTCAGTGAAGCCAGCAAGGTGATCCTGTACAGGGGGCAGAAGACATTTTCTTAAGCTGGTGACTTGCCATGATGCAAATCTAGGACCTATGTTTCTCAAGAAAACAACTCAAAGGGCTTTTTTTTTGCCTAAAATAAGAAAGTAGATCCATCAGATTTTCCATTTTGTATCACAGTCAGGAATAACTGCATGACTTCCAAATCACTGCTGCCAAAATGGGAAACCATTTGAGATGGCCTGATGAGAAGGAGGCCACTGAGTGACCATTAGCCCCTGACATAAAGCATGTACACCAGAAAGAAGTGGGGACAATGACACACAAGACCAACTTGCAGCATAGCTTGTCCACCTATGGTATTTCTTTTTGGCTTTTATTTGTGCTGCAGACAATCTTTATTTTACTCAGATGTGCCACATGCCACCAGACAGTGGCTTACCCAATAAATGTGCTGTACTCACTGCTTAACACTACAGGACATTTTCCTATGAGCCACAAACACATTTGTATACAGGACTGATGCACCCCACTCTAAAGATTGTCCTGGGCTCTTCCAATCCTATCCCACAGCCATGGGCTGAAAAGAAACCTAAATCCACCCCAGCTTGGTATCTGTGCTGTGACAGCCAAGATCTGGAGGTTACTGCACTGCCCAGGGCAAAGCAGAGCTCTCTGCTGAGACATCCAAACAAAAAACCCACATCCCCCTGACAGAAACATTTTGACAAACACCATTTACACAGCACAAATGTGGGATTTTAGGGGTTTCCTCCAGGCATGGGATGAGTCAGCTAACAGAGGTGATTCTTTTTTGGTGGGAACTTAATTCTGTTCTGAGCCCTCTATATCAGACACCACAGCCAGGCTTCATGACCACTGGGTGCTGGCAAATGTGCTCAGTCTAGACTTACATATAAAAACCTGCCTGCAGAGGGATAAAAACATATTGTTGTTAAGCAACACAATGAAAACAGGGTAAATTTTGTGTAAAAATTAATTATTGGAAATAAAAAAAAGAGGTAAGGGATATTCTAATTTTTCTGCATTTGTTAGTTATTACCATTTATTCAGTGACATAAAGAAGCTTTACTTCTACACCTGGATATTCATAAAGCAGTTGATGGAGTCACCAGCAAGGAGTTCCTAATTGCAATAAGAATTTCTCAACTAGTAGAATAGAAGGTACTATTTCAGATCCACACCTTGCCTTCTCCCAGTCCAGAAGTTCCACTAATAATTCCCATTGCCAGACATATATTGCTGTCGTGAATGAAGCAAGGTCTAAATGAACCCCTTGAATGTGGATACAGGAATCTGTATCCAAACTGATGGGATACACCAGTGGGAGAAAAGGAATAGCAAGGATGAGACATCATTAAACAAACTGTGTCCTTCAAGGCATGACACTGACACCAAAATCGCTCCTAAAAATTGAATTCTGTCACTTATGAGCAAAACAGAGCAGTCCATTTGGTAAAAGGGTGCTCAGTAGTATTTAACATTTCAAACAGTTTGTGTGCAGCACACACAAGACTGGACACACCAACCACCCAAGATGACACCCAAGTGAGGGCAGCTTGGGAAAGTTGAACCTGCTTGCCTAGTTTGATAGGGAGGACTTGAATCCTGGCCAACATGTTCTCTTCTCTCATCAGAAAAGTTTCAAGGGTCTCTCTGTATGCTCAGTACAGCAGGGCTTTGTTTTCACATCAAACCCATAAAAGGCTGTGAGAGTTGTGGTGCTTGAAGCTCGTTTTGAGCTAATTCAAAGGACACAAGAGAAAAAGATGCAGAGATGAAAAAATCTCTGCTGGTCATTTTCAACCAGCTGTGAGATCTGGCAATTGATTAGAAACCTTAGCTGAATATCGATGACTGACACAGGAAACAAAAGAAGGAGACAACTTTAAAAAAAAATTGGAATTTCATAACATATTAAAAAAACCCCGTTTTCTTCTACTTGTAAGTTTGAGGCCTGGAGTTGACCCTTCAGAACAACACACTGTACTTACATAAAAATAAATTTTTATATTTTTGTATGAGGCTAAAACAGATCTAAGATTGAAAATCTACAAAATTGAAAGGAAACATATGGCTATTTTAAACTGTTATTAGCCTCATTCAACTTTATCATTAGCTCAACTCAGAGGTTAACACGTTACATATTTCAGCTTAGCCAGTCATATCTGCTACAGGCATGCTGAATAAATATCATATAAATCACAGAGCCTGACAAGACTTAATAAGAAAAGCTGCTAAATTGACCTATAAATGTAATGTATTACAATGCATCAGCTGGTGTTGCCACTTTCTTGGAAACAGTGGAAGAATTGGGATAGATTTCTAATACCCTCTTACGAGTTTTTTTACATGACTATGGGATGAATATTCAAAAACTTAAACCCAGGGAAGTAATCCCACTATCAATGTTTTACACTTGAGTTATTCTTCAATAATATGTTGAAATTTACAGCAAACTCCAACACCTTCCCCTATTCTAATCTTCTCTGATCTGTCTGAAGCAACATTTCACCTCTTTGACAAGTGCATTTACAGTTATTTTAAAATCACTTGTTTGAAATCCAGCAGTTCTGCAAACCCAATTTCTTTGAATCTCATTCCCTTTTTGCTGGGGGAGGCAGAATTTAATATTCATGATCCGTGCTCCTGTAAGGGAGTATTTGCAATTCTTCTGATACATGTTACTGGGTTAATCATATTTTCTTTCTTGAAATGTATCTTTTGTTCCTACAAAGGTAATGAAGGAGAGTTACTCATCTCCATAATGAATCTTGAATTTTAATTAAATCTATTAGCTGAACATGTCAAATGTTTGTCACTTTCAAAGCAGCATAAAAATTACTCTTAGTAATAAATGTTATTTATTCCCATATTGCCCTGGATTATATAGCAGACACAGTATCTATAACAAGATCCTTATGCTATTTTATTCTATATTAATATGATTTATTATGCTGTAACAATGTATTTTATTCACTCCTCTGCACCACCAGCAGCACAAGGATAAATTGTGTTGTAGAACACGCTGGCATGTTCTGTACAGTACACCCTGAAATAAATGAGCCTGCAGTGACACAGACACACTTTCCCTTATCTCCCTTAACTTTGCATAACACACTCAAAATGCACTACTTATGCATCTCCTACTCTGCAACGAGTCTAGTCAAATGAACAATCCACATGAATAAACATAAGGATGTAGGAAAGCACTTGAAAGATCAGAGAACAAATCAGCAGGGTTGGGATATCCTTTGCCATGGTACCTGAATATCTGATAAAAGTACACAGTTTGAAGGACAGTGGAGATGAGAAGCAGATTCTGCTTGGAAAAGTATTCCTGGACTAACAGCCTTATGGATTTCCATGCTTAGCACAACAATTCTGCTCTCCTCTAAAAGCTGCTGCTCCATGATCAACCCAGGATCTAAAACTGATCTGAAACTGAGCCTGTGTTACCATCTCCTCACAGAGCATCACCAACAGCAAAGATCCCATCAGTGCCATCAACACCAGTATTAACACAGCCCTACATTCTTAATGCCTCCAAGGGATCTGCAGACACCTAAACTATCTGCAAATATTCACTCTGGGGATAAGAAATCCATTCCTCAGATACAACAGGATCTGAAGGCTGAGGAATCACTTGCCATGCCCTCACATCCCAAACAGCTTTGCCTTTGCTAAAGAAATATATCATGTTAATGAATTATTCCCTTAACTAGCTCCTGTATTTTTTTACATCCATTTTTCCTGGGAAACATGGCAAGAGCACCAACAGTGTTTATAAAGTGAGATGTCATGATGGATGCAGTACAGGTAAATGCATCAAAGGAGCAGAAGAGTGTGTTTCCAACAATCCAGCACAGCCCTTTCAGGAAGGCTATAAAGCCTCATGATGATGATGCACAGGCATTAGTTGCCTGTCTTTGGTGTACTGCCTTCTAGGGTCCCAAGGAATAAAAGCAGAAAAACCACTTTGCCACACAATTCAGCAAAAAAACTACATAGACAACAGAGCCATGAGCAAGCTTTGAAGAGTGGCATAAAGCTCCTTTCCAGATAACTCCTTTCTAAGTAAAACTGAGAAAAATCAGGTTGTTTTATTATTATTTTTGTTGGTTTTGTTATTATTATTATTATTATTATCTGATAGCTCCAGTTGACATAAACACAGTCAGCTCTCTGCATATTAATATGCAAGTGTGACAATGTCATTTTAGTTTTCATTACTATTAGTCTGTAGGGCAGGAGAACAAAGCACATTAGCACTGAGATATTTGGCTGTTGGAAATCAGTGCTTTCACTCCTGTTTTGATGTGTTTGGTGTAAATGTAAATATAGAATTGTTTTAATCAAGGAGGGGGATGATATGGAGTATTCCCTGTAGGTACAAGATAAATAAAAACTAACTGCCTTCACAGTGGGATTTAGATTGTAGCATAGAGCACCCTGATTTACTGTTAAAGAATAACACAAACAACAAACAGGACTCTTTACCTGGACTCCAAGGCAAGAAAACATCACATGAACCATCTCTTCTATATAATTTTTGTCAGTCAGCATCATCCCAGCCTTCTGAAGGGCTGGAATACAGAAACACTAAACAACACCAGAGACACTACCTAATTCACAATCTTAACAGATATATTCTTGTTCCATTACATTAAATATTGATTTACTCTGTATTATTACAAATATTATGGAAGCTGCTTGACACTGATCTGCTTTGCATGCTGGTAATCAAAGAGAAAGAAGTGTATTGACCAAATCTATAAAGAGAAACATTTTTTTGCAATCAGATAATTACCAGAGTAAGGTATGATGATGCTAAAGTTATAGGGATAAGGACAATCATGGATGTTCATATGGAAAAAAAAAATCCATCTAAACCCTTCCCTCTCCTGATTAACTAAGTGCTAAAGCCCAGGTGGCCACATGGAAGCTCTTGGAATTATCTGGAATTTCAGTGACACCCATAACATGCAGAATTACAATAATATGCATAAATAGCCCTTAGAAATCAACTGAAACAGTAGAATTAGGAAAAAATACACAGGCAATGCCTTATATCTAAATGAGATTACAGTAAATGAAAAGAGAACAAGAGCGGTATTTAACACTAAAACCAGATGAACATGGATGGGGACAGAAATAACAAGTTTTAGCCAAAGGGAGAATCAACCTCAGGCTGGCAAAACTGAGATTTCCTCTGCGTTTTCAAATGCACTATGAACTCCCTGGCTCAGGCTCCAAGGAGTGGAAACGACAGAGGACAGACCTGCAGCTGTTATGGCAAAACACCCTGAAGGTACTCCAACAGGAGACACTGCTGGAGACCAGGGGAGGTGGGAGGGAGAGGAGGAACCACACAACTCCTGCCAGATGCCTTGGGGAGACTTTGTCACTTGCTCCAAGTGACAGTCACACATCCTCAGCTGAGTGCAGAGGCACATTGCACATCTATTTCCATGGATCTCAAAGGATCAACTCCAACTTGCATCCTTACATAAGTCCTTTGCCTCTGCTCTCCCACATTTCCAAAACTTCCTCTAGGAGGTTGTGTGAGTTGGTCAGGACACTCCTCAAACAATTTTTTCTCAGTTATTTAATCAAGCTGACCATGATTCTCTGTGGCCAACCCAGCACATGCATAATTTCACTGAACCATAAAATGGTTTGAGTTGGAAGGGACCTTCAAGATCATCAAGTTCCAACCCCCTGCCATGGGCAGGGACACCTTCCACTATCCCAGATTGCTCAAAGCCCATCCAACCTGCCTGGGACACTCTCAGGGATGGAGCATCCACAACTTCCCTGGGCAGCCTGGGGAGCCAGGGCCTCCCCATCCTCACAGGGAATAATTTCTCCCTGATATCCTGCCTTCTGTCAGTTTGAAGCCATTCCCTCTGTCCTATCTCTCCATGCCCTTGTCTAAGTCTCTCTCCAGCTCTCTTGCTGCTCGTTTAGGAACCGGAAGGCGTCCCAAGGTGTCCTCAGAGCCCCCTCCAGGCTGAGCCCCAACTCTGAGTCTCTCTCACAGCAGAGCTGCTCCAGTCCTCTGAGCATCCTCATGGCCTCCTCTGGACCTGCTACCACAGCTCCATGTTCTTTCCATGATGGAGCCTCTTGAGATGGATGCTGTGCTCCAGGTGGGGTTTACTGACATACAATAGATACAAAACATCTTTTCAAGATCTTAACAACACACAAAACACTGCTCCACATAATCATTACATGGGTAAGTTTCTATTGACTTTTAATAAATGTCTTATGTACAATGAAATCACTTCTACAGCAGTAACAACCCAGGACAGTCTTTGGAAACTTCACCCACGCTGCCAATCAATGCTTCTGGGCACTCAACTCAGACTAGACAAAGCAGGATGATCCTCCAGTGAAAAAAAAGGCCAAAATTTGGCTGCATTTTTGTTACAGCCATTAGACAGTCAACATGCAACAGTTGTTGCAACTTCTTGCAGCTAATAGTTTTAATTAGCCATTGTCTGATACAGAGCCAAAACTATTTTAATCATCTGTCTTAAATAATTATTGACAAAATTAAAAAGTACTCGGATCAAAGAAAAATAAAGAAGGTACAAGTAGCACTCATTCTCAAAGCAACTGGAGTGGTGAAGGAAAAGCCCTCAACTCCAGCAGGAAGAATGATTTTTTTAAGTCAAGGACAATAGTTTAGACATGGAAATAGATCAGAGCAACTTCCCAGGACTTGTTCTGTGTGTCCAAATATAAACTGCCTTGAAATTCGTCATGGTACTTTATAGCCACACAACTGATTTAGGAAATTCAGACCAGTCTATCTGGAAACACTTGGAGAAAGGAAGATAAAGAGATAAAATCTACAGTTACAGTCAAAAAGGAATTAATTATTTTCTGATCACTGTGCACATGAAGTTATCAACTGAAATACATGCAATTACATTAAATTAATTCATATTAAAAAAAAAAACAAAAAAAAAAAAAAAAAAACCAAAAAACCCCACCAGAAACAAAACCACCAAATCAAACAAAAAAACCAACTAGAAAGATTAGATGACTGGAGTCTCTTACTAAAGATACAAATTCAGAGCAATGTAAAACTTCTAGGAACAGAGATTTCTCCACATGTCCATGCAAGCCAATGTGTGGAGAAGCACATCTGTGTCTGATAAAAGGATGTAGAGAAAATGTTACAGATCCTCCAGCCTTACACAAATACAAACTGCATTGCTTCTCTTCTTTTCCCTCTCCTCTTAAACATTCATTTACAGTAGGCAAGCAAACCCTCTGTAGGCTAAAAGATGCTTGTTTCATTTTTCTTCTACAGAAGACACTGAGCAAGGATGCTCCAATGATGATTCACTTCAAGAGAGGCAGATGGATGTTTTTGGTCTGATGATCTGATGTTGCACCACATACCAATGTTGATTAACTATTACTGCTTAGCATATGAAAAGACAGAGTCCAGAAGCACAGCTCATTCATTACTTTGCTAGTTCACATGTACTTTAAATAAGTATTTAAAAATGCTGCATCCTATCAGTGATGGATACAAAAAAAGTGATCATCAATTTACAGGCCTAATTATGCATAGTTTTCTAGAAATGACATGAGGGGTAGAATTAGGGAAACATCAAACATGCATCAAACAATGCAGAAGGAATTTAAACCCAAAGAAAGCTGCCCTTTACTGATCTACCTTGAAAAAAACAGGCAATCCATCCATCCATCCACCCATCCATCCATAGATGTGCCAGAAATGATCCTGAAAACTGCTTCTCCTCTCCCATTTCTCTGTCTTCCACAATGAAACTTTTCTGTTCTACACAAACATCAAAAGGTTTGGGTTGGAAGGCACCTTAAAGGTCGACAAGATCCAAGGTTACTGCCATGGGCATGGAAGCACCTGTTCTGATAAAACTTCCCCAATATCCACAGAATTCCCTGTGTGTAGTTCACACCTCAGCTCAGGCAGGGTTCACACCAGAACAGACACCCCACAGACATGTGGAGCTTTCTTTGCTGGTTGTGTCACTCTGAATTTCTGCAGTGTGCATGTGCATTCCACTGGCTGACAGGAAAGTGTCAGTGTGGGGTGTCTACCTGCACACACAGGAGCTTCTCTTTCTGGCAATGAAGGCAGAGATGAGACAGAAGTGGGAATTTTATGTAACACAATAATAAAAGAAAAGCCTTTTGGTAAGAATATAATCACATGAGCTATATTCCTCAGGAAACTCTTAAACCTGAAGGATTAAAAAGTGTAAAATATGGATATATTTCTTTGGGAGGAACTAATACATGCTTTGCTGTAGCTGTAAGTTAATGCACTGACTCACTTTCAATTTAACCCATTCCACCCAGATAGGCTGAGGTACCTTTTGAGCTTCAGTAGGTTTAGAGGACAAAAAGAGCCACAGAGTGTTAACATGGAAACATGTCCCCCTTTAAAGGGGACATAGGGAAAGCCACATTCAGGGAACTAGAGAAACACAGAATGGTTTGGGTTGGAAGGGACCTTCAAGATCATTGAGTTCCAACCTCCTGCCATGGGCAGAGACACCTTCCACTATCCCAGTTTGCCCAGAGCCCCATCCAGCCTGGCCCTGACACTTCCAGGGATGGGACAGCCACAGCTTGCCTGGGAGATTTGTGTTAGTGTCTCACCACTCTCACAGCAAAGAATTTCTTCCTAATATCCAGTCATCCCTTGACTGAATACTGCATATTGATTGGTACTCTCTTCCAGTTTAAAGCCTTTCCCCCTTGCCCTGTCACTCCATGCCCTTGTCCAAAGTCCCTCTCCAGCTCTCTTGGAGCCATTTTAGGGACTGGAAGGGGCTCCAAGGTCTCCCTGAAGCCTTCTCTTCCTCAGACTGAACAGACCCAACTTTCCCAGCCTGTCTCCATAGCAGAGGTGCTCCAGTCCTCTCATGATCTTTGTGGTCTCCTCTGGGCCTGCACCAGCATTTTGGAGGCCCCAGAGCTGGATGGTACCCATATAAACAGAGCACTGTGATAGGGTATCACAGTCCTGCCTCCAGAGGTACTTTATTTTATAGATTTTGATGGCTTCTGCCTCATGAGCTCACTAACATTTTAAATCTGTGCTTTATGGTTCAGAAGCCTTGAAGAACACAACTTCCACAGACCTTGAAAATACAGGATCAGCCCTGAAGGGCCAAGTGCTCCCCATTAATATTGTGGCCCCTACATAAATGGTATTTTGAGTACTTAATTCCTGGCATACCAAGCAGATGTGGGGAGCAGGAGCACCTCCTGAAAGTGACTCAGCACTGACTTTCCAGGGAAAGGTGTTCTGATATTGTATAGCCATGACAGCAGCACCAAGTGTGGGCACAGAGGTATTCACATCATATACAAGGGAAAAAAAGTGAAGCATCAAGAACATGATTAAATGAATAGATCAGACAGCAGAGTCTATTTTTAAAGTTCCAATAATAACCACCTAAGAGAAAACAAAATAAAAGTGCTTTAGGAGATCAGCCCTAACATCAGCTGCCCAGTGTGCTCCTCAACTTTAGGGACACAGACAACATAGAATGAGAATATAAAAGCTATTTTGGTCATAGTTTTATGTACTTTAAGTTCTTGCTTTCTTCACACAATAGAAACCATCCATTGACAATGTAATTCTGCCATACCTTTCCCTACCAGAAAATATTTGCTTGATATTTTTTAATTGATTATCCTGAGAAAAATCCAGGACTGTCTGCCTGTTTTGGGATGAGTTTGCAATGCACTGAGATGTAGCAGTTTGATTATAAGGAGACCACATCAAACTAAGAGGTGTAATGACTGAGCACACAGCAGTTACTCCTCCCATGGAGCAGTGCTATGGATGTTATCCAACTGCAAGTACAATCTAACACATGTACTTTACTAGTTGTAGAGTCTGCAAGCCTAAAGGAGGGTCAAAACAAAAGATTAAAAAAAAAAAAAGGTCTTTCCACCCTAACTGCCAAATTCTGAACTCCTGTTTCTGCTCCTTGGAGACAAGCAGTAGTATTTCTGGGTTTGAAGAAGCAGCTCAGGAATGTGTGAAATATAAGACATGACTGGACAACATCCATGCCGCTCCATGCTGTACTTCACTCTGCTGCCTGTTCCTTGCAGAGCAGAAGGGTTTTTGCAGAGCTCCAGGGCAGGTGATCCGTGCCAGGCCAAGTGCAAAGCTCTCCCAGCCCGTGACACGAGCTGAGCACGTCCCTGGCAGAGCCGCAGCCCGAGCTCCAGCGCTGAGTGCTGCCTAAAGCTCCCTGCTCCTCTTCCAAATGGATTAATTTTTAAAGATAACTCGCTTTTCTCTTCCAGCAGGGAAAGAGTGGGGACAGACTTCCAAAAATAGGCTAGCCTGTCACAACTGCTAACTGTCACACAGTGCTGAGATTGGAGCTGATCTCTTGGGGAGGCGGCTGAGAACAGAGGGGAGTAAGGAAGCAAAGAGAAAGAGTAATTTCTCTTTCCATAGCCCAGCCAGAATGGAAATGAACAGGCAACCTATAATCAATCACAAATAGTACATAAGCCAAAAATCAGTCATTCTGAGTAAAAATACATAAACCTATCAGTTTACCAGCATTTATTAGCACAAGTGCTATATTCTGCAGCATCAAAAATGATGCCCAAATGTACTCTCTGATCAAGGTCTCACCAGGAAAAATACAAGATTATTGCCCATTTAAACAAATTGATCCAGCAAATTAAACCAAAATGCTCTCTTTAAATTCAATTTTCAAAATGCTGTCCTAAAAAGGCTTCTATCCACGTGGCCTCTGCAGTACATAGACACTGAAGTCACAAGATGACTAGAAAAAAATGTTTAGACTTTTGTGAGATGAAGCTCCATTCAGATTACACAAATTGAAAGCTTATTTTAAAAAAATTATAATAAACCCATTTAAACCCAGGCAAAATTTGCCCGGTACCAAATATTTAAAAAGAAGATAGGAAAAAAACTACAACTGCATCATTATTAAAAGGATGAGAACATAATCTCGTTCAACAGTGATCTTAGCCCTGTGCATTCATTTTATTAAGAGGTCTGAAAAGGAATATTTAAAAACAAAATCTTATTAAGAAAGTCTTCATCATCCTTGCTGATGGTTTTTCCTTCTCACTGCATGAAGGAAATGTATTTTTTTTCCCATACAATCTTTGCCAATAACAGACTAATTTTTTTTCATTGCCTGCCTTCGTCATACGTTGTTGTGGAACATTAAGTGTGCACTTAGTTGAGCTGCAACACCAGGTGTTTTCTGATGCATCTGTGTAAGATGCTAATCTCAGTATCAGGACAAAAAAAAGTAAAAGATGACATAAAATTAGATATCATCACTAATTCATGAATTTAATTTCCCTTTTTAGGTCTAAACCACAGCCCACTTGTCTACAGACAACAACAGGCTTTTGTTGTGTAGAGTCATGAAACACTGATCTAATAAGACAGAGATAGTGACTGACAAAGATTATTTGATGTTTTGAATGATGACCATACCTAGAGGCCCTGGGAATGACACAGCCATGATTTCAGGGCCTGGGTACAAACTGTGCCAGTATGGGCTCTGCCTGACAGCCCCTTCCTTCTGTGTGCTCACTGCTTTATTTGTGCTTCTGAACACCACTTTCCCAAAACAGAACAGCCATGGGAGCTAAATTTTATTATTATAATTCTTGAATCCTATATAAAGCATTGCTCTGCTCCAGACATGAATGTGCAGTACAAACACCAAGTATCATCACTTTCCATGGATAAACACTGCAGTGCTCCTCCAGAGCTGCACACCAAGGGGCAAATCCCATGCCCAGAATCCAGGAAGGGACGAGAGAGCAACAGCTTCAATTTCTGCTCCTCAACAGAAAATTCCTCTACTAAATGTCTATGATAACCCATTAAAACAAGGTTGATTTGATAGGGAACACAGATGAGTAAGGCCCCTGGCAATGCACACCATCATTACAGTCATTGTAGATAACTGAGGGCTCTTACACAGGTGTATCACAGCTTTGTCCTCCCCTCCAAACTTCAATTATCGAAATAAAAGCCTACTTCAAGAAATAATAACCAGTGGCAATTTTTTTTTCCTTAATGTCAGATATAAAATAAAATTAATTCCAGTAAACAACTCTTGAACTGAGAGTCTGAAGAACAGCACATAAAAGACACAACGCACCTTTTCAACAAGCTCTTGCTAGGAGCCCTTTATTCTCACCCAGTGTTTATGGGAGCTTTTTATGAGAGTTTTTGTGGGGCTCATCCCTATCAGAGCAGACACAGTGATTACTGTCAGGGACAGTGCTCTAATAACACACATGGCACCTCGCTGGGAGCCAAAACACCAAATATCAGCAGCAAAATATCAGCCAGATCACAAAACAGCCAGCTAGGAACAAAGCAGCAGCTCCCTCTGGGTACAGCAGGAGAAATCCTTCTGCAACGAGGAGGTGACTGGAGTCCCAAGGCAATTATTTTGTTATCTAAAAGTGGCTTTCAAATTCAGACATTCTGCCCCAAGACCTGAGCAAAGCAGCATTGAGGTGGCTGCATGGAGGTTTGTCACAGTTTGCAGATATTAACTCTCTTCTGGTACAAGTAGCTCAGGGAGAAACAACAGATTTTACATGTACCACTGGTTCTTTAATCATCTCCTAATGGAAAATGAGACCTAATTTGGATCTTCTCTTTTTGTGTTAAGGATGCTGATGCATTATTGGTGCGTTAATAGAAAGAAGGGGCAAAAAAGCCAAATATCTCTAATGAAGAAGGTATAAAAGACCATGGCTTTAAAGCAACTGATTCTGCACAGAATAAGGCATCTAGAAACAATTGCTGCAATTTCTTCCCTGATCTGAATCTCCTCAAAGATAGTTCTTTCAGGCAGATGGCAAAGAAGAAAAATACTGGATGTACAACATGGCCATTACTTATCTCCTGAAACACCTTGGCAGCCTCAAAAATTGGCACATCCCATGACTCCAGCTCAGGGACTGACCCTCACTGAGAACATCCATCTTATGCAGTCATCCTGATGAAGGAGCCAGGGTCAAGAAGCAAACTTTGCACTGGTGGGGAAAAACCTCTCAATTCCACATTTCTGGACAGAAGGGCAACTGGATTTCTGGATGGGAAAGACAACTCTTGGGGGCACACAAAAACATCCTCTTCCTCTTATTTTCTCAAGTCAAATCTAAAGCCTTGCCAAATTGCTTGGATACTAACATGCATTTACCAAAGCAAAATCCTGATTCAGTGCCCTCACTGGAACAGAATGATGGTTAATACTTTTTGCCAATTATCTGCTCCTACCTTTCCATTACTGAGATAGCAATGCATGTATCACAAAGGAGTTTTGAGTGTGTGACAAAGAGTTTTGGCTACTGAAAAATAGTGCTGCACAATTTGCAAACCCAGAAGGTTATTTCAAGACAAAATTGCCATGAAACACTGTCATTTAAATAATGAATGGCTATGCTTGCTCGCTTGATTTCTTTCTTCTAAAATAATTTTTCTTGCTTTCTGTCAGTTGGCAACAAATTCATCTTAACATTTGCATTTCAAGCAAGAAGAGAAACCCAGACAGTTGCTCCAAAAGGACTGGAAAATGTACTCTGAACTCTGGTATGTACAAACCTATCAGAGCCATCCAAACTTTGCCATTTGTAGTTTGCCAGGAATTCAGAAGGAACCCCAACTTTGCTTAGAGAATTTGGAAGTTGCTCTTCCCTCCCATTTGAAAATGGTTTTCAGTCTCATCCCACTCTGCAACATCCATTAATTCAGATTAAAAAGGGCACCTCATTCTGCTCTCTTCCCATATCTACACAAAGAATCATAAAATGTCCTTTGCATAATTTATGAGCAAAATGGCTCCCATGGGGTCAGGTTTGTAGTTGTTGCATTGGGGTTTTTTTGTGGTGGTGCTGTTTTATCACCAACAGTCACTGTGGAAATCACAGGTCAAGTATTGAAGAAAAAAATGCCCCTCCAAGAATCATCAAATAGGTCCAACTCTCATTATTATTCAGCAATAAACCAAAAAATTGGCTCCATTGCTACCAGAGTTCCTATTTGCAACAGTCTGCCTTAAGCAAAAGGGAGATGTGGAAAGAAACCCTATTTCAATTGCTTACACCACTACAGAGTGCAGGGCAATTTTGGCCAACAGATTTTAGCCCTGTTAGTAAAAAACAATACAAAACTAGAACATTTTTTTGGGCAGAAGGGAAAATAAAATTAACACCCCCCCCACCAGGTTTTGTACAAATATTTGGCTATGAGATGCCTATGAAGCCAACTGGTCAAGCATTTTGTCTGATGATTTGAGTTTGCAGCCTCATGGACTCAAAGAATCTCCTTTGGAAGCCATTTCAGCTGATTTTTGTGTGCTGTGGGCATTGGCCAGAGGTGCCAGGCTGAAAGGCTGCAGCCTTGGCACGTTCTCCTCCCCCCTCAAAATGGAAAGGAGCACAGAAAAGCCTTCCTAACCCTAAATTCCACCCCAAAGGCAGCTTCACCATCCTTTTGCTGCAGTGCCTTACCAAGGTAACAGGAACACACAGTGCACAGACAACACTGCTCAGGAACAGCCTTGGATTTTCTTTAATCTAAGGTAATAATGATGTTAGATGTGATCACTTCACTGATTCATTACCACATCAGAGTTCACCATACATAATTTGTTGTGCATGTTGGCACTGAACTAATGGTGTGTGACATAAAGAATCTGATTGGGACCTGGACACAGGAGTTATACAACTTCAGACACAAACATACAAACACACACAGGTATAAATGCATTTAGAGAGACAATAAAGATCTCTACACACATTTCCACTCTTGACTCTCTGCTTACTGGGTGGGATGATTTTAAAAACTGTGTCATTTTATCTCTGCCTCCAAGACAGTTTCCTTGTGAAATGAGAGAAAATATTCAAAGGCTTTAATTATTTTTTCTGAGCATTCAGCAATCCCTCAGTGAATTTTTTTCACTGCATTCAAAGAGGCAAAATAAATCCACCACAGGCTAACTCCTAACTCCCTCCCACTCACAAATAAATCCTAACTTTTGCCCACTTCCAAACACAAAAGAATGATAAACAGCAACACCACAGACTTTTAGGTTAAGCTGAAATGAAGAGAGATGTTTCAAAAACTATTCAAAACTATTGTAAAATATGGGCAACATAAAAACCACAGAAGAAAGACACAAGATACAGAGCCACCTGTTGAAAAATATTTCATTGAGAAGTTCTATGAAAGATTAGCATTGAGGAAATGCAGATGTGAGAAAATAAGAGATTTCTTATCCATATTATTTTAAATGGCACAACACTTTTGTTATACACAAATATATATATGTTAAGACTGGTGAACTTGTACAGAGGGTCGGTGAGATGACCTCCAGAAATTTGTCATCTTTGGAACTGAAATTATTCCATGGAAAGGAAGCAATGACTTTACAGGATGAAATGAGGGTGGTAAATCCCTGTGGAGAAAACATCCTCCTAGGTACTTGAATAATTTATAGCAGCATGGTGCAATGGTCACTCTTGGTAAAACTCTTGCTGTATTCAAAGATTCCACAAATTCAGAAGTTTTAATCATTTTATATATTAAACTCACATCTCTGCATTAACACAGCCTTTCAGAATTAAAAAGGTTTTCACAGTAGCATATCAAGTGGATGATTTTAATGGTCTTTCAAACACAGTGCCAGGCAGAGACTCAAGTGACACAGCTTTGAGGAGAGAAAGTGAATTTAGAGGCAGCTATTTATGTCTCCCTTATATTTCATTTTATTTCAAAATATAACACTAGTTCTAAGGGATTAAAAATGCAACAATTTAATAATAATGCCTATTGTTTGAGTCTCTAATGAAGAAATTAAGCCCCAAATCCATCTGCAGCTTCATACACAGTTTGTCCTTTGCATTTTTTTATCCATAAAGGTTCCCTAACCCAGAATGACTTTTGGTTACATTTTTTCTCACAAACTAAAATAAACACCAAGAGAAGCTGGCAACATTCAAAACAATCATCCCTGAGCTCAAAACACAAAGATAACAACCCCAAACAACAGTTATTAAAGAAAATAGGCACAAAACAGTCCTGTCATCAAAACCTGGAGGCCCAAGGCCATCATCACAGGCAGCTTCAGCACCCAGGAGGTGACAGAGGTGTGCATAAAACCTCGCCCAGCTCTGAGTGCACCCAGCACCCCCAGCTGCCCAGAGCCAAGAGGAAATAAACCACAGCTAGGTAATAAACCCTGCCTTAGGGTACAAAATGTGGTGCAACTTAGTCCATGGGCATATTTATACATGGACACCCCATTTGGCAAAAAATCCTTCCAATTTCTGAGAGGTGCTCTACAACCATTGCTCACTGTCACAATTTCTGCTCCTTTCTGACACATTGCATTTATTTAACTCCTGTGAAATAAACTCATGGACAATGACAGTCCAGATCCAAAACCAGTTTTTACCAGGCTAATGAGAAGTCTGGTAGGAGCTCAGCCTGAAACCAGAACTGTCTTTGAGAAGTTCTGCACACAGGTGAATGTTCAGCAGTGTTCAGCACCTTCCATGTCAATGTATCAGGGCCCATTTCAGCTTAAAATGAACAGCTGCAGGCTCCCAAATCAACAATTCCAGCACAGCCTGGCAAACCTGGCAGTCAGATTTCAGTGATCTCAATCCCATCCTAAAATACTCATCTTTGTTGTGTTTTACTATTTGCAAGGATACTCCTAAGACTGAATACTTGGTAAAACAAGTATTTAACATTGTATTGGTTTACAGTATTTACTATAAACCAACAGAAATTTCTTCCTTGGATTTTTCTCTGTGTGTTCAGATTACTCTGCACACTGTGTGTAAGGATGCCTTTAAATCCAGCAGCAGAAGGGCTCATCTCTCATGCACCACACTGCTCTGAGGAGACACAGCTTTTTTGTCTTCAGGTTCATGGGACCTCTGCTCCTACTGGCCTCAAAAGGACAACTCAGGCACAGACATTAAATGTGCCTTTTATTATCTCACCAGAACATGGCCAGTGATCAGGACCCTGCAGCATGCAAAGCAATTTTCTCTATTTTGTTACCCAGAAAGTCAATCAGTGAATGTAGTGATTTTCCTCTCAGGATCTGCATTTATTTTTAAAAAACATGATTAATGGGTCTTAATGTAGCAGCAGCTCTTACACTTGACAGAAAATAAAAACTCAACCCAACATGCTCAACTTTAAAAAATGCATAAGGGTAACTAGAGCAAAAACAAAGCAGTTATGTTCTACAATGCCATCTCAGGTCTGCTCCCAGAAAGCATTAGCAAACTAAGATATATTTAGTAAAAATTAAGGTGGCACTATATGTCTGATTTATTCAAAAACCTCAGAGGAACTGGGGAAAAAAAAAAAAAAAGAGTTTTACTTTCATCCCTGCTTTTGTGCTTCCTGAAATGTTAGCAACCATGGCTACCAGACGTCAGTGTGCTCTCATTTTCATCACCATGAACTACCAAAAAGCAATACATTCCCACTAAACTTTCTTCCCCTCTCTCTTTTTTAAAAATAGAAGCTTCACATAGTTCAGCACAATGGCGAGGTGACCCCACATATCCTACCATTTTTTGCCTAAGAACATGTGAAATCAGCACTCCTTAACCTGCAGGGTAGATTAAAATCAGGAGCTACAGTGGTAAAAATTCACAAAACATAAAACCAGAGAATATCCTGAGTTGGAAGAGATCCACAATGATCATCAAGTCCAGCTCCTGGTCCTGCACAGGACACCCCAACATTCCCACCATGGACCAAGAGCGTCGTCCAAACACTTTGTGAGCTCTGCCAGGCTTGGGGCTGTGAGCACGGCCCTGGGAGCTGTTCCAGTGCCCAGCCCCTCTCTGGGTGAAAAACATTTTTCTAACACTCAACCCAAACCTCCCCTGACACAGCTCCAGCCATTCCCTTGGCTCCTGTCACTGATCACCACAGAAATCAGGGCCTGCCCCTCCTCTTCCCCTCGTGAGGAAGCTGCAGACTAGAACTGGGCAGCATCACTCTCAAACAACCTTAGGATATTGGTCTTCAGTAACAGCACAATCTACAAAAAGAACAATGAAGCCCCTTTTCTTCAGTGTTCACTTCCTTTGGAGACAAGACAATTAATAAACAAAACACATAACCCCCTGGGAGATATGAACAGGGTTTGTACTTGCTGGGAGGTGAATTTTGATTACCTTCAAACACATCCCGGCTCTCCCATCCCAAGCCAGAGCAGAATTTGTGGGATAAGAGGCTGCCTGTCTCCTCTCCTCCCGGAATAAGCATCTGCAGCAGCTTAATTATCAAGTTACAAATAAACATATTCAGCTTGGTGCATACATTCAATTACAGATAATGAGCTCTAGACAAAAGCTATTGAACTATAACTGAAATCCTATGAGCCGGTACACAACAAACCAAGATTAAATGATATGGACTAAAGGACAAGGAAAAAAAAGATTCTTCCTTTGCAAGGCATGCAAAGTAAGGAGATTTTTCTGGGGAAAATCTGACAAAGAGGTAATTGTCAATACCTATTATTTTCTCTAGTCTCATCCATTTTTCATAATGTTCCAGCAAAAGTTCAAGTGGTACTCAAATTGTTTCACTCTGACTGTTACTGTTAAAATGAGATGTTTACAAATAAAAGCTTAGTGTTTGCTCAAAGTCCAACTTTATAGTGCCATCAGGATGAACCATAATGTGCCACATGCCTGCAAATAAAAGCTAAGACAAAGTGAAGCCTGAAGGCACATTTTGGAAATTTCTGTAATTTTAAACTCTGCAGTGATACACCACATAAACTCCAAGTATCAGAAAGTTGGGAAATTCAGACATACAGTTTACTTTAAAGGAAATGAAAACATCAGGGGTTCAGACAGGGAGAGATGAAGTCAGTGGAAAACCCTGACGTCTGTCCAATGCGTCAGGCACGGTCAGGAGCTGCACAGATTAATTTTCTCCAGCTCCAAGACAATTTACAAATGTACACAGAGTTCTTTGAACACATTGTGACTATGAATGGTTATGAAAATGTTTTGCTCTCTCAGTTTTCTGACATATGGGAGTGCTCTTTACATTGGCTTTTTTCCTTATAAACTGACTTTTCATTTGCAATGAAATGAAGATTCTAGGATTCTGCATGCAAACCTTATCAGAAATACAGTTTCTTTATCTCTTCCAAAGGGCCTGTTGTAGTGTTCCATCTGAAAGGTTTGCTGTAATCCTTCATCCTGGATTTAGTTTATTCAGATTCTAAATATAAAATAATCTGGAAATGTTAACAATTGCTTCTGCTCAATATCTGTCCAGTGGCTGCAAGTTCATAATCATTTTTTATTTGACACGTCAGTTCAGACTGCACTCTCCTGATAGCACAAAATTAAAAACTCAAGTGCTGCCTCCTACTTCCAGCATAGCAAAACCCAGACACAGACAAGCAGGATGATTACAGATCACAGAGGGCTTTTGCAAGAGGTATTTCACTTTGTTTCCTATTGCTAGAGAAAATTGATTTTTCTGACCATAACCTGCAGCAAGCTTTCACAGGCTGCAGCTATGACCTTACAAGCATCCCAGTGAGCCCCTGGATAACCAGGGAGGGAGAGCAGGCAACTCTGAACAAGTTCCAAAGCTGACTTCTTCCACATCAACAGGATGCTGAGAACTTGCTACGCAGCAAGAAGAGACAGGTTTTCCTCCTTTCCAGGGAAACTGCAAATTAGTGCAATCTGCCAACAGCCAAGGAAAGTTCACCTCATACAAAAGAACATCTTCCAGTAGACCTGGAGCATGTTACCCTGACAAAACCCAGATGCTTTCTCATAACTCAGCTGTCAGATAGCCACTGTCTTGGAAAATATTGCTCTGTGAAAATACCTGCCTCCAGAACCCACTGTCCTGATATTGCATATTCAATGTCTCTGCATCTCCTCTTGCAGCCACCACACTCTGCTGTTGGGGCTCTGAGGTCACTTTCTTCCCTCTTTATGTTACAGCTGAGGACTGGAGCTGCATCTGGAAGTGGCCACAAGCCTGGCAGAGCTCAGGGAGTGACTGGATGAGGCTTTAAGTCAAGTCATATGGTTTAGTTTTAGGTAGCTGTGAAAGGAGCAGGAGTTGGACACAATGATCCCTGTGGATCCCTTCCAACCTGAGATTTTCTATGATTTTATTATTCTATATAACCCTTTTTCTGTTATGCAAACTCCAAAACTGACTCCTGTCATCCAGGACTTATTGTAGGGATGAAGAAAATTTTCTCAGAAGATTTAGTCTGAATGATTACACAGAGTGAGAAAAACTGGGCTAGACAGCAAAAACAGAACAAAAGAACACAGTTTTGGGTGAAAGGAGTTGAATTTGCTTCATGTTCCTGTAGTAGCCACTGGCTGCTGCATGGCAGTACCCAGTGAATCAGACTTTCTAATGAGCTGGGAGTCAATCTTTTGCAAGGATAAGCTTTGGATTTATTTCCTCAGGTATTTTTACAGCATAGGGCATGGCTTGTCATTTCAAATGATCTGGTTCTCTCTCAGCTGTATCAATTCTTCTGCTCCAATCTTGGCACTGAGGCACTTGATGTTTATTACTCGGTGCCTGGCACAAACTGTGTGTCCTGGGAGGTGAAACAGTCACACTCAGAGGTGCAGCTGGCCTCACACAGGCTGGGCTTAAACTCAGCAATCAGTGCCAGCAGCTGAAGAACAGATCAGCCAACAGCTCCTCCAGAGGGTCAGGGAAGGGTGATTGGAAGGAGGGAGAAAAATGCGCAGGAACTTCTGAGGAGACTGAGGAGCCTCTGATGGACAAGTGACATCTGAGCTGACCCACTGCTGGCAGCACCTCTCTCTGAATGGGACACCACCATGGGGCCACCAAAGTTTCTGCAGCTCAGTGAAGGCTGAAATTATATGAACATTTTATAAATACCCAGAGAAAAAACTTGCCCCAGCCCCATAGAAAAAGCTGCTCTAAACAATGTAATATTGAAGGTCAGGAGGACAAAGCAATCAGTAAAACCACAGAGGGGATTAACCAAACAGATCCTCAGGATCTATTATTGTTTTTCCCAAAAATAGCTTCTTTAGTCCCATGTTGATGCCTAAATCTTATCATCAGGCTGATTTAAACCCATCCTTTTCGGTCAGCCACATTTAAATCTCTTTTACACATCAAGTTAATTGTTGTGTCTCCATGTCTCTATGGTATATTTCATATTTCTGAAAACTATCTTCTACTTATGACTATCCTGTTAGAAGATTCCAAAAAAACAACAACGAAAAACCCAACCCAAACCAAAAAACTCAAAAATAAATAAACCACAAACTTGCTACTCTAAATAATGTGCAAGCATCAATACCTAGTTGTGTCTTGGTTCCATTACAATTGATATGCTCTTTTAAATAAACTGTTATTAAGACATAACTCTAGGAGTATTTGTGCTTCTAACAATCTCTGCTCCCAAAAAGGCTGCACAGCCTTTTTCCTTCCTCAAATCTTTCACATAACTTAAATGAAACAGAAAAGCAATATATCTGCTCAATGAAACTACAGGGTAAATTCCATTAATTCACCCAAAAGCAAGACAACAGATGAGCACATGAAAGTTCTGAAGTAGGAAGACATTTCCTGGGACAGGCAGCAATGGGAAGAAATTGCAAAGATTCTTGTTAAAATTATTTTTCTTTAACTTAAATCTAGTTGTCACCAGTGATCCAAGCCGTGAGAATGCTGAAAACTCTTCCTCTGTCCCACCAATTATCTTCACTTCATTCTATTTATAAACTGTGCTCATTTCTGCATTGCTTGCACAGAAGAGGAAGGGAACTTGAAGAAGCCAGAGATGGTCAGAACCAGGGCAAACCAATGTGGCATTTATTCTGCTATGAATAATAGGCAGTGATGAACAGAGACAATGAGTGCCAAAGTGCCACATCTTTGTCAAGAACTGAACTTCCAGCTCCTGATCCCTGTCACATTTTCAGGATGCAATTTTAGAAAGAATTTTGAGTTATACTTGTAAAGAGTTTGGGAAAAATCACAATGCAGTTTTAGAATGAATTCCCAATAGTAACATCTCTATTTAACTAAAAAAAACTTACAAGATTAAGTCTTCTGCCACTGGAATGTGACAATGTCTGATGCAAACACTTTAAGGATGAAGCAAACTTAAAAATGAGCTTCAAAACCTGTGAAGCTCTTGGAAGAAAAAGCAGAACTGAAACACAAAAGCTGAGGGCCAAGGCACACAAACTAAAGTGAGGCAGACAAACTAAAGTGAGGTGCAAGCAAATAAGGTTTGGTACAGGATTTTCATGGAGTTACAGTCTGGTCAACAGAGGTTCAGGAAAGGAAAATCATCCTTTTAATATGAATTTAAACAAAACAGTTCTGATCAGGAATCTACATGATCTTAAAAGTGAGCTAAAAGTGCCAAAAAATATGTTAGAGACCACAAGAGGAAAAAAGAAGGCAATTTGCTTAAAAGCTGAAAAAAATTAAAGCAAAGCAGAGAATGTGGGACTTGATTTGAGAGGTGAGAGCCACCTTGATTTGAGAGGTAAGTTTTGGAAGTGAAGCCAAGGCTCTTGTTACCTGATCAAATGATGAGCTGGGAGCTTTGTGTGAGGTGTTTGGTACAGTCAAACACACAGTGAGGATATTCCTGCAATAATTTCAGTTCCCACAGTATCAGAAGGGTACAAAGAGTGCCAAAGGGTCAATTAAGAACATTTACGAGTAGCTGAAGGACACTGCCACAAATCGCTCCAACAACCTGAATTCCGCAATGTCTTTTGTATCCTGTATCCAATGCCTGGGCACTACAGTGGCACTACAAAGGCACCTTAACATAAAAACAAAGGCCCAAGTCCAAATCTATGTGTGAAAGAAGCTGATGTTACCCCCCTTGAACTGGATTTGGGGGATGCTTGCTCTGCTGTGGGGAAGAAGGGAATTTCAGACAGGCCAGCTACTGCACCCACAGCTTCTGTCATTAATATACACTACAATTCTAAAATAAAGTACAATTCTTAAATAAGGAACCTTAAATGCATTTTCTGCCTTTTCTCTAAGTTAGGTAAGTCAAAAAGAGATACAGCAAGTAAACTACAATAAGATCATATCCCCAACATCTTAAAATAATTGGTTTTGATGACTATCTCACTGTCCACATTTAATTTTTTTTTTAAAGTCAAAAAAAGTGAAAAATAGAAGAGCCTGCACAGTGCTGTTGTTTGATGTAATACTTGAAGGCAACTTTAAACAGATCCACATTAGAGAATTTCCTCTCATCATCTAATTTCAGACTGGCTGGAGTCACCCACCTGGATGGGTGAAGGACACCTGGGCTGAGGAGCTGCTGCTGCTGCATGGACCCAGAGATCCAGGGAAGCTCCAGAGGGGGCTCTGAGCTCAGCTGGGGGGACGTGTGGAGGTGACAGGTGCATATTTACATCCTCCCCCTGACTGAGAGCAAAATCCTTTCAAACAGCAGGGAGGCAGTTTTGTTTCACTGAAAGCCACAATCCTAATTTGTCTCTGAGTGAAATGCAAGTGTCAGCCTTCCTGAAGAAATAGTCACAGGGTAAAGAAATGGTTCTGCCTTTCTTGGATACTCCTAAAATGTGGGAATCTGCCTCTCCCACTACCCCCAGCATGAAAAGTCTTTATCAAGAGCACCACACTTCTCCCACTGTTACATCTTTGGGACAAAAAAGTAACAATTACTCAAGAAAAAAGGGAAAGACAATGAAATGGCTGTGATGCTCTGCATTGCCTTCCAGGTAAGATCCCCCAAGCCAGGTATGTTGAAGAATCTCTACCCTGTGGCTCATGATGATAATTTTGATTTCAAACACACACGGCCAGTCTTCCAAACAATTATGCAACTGGTGTGGTTAACACTCCTGTAACAAATCACTCCTGCTCCCATCATTCAACAGCTTTGTCCAGTCTTCTCTTCATCACTTCTGCTGATAATAAACCCTCTGCATGTTTCACAAGTAGTTTGGCCACAAAAATATTCACTTAAATAATCAGCAGTATGATCTCTCCACTGGAACACATGTATTATTCATTACTAGGTAATCTCAACAGCTTGCTCAACGTGCCTGGGGCTTCTTTAACTTCCCACAAAAAGGCTGACAGGGAACTTTTTTCCCATTTTTAAGCATCCACAAATTCAGTTTAGTCTATATGCTAAAGCTTTTCTGCTTCTTCTTCCCCCAGCTCCTAAGCACAACAAATCACGGAAAAATCCATCAGGAAAAAGTTTGACTAAATGATTTCTAAATTCATCATCAGACTATAGTTTCAGTCTGTTGTTGGGATATGAGTAAACCTGACTGTGTTTGCACTCTTCTCCTTCTATGTGAATAAAGGACAAAGCAACTAAAATAAAATTTTGACCTGTTTTCTGCACAGGAATTAAAAATCCCCCATGTATGATAGCAAAACCATATTTGCTTCAAGAAGCAGAAATTTTAAATGGGCAAAAGCCTTATACAAATACTAAGAAAGTGAGAACCACCACAGGAGAAGGGGAAGGATAGAGAAACAAGAGAAACTCCATCCTCTTTAGGACAATCAGGTTGGCATAGGCATCTTTTTCCAGGAAACATCTCTTGAGTAAAAACAAATCAGCATGACTCACTGGATCTCACTCACCTGGTAGTCACCAGATGCCTTTTCACTGCTGAACTTTGGAGCTCTCAACTGTAGATTCAAGCAGGGTAATGAGTGTTGCCAGGCTCAGAACAGCTTATTTCTACATGCCACTCATTCCTGCAATTGTTTCTTCCTGAGGTGAACTCATCATGTGAGCTACACTAAAACAACTCACCACAATACCTTCCCCAAAGCTCTGCAGTAACTGATTCCTGCTGTTGCAAAGGCAACCAGGCTGCAAAGCAAGGATTTTCTTGAGAATGAAAGCCAATTTTTTTCCTCTTTACTTCAACTGCATCTTTGTCTTCCCCAGCTAGGACCATGTGAGTTCTGGCCTTCAACTCAGTGACCTTGCCATTTCAATGTGCCACGTTATTTCCCCAGGGATAACATGATTTCTTCTAAGCCCTTTGGGATAAAGGAGATGAAGGATTCTGGGCTGCCGCCTCCAAAAAATTTCTTTTCTTTCCCATCCCTTTTCATCATTGTCCAGTAGCTCACATAGAAGCCAAAACAGTATTTCCAAATAACTTTGCACATGCTGCCACTCTGTCGTGTCCCAGCGTGGCTGAGCAAGTGTGTGAGGATTGACTCTGCACCTCTAAACTGCATTTAGTGTTCTCATAGACCAGTCAATAAGCAATTCACTCACAAGCACATACTAAAATGACATTGATAAAAAGCTCATGAATGTGATTCAAAAGCAATTGAACAGGTGAACAGCCAGGTGCCAGCTGTGTGCAGCCCATGAGAAGAAACATGAAGCATCTTCTCAAAAGCCTAAGTCTGGATTCTACTGGCAAATGGACTTTCAGGAGGTTTTTTGCCTTATGAATTTATTTCTAAATTCAAAATAGCTCTTTTTGATTAGCCATCAATAATGCAGGATGCCTCTGAAATAACAGTTATTCTTTCCATTCCACTACGAAAAGTGCCAAGAATAAATCCTTCCATTTTTTATGATAACCGAGTAATGGAAAAATTCTCCTAACCCAAAGCACGTTGCACTGAATCTCACTAACTCACTGATTCCAGCAAAGAAGCCTTTCAATGACAGCTCAAAGTCATATGGCCAATCAGGCAAAAAAAAAAAAAAAACTACTTCTAAAAATCAGAGCCTGTTTACGATCTGTCAATTAACAGATGACCAGGTTTTTGAACAGGTATTAAGTAAATATTCTGACTCACTTTTAAAACTAAAAAGACCTCTTGTTGATTATATTAACATCCTCCACTATTTGACATACAGGTTTGAACATTGTTTTAGCACATATGACAGTTCAGGTCAGGTCCCAAAGAAGCAGGTTGTGAAATTCACATCAGTGACAAAAATAACTGGGTCTGTAACACACCTTGAGAACTGCCAGAAATGCCTGATTCTTATGAAGAAGCGTGATCTTTTTAAGCATGACTTTTGATGTCGTACAGCACTGCCCCATATGTCCAACCAAATGCCATTTTTAAACCCTGAGGATATATTTAGCACCACATACATCATCCTACTGTCGTCATTTCACCAAACAAAGCAAAAGACAGGATCATGCTAAATGATGCAGCCTCAGCTTGTGTCAGGAGCACAGCAGAGAAAGGACTGCAATACCAATGATGGCTAAAATGCAGCCAAGGAAGCTGAGGAAATAAGATGGCATGGTAGATATCAATGGATTTGAATTGTGAAGTCAAGAATAAAGAATGAAAGCATAAAACACGCTGACATATGAACTGTATCTGCTCCTGACTAATCTCTGCTCCCCTGCCATTTTCATAAGGCACCATCTGATCTTCCAAGTTCCTGCATGCATGATGAGCTCTTGGCTACAGCCTGGGCTGGTGCAGCCAAATCTTTGTGATTCCACCTGGGCAGGACAGAATGCAAGTTATCACTTCCGACTGGCACCGCTTCCTATGCCCAGAGTGACCCTGCACAACAACTCTATGCCTCATTACACTAGCCAAGAAATTAATGTACACCACCAGCCCTGTAAAGCTTACTGTCATCTCAGCAGAAGCTTGAATTATTTATCATAATTCAGAACAACTGATGATGTTTTTTGATTTTTAAGAGCAAAAACTGTTTTATTCTTTACGTTTAGTAAAGAATAAAATGTAACTGTTTTGGAACAAAACGACAGATCTCTTTTGTTATTCTGTACTCAATGTCCATCACAACAAATCATTTGTTCATCTCACCTTCCTGCTAATAAACTGCCTTTGTGATGTCTTTGGAGCCTCATCAATCACTTTGTACTGGTTTGTAAAGGATGAGAGCCCCTTTCCCCAACAAACTGGAGTGCACAATCCTTTACTGCACAAAGGAGAATCAAAAAGCAAAGCCAACTAATTCAGCCTGCTCTGAAGGACAGAAGCAAGCAAAACAGCTCTTGGCATGTACCTGAGTTTTAAAGTAGGCTTTGGAATGTGAGTTTTGTTCAGTTTTTAGGGAGGTCTAGAAGGTACTCAGACACACTTCAGAGAGACACTTCACCATTGGATACTGCTGATCAATCCCAAGGGAATCATTTTGGTTTTACCATTTACCCACAACAAAAACCAGTCTTTGTGCTGAGCAGTATAAACAAAAATATCATCTATTAAAGAGCTAGCAGAGTGAAGCAGCTTTAAAACCAGGAGCTTGAGAGGAAAGCAAAGCACAGCCAGGGCCTCATGCAGGAGTCCTTGATGCACTTCATGTGTCCACACCAGACAGCTGCTATTTCCTACAGCTTCTGTTCAGAGTTCCCCTAAGACGCAAAATAACTTGTCCAAGCTGCTAAAAACCACCAGAGCAAGCAGGAGAAATGCCAAAGGATGTGTGTGCTCTGCCCCTCCATCCTCTCCATCACAAGGTCACCTTCACTAAGCAAAAGCAGTTAAGCACTGGGGTTAATTTGGACCTGCAAATAGTTACTGCCAAGCATGAAATCATTAAGGTTGGAAAAGACTTCTAAGATCATTGAGTCCAAACATCAGCCTAGAAATTCCAGGTTCACCACTAACCATGTCCCTAAGCACCACATCCACACCAACCAGACAAATTCTTCAGATTCTTCCCAAGCTCAGTAGCATTTGGGGTCCTTTTCTTCAATTTTTTTGTAAAACTGATAGATTTTTGAATGACATTTGAGTCCTCCACTACTATTGTTAAATTTGGGGTTGGTTACCTGATGGGTTAAAACATAGTGAGAGTGAACAGAGATAAGCAAAAGCTTAATTCCACCGGGATCAGTCAAAACAGACTAATAAATGCAGGGAATAACAAGTGGATTCATAGTACAGGTGTGCAAGAATGGGATTCTGCTCTCAGCTGAGATGATTGCCTAAAGACTTGACATTAAATGAAATTCCTTCTCATATAAATCACTTCTGTCAGAAAACACATGTGCCTTTCAAATATTTGGAAAGGAAGCAGTTAATTTTGGTTTGTTCCTTGAATGTCCCAATTAAGACATTTCTACTAAATGAGGATGGCATTTTCAGTATTGATTTGGGGGATTATTGTCAGCATTAGCTTGATACACACTTCATCCAGTTCTTCACATTCAACATTATCAAGGTTAGACTAAAAACAAAATCCATAGTTAGACTTTCTTGAATTTTTACTGTATCAAGGAAGGGAAAATGCTGCTCTCTTTTCTCCCCATGACAGGCACTTTATTTCCTTTGTGCATTTTCAGAGGGAAAAAAAAGGCTATTTTCATAGAATTGTCTAACATAGCAAGCTCATTTTTGGAGCCCAGCTCTGCCCAAAGGACAAGCCAAGGCAGGCCAAGACACTCACCTGCTTCTCTGGACAAATCTGTTCTCATCACCAAGAATTTTCTGGCCCCTAACAGATCATTATGCTATGTCAATCTGGGACATCATGGACTCACAGACCTTAAATGGTTTGGGTTGGAAGAGACCATCAAGATCACCTCATTCCAACCCCCTGCCACGGGCAGGGACACCTTCCACTGTCCCAGGTTGCTCCAAACCCCATCCAACCTGGCCTTGGACACTTCCAGGGATGGGGCAGCCACTGCTTCTCTGGGCAATCTGGTCCAGTACTAAATCACAGCACATCAGATAATTCAGGGAACTTCATTATTTCACTTGTGTCTGCAGTGAAACATCCCCCCTGCTGGCTTTCTGTCCTGGGAGTTTCTCTTTGCAAATGCTTGGCCTGCATGTGATTTTTATGAAGATTTAGTGCTCAGCTCTCCCAGAGTTTGCTCAGAGTTCATGAATCTTGAAACTTTTGACACGCATGGGAGATCACCCCTGAGGGACAGGTTACCCACTGCATCCTGGGCTACCTGCTGCTGTAATTAAACAAAACCTCAGTTCCTCCCTCTCAGGGCTTGTCTTGCAGAGTTTCCTGGGCAGTGGAATCCCCAGAGCTCCCACAGCTGCTCATTCTCTGCCTCTGACACACCTCAGGGGACTTTGAATTCTGGTCTTCCTGTACGTGAGAGAAAACCCTAACTACAAAATAAACTTCATATTAATAGAGAAAGGAGAAAAAAGCCAGAGTGTGAAGATAGATTAATCCAGGTTCTCAACCATAGGGAGAAATGACTGAGAACTGCCACAGTGCCCAGGTCCCAGCACACTTGAGGTTCACATGAAGGTCTCCCACCTCAGTTCACACTTACCATCATCTTGGCAATCTCTTTGCAATCTCTGCAAGGCTTCAGGGGTGAGACATCCAGATTTCAATTGGAAGAAGAACTACAGAGCAAACAAGGGATGAGAGCAGGGCAAATCAAGGAAAATCTCTAATAGAAGTGGGAATGAGAGGATAGTCAATTTACAGATAGGCAACACTGAGTACCAGGTACATTGTCAGAAAAACTACCAGTGCTAGCAGCAATTGCCAAATATTCCAATTGTTTCTGCCACCAGACAGCACAAATAACAGATGACTGAAAACTAAAGTAAAGAATCTAAGCACAGGAATCATCTTCTGGTCATGACTGCCAGTTCCTTCAGATAACAAGGGCTGGAAATTTCAGGACACGAGAATAATTTCTAGGGAGTCAGATTGACACCTGGGGTTTCAAATAGAGAATATACTCACAGCAGGAAGGGTGGAAGGGCAGAGCATAGCTGACAGTCTAAGGCACACAATCTTTTTCCAGTAGCACAAATATTTAGATATGCTACCCAGAATGACCAGAAAAACATTCTTTATTAAGTGTGGCATGATTTACTCTGAATCCAAATACATTTTCTCTTGTTATGCTATAAACTGAATACTAAGAATACAACAGACTGCAAGACAAAAGCACAAGTACTGCATGTACCATTTACCTTGTGCATATACATTGCCTCTGTGTGTCAAGATGACATCTACTTTTTCATCTCATTCTGGGAAGTATGAAATATTTAAAGCATGGCAAACCCTTCCATCCCAACCACAGCAAAGTGAGATGTCCCATGATGGACTTTGCCCTCCTCCTATCAGTTCTTTGGTTACACCTTTGCTGAAGAAGCTTCAAAGTCTGTAACAACATCCTTTCTGAAGCACCCACTCCTGTTTGGAGAAGTTCCAGGATTCAGGGTAGCATTTTACAAATGTGGGACATCACTGCTTTGAGAGTAATGATGAGATGAAACACTTCACCTGTGTTTGGACAATGCTCTTATTTAATCACAGTAACTCAGAGCTGCCTGTGCCACAGCAGAGGGAAAGGCATCACACCACTGATCCTCCTTTTTAACTATGATAATATATTTAGCAAGAAAATGTCTGAGAGGATGTTTAGGCTGGATATTAGGAAAATGTTCTTCACCCAGAGGATATCTGAGCATTGAACAGGCTTCCCAGGGCAGTGGTCACAGCACAGAGACTGACAGAGCTCAAGGAGCATTTGGACAATGCTCTTGGGCACATGGTGTGACACTTGGGGTGTCCTGTGCAGCGCCAGGAGCTGGACTCAGTGATCCCTGTGGGTCCCTTCCAACTCAGGGTATTCTATAATCCTATAAGTATCCTATAAGTCTTGCTTCATTCTACATTTATCTGCTGGTCAGACTTTGCTGGCTCACAAGTTTTGTTCCATGTCTTCAGAAGCAGCTTTTTTTTTTTTTTTTTTTTTTTTTTTTTTTTTTTTTTTTTTTTCCAGTAGAACACATTCAATTTTTCCTCTTGCCCCTCCAGATGTACAGGCCATGAGATAAGGACCCTACCATCTTCTCAGGCCATTGACAAAGTAATTAATGCCAAGAATTCTAACATTTTATATGAACTTTTTCTGGAAACAGGTTCTGAAGCACTTTAAATACTTCAAACATTGCATAAAGTATAAAATAAATTCTGCCCTTCCCTTCATATGTAAAAAGTTCTGTTTCTAAAAGAACTGGGGCATAAACCATGGTGATATGATGACTTTCAAGGCTTGGATGCAACATGTAGAGGATAGTTAAATGTCTATGCGGAAAAGACACCCTCATTTTCTCTTGGGAGCTCTCCTGTGTCCCCAGGGGAGTTAAAACAAAGCCTGCTTACTTCATTCAGTCATTGCTGCATAGTGGAACACATGAAGAGATCTCTGGATAAATCTTGAGGAGAAAGTTCCACTCCTCTGGATATTTAAAGACCTTCCAACTGTTTTGTTTTGGGTTCCTGACTTTAATATCATTTTTTTAAAATCACAATATTTAAAATAAAATTCAAATTAAAAATGAAAAGGCTTTGGTTTAATTATTAAGGATTAGATAAATTGCCTGGTAGTCTGAAGTGCTGTGCATCCGGCAGGTCTCAAAATATTGTTTGACACTGGAATGACCATAATTTCTACATGAATTGACCATAATTTCTACATGAATTTAGGAGCAGAAGTGCATGGGGTCGGGTTTTGGGTGAGTTTTATTCAAATCCCTGGGCAATTTCATGGTACAAAAAATTTTACCATTTATAATTCAGCATTAAAAAATTGGTAAAATTGATTTACATTAATCTATTTGTAAATATAAAAAATCCAGCGCTACCAGTGGAGTTCTTATGATTGACACAGTTGTGTCATACTTATGGAATTTCTGCCTTCCATACTTGAAAATCATTCAGGCAAAGCCAAATAACAGAGTAACATCAACATTACAACCGAAAAAAAAAACACAACTCAAACTGAAACAAACACCAAACCAGAAATAAAATGCACATGACTACTAAAAAAACAGTAAATGGCCCATAGAAATGGAGGCTCCAGGGGATGCTGCCATCAACAAATTGCCTCATTTAGAATTAGCTGGTACACAAAAATGACAGAAAACTTGCCTGAAGAAAGGGTATTTTAAATGGTTTTAACTAGCCATGTGAACACATTTTGAAAAGCACCAACTTGTGTAGGAGTACACATGAGCAATTTGGCAATTTTATGGTTGGACTCAATGATCTCAAGGGTCTTTTCCAACCTGAATGATTCCATGATTCTATGATTGGTTCTGTGCAGCTAAGGTGCTTCTCCTCAGATGTAAAAGACACAGGACCAAAACAGTCCTT
Organism: Zonotrichia albicollis; assembly: GCF_047830755.1. Classification (NCBI taxonomy): domain Eukaryota; kingdom Metazoa; phylum Chordata; class Aves; order Passeriformes; family Passerellidae; genus Zonotrichia; species Zonotrichia albicollis. The sequence continues at coordinate 150,272,581 of NC_133819.1, forward strand.
GGCATCACCAATTATGGGAATGACATCAAAGCACAGCGAAAACAGAGACACAAGTCTTAATTAGCTCTGTCTTAATTAACAAAGGTGATAAAACCCAACAGAGAGGAGAAAGGAGCTGATTTATACAGCTAGATACAAAACCTCTTTGGCTCCTCACCTGGCACCTTGGGGCTCTAGGCTTGTCCCACATTTAAAACACGAATTTCAGGATTCTGTAGAGAGCACTGAGGATGGTTTTTAAGAAGTACCAATGAGCTGTACTCAGTCCTTAATTTTTGGCACTGATGTGAAGGCTCCATTTGGTGATGCATCTGCAGTGTTGGGGAGGTGTTTGAAAGGTGGGAGAGAGGGTGATTCCCCTCCTCCAGCATATGCTGTGATTATTTGGTGATTTCAATACACATTCCAAACACCAGCTGTGGTCAACGGGACCTTCTGTTTCTCTGGTGTGTTGTGTTTCTGTGTGAATTGCTGCAGCTCAGTAAAAATCAAAGAACAGTTTGGGTTGGAAAGGCTCTGAAAGATCACTAAATTCCATCCCCCAGCCAAGGGCAGGGACATCTTCACTATCCCAGGTTGCTCCAAACCCTGTCCAACCTGGCCTTGGACACTTCCAGGGATGGGGCAGCCACAGCTTCTCTGGGCAGCCTGTGCCAGGGCCTCACCACCCTCACAATAAAGAATTTCTCCTTAATATCTGATCTCAATCTCTTCTCTTTTAGTCTGAAGCCATTTCTCTTGTCCTGTCACTCCAGGACCTCATCCAAAGTCGCTCTCCAGCTCTCTTGGAGTCCCTTTTAGGCACTGGAAGGCGATGTAAGGTTTTCCCTGGAGCCTTCTCTTCTCCAAGCTGAACAGCCCCAGCTCTCTCAGCCTGAATCCATAGTGGAGGTTCTGTATCATCTTTGTAGCCCATGCCACAAAATGCAGCTGATTTCTGTGTTGGGACATTGTCAATGGTGGAATTCATGCCCAGATACACAGATTTTTGCAAAGTATGTATTTTTTATCATCCACTGCACCTTATGGAACTGTTGGGTGTAAAATATGTAGAAATGCTCCTTTCTAATACTAAGTATTCTTTATAGTCTGACTAGACTAATTACCACTGAACAGCATAGCAGCTATGTCCTGGAAAAAAACAGGCAAATTTTTTTTAAACTTTAAGCCCAATCTTCTTTACATGCTTTTGCTTCACTTTGTTTCTAAATAGGCAAAAATGAAACGTCTTTTCCTTTTTTTTTTTCCTGGAAATTCTGGTAGAAACTTTATTCTCTTTCCTTTTGTACTAAATACTGTAGATAAATAGCCTGAGAACAAATACAAAGAAAAGAAATAATTCATCCTGTGATCCTGGATTCTGCTGACACCAAACTTTTTCTAAGAATATGCATTATCTACTCACAGTACTGTTAATTCCTGCAGCACTCTCATGTTCTGTTCATTAACTTCCTTTTAGCACTGCTGTAGAGTTGGGGAAAAACATATGCAAATGGAGCAGAAAACAGAGCAGGGACGACAGAAGTTTGCTAGTTTAACATGAAGCTCCAGAAGCAATAACATTTTCAAACAAATGCAACACAAAATCCTCCCACACTGCAGTGTAACAATCAATTTGTTTGCCCAGAGAACTTCTAAAGCTCTCATAAGGGAAGAAAAATCTCAAACAGACACCTCAACAATATCAGGAGATGGAAATCCATAGCAAAAGCTCTCTACAGTAAACTGTGGACAAAAAAAGAAAGCTTCCAATGAATAGACAGAAATCCATTTAAAAGCAATAATTAGCAGTCCTGGCCTTATTTCAGTTACACTGACCCCTTTCACATAAGTTTTCATGCAGGGAATGCTCAAAATAAAGAACCAAAGTTGGGATTTTTTTGCAAAAGGGAAAAAATACTCAAAAGGGAAGATTTCTGGGAAAAACTAGAAAGCTGTATGGACATGGAATGATCCAACAGTACCTTATTTCAGAAGTAATCTTCCCAATCTCATCCCCAATGCATGAACTGCACTGTAAAACTGTGAATAAAGCCCCACTTCTATGCATGTGCCTACAAATTTAGCCATTTTTTAAAGAATAAATGAGAACATGGACACGTTTGAGAGGAGGGAGAGGAGTTCATAGATATACAGAAATAAAGTACAAATAATGCCATGAAGGGTGAAAAAACCACCTCTGATACTAGAACCTGTACCTGTTTCCCTTAAATAAAACTCCCTGCAAAGATGTATTCCATTATAAATTCTAGCAGTTTAAAATAAATGGCTTCCCTGAAAGAGAAATCTTTAATAAAGACAGATGCTCTGCAGATGCATCAGTGCCTGTTCATTTTTCTTCCTTTTAATTAAAAGACCATTCTAACTCCTGGTTGAATTTTTTCCCATCCCAGTGCAGCGTATTCCAGAGGGCTGCAATAACACAACTGCACACACCCATCCAAACAGGATTTCACATCTGCCCAACAGGAACTTTGCCTCAGATTCCAATTTACTCCATAATGGATTACATGGCAGAGATTCATTCAGCTGATTTCCATAATGACAACAGTAGCTGAAAAGAAGTACTTGCCTACTAAATGGAAATGTGACATCAATATTAAGGTAAACATTTGAGTCTGTTGAATACTTTATTGGCAGCAGAGCTATTTTAGCTCCAAAATAAATTTTCCCCAATAGCAGCTTTTATTTCATTTCAAATCCATCAGCTCTTCTGGCTGCTAATTCCCAGAGCTGCCCCTTCAAGTTTTTAATCTTATCTTTCCAGTGTAAAAGTGCTGCAGACCAGCACTTTTAAACACAACAGTGCAACAGTTTTGAAAAGCTATATAAATCGTGTGAAAGACTATCCTATTAATTCCCTTTCTTATTACCAATTTTTCTCTTTTATTTACAGGGCTTGGGGACTTGAAAATTCAGTCACTCTGAGGGAAGGAAGAACTTCAGTTTCACTGGGACCTCCCCTCTGGCTCTTGACATTTTCAGAAACCTGTGGGACAATACCATTCGGGTCAGCCCAGACATGGAAACTGTGCTAAGCCTAAACCAGATCAATTTTAGTTTGTAGCTCTCAGATAAGGACTTTGTGCTCAAGGCATTGTACAGAGACACCAGCAAAACAAGATATCTACCTTCAGAGTATCAGACTGGTAGTACTAAGAAAAGCCTGGCTGGAAAAATCAGTTTACCAACCTGATTAAAGAGCACCAAAGGGTAGAGAGGCAACTGGTTGTTTTATTCTGCTCACAAGGACCAGGATCTTTGTGCCAGGTAGGAAAGAAATTATCCTGTGAGCTGTAAATAGATAACTTTCCTGGTTTAGATGAAAACATCTGCAAGTAGCAGACACAGAGGAACTGAAAACAAATATTTATTAGATAATTACCAGAGTGCAAGCCTAATGTTTTATGGGACTTTTGTTTTCTAAACATTAATTCTCCAAGGAGAGAAAGGATTAAGATGATGCCAAATGCCACTAATAAGCCACTGTTGAAATGTTTTATTTATCTTCTCTGAGTTAGAAGGGTTGATCTAAGTATCTGGAAGTTATGAATATTAAAGATAAGCTAAAAAAACTTGTCTCTAAGGCAGCAATTTCTGGCTGATAATGTAACCTTTGGCACCACTCTAATCTGGGCCATAAAATTGCACCAGCCATCTGGACCAGGATCTCCCTAGATCAGCCTCCTTTTCCCTCTAGTGGTGCAGGGACAGCTGGAAGCACTCTAAGAAAAGAAGATTTGCATCTCTCCAAACCCCCTTAAAGGAGATGCCACACATGAAAACTCTGTGCCTGCCCACTCCAGAGAAAAAAACCTGAGTTTGCTGCAATAGATGATCTTACAAACATCAACATCTGCATGGCCAACTCCCACCACCAAATGACCTCCACCAGCTCACCCAACCTCTTGAACACCCATTTGAGACAGCACCCCCATCCCATCCATCTCCCTGAGCTCAGACATCGATGGCATTCGGTGCCACAGAGACACTTCTGGAATTTCACAGGCTCAAAAGTTTCTTGCCTGCATCCCATCCAAAAATAAACCTTCAAAGATCTGAGTACCCTTGAGCTGTGCTCAATTCCTCCTTGTCACACATTTGGTTTGCTCAGAGAATTAATTGGCTTTGTGGAGCATGAAGAAACAGAAATGGCAATATGTACCTCAATTAGACTCTATTTTTAAAATAATTTTTAAACTTCATAAATTATGAGACTTTAAGGACTTTAACAAGTTTGCTTGATTCACTTTGATCAAACAAGGTTAGGGACTCATTATACCCATACATGCAGCTGTTTAACAACATTAAAATACACCATCAAGTCAATCTTTCTCTAAGTGACTTCGCATCACACAGCAAGCAGATCTAAAAAGCCCTGTCATTTGCAACTGGCAATCACCATTCTGGCAGCACTGTAAGAGGCTTTCTTAATTCCACTGGTGTTTAAATTCATGAGCCAAAACTCATCATAAATTGTCTTTTATGGCTGTCAAGAACAATGATGGATATTCTCTTATTTAGCCTTTTGTGACTTATTGGGAGCCTCTGAGAGCCTGAGAAGTGTTTGCTACACTGAAGATTGAGACTCTTCTATTTTTATGTTGGAAAGACACAGCACATAAAGTAACAACCTTAGAGCCTACAGTCAGAACCCACTGGCTCTTTATAAGCAGACTTACATCAGCTCTTAATTATTTTTATTGAAATTCTATATATTAGAAATTTTTAGCATGGTGAAAATAGAGGGTGAATGCTCCAACTCTGAAAGAAAATGCCACCTTCTGCCAGAAAACTGAGGCTGCTTTGCCATGCTCTGCCAGAGCCTAGGGGGAATATAAATGGACTGAGTAGGAAACACATGATGTGTTACTGATAAAATAATCTGGCATTACAAAAGGACCGGCAGCCACGGCTCCACCAAGAGATCAATAAAAGTGCAAATAGCAGCCTCTTTAGAAATCATTGCTTTCCCTCCAATATGTGGTGACAAACTCTGTGACAGCATTTACTTCATGCTATCAGCCTCATTAAATAAAGCAGCCTGTCCCCATCCACCCACAAGGCCAACTTCAGAAGTCTATGGAAAATATTGATTTTTCTTGACTATGTTCAGGTCAACGATGCAATGCAATAAAACAGCTTAAGACAACTATTCCCTTTCCAGCTCGCAATTAGAGCCTTGAAACCCTGATTCTAGGTCTTGGTCTGAGATCTGTTGTCAATTCACTTTGACCTTAGGCAAGCAAATTTCATCACTGGGGAACTTGCTGCTTGCTGTAAAATGAGCAGAGTTAACTTCTCTCAGAAGGCTGCTTTGCTGGCTTTGAGACTTTTTGATCCTTTAAGGTTTAATGATGTGATAAAATGCATTTCAGTTTGAGTTTGTTAGATAAAACACACCCTCAAGTGGAATCTTTACATGTGAATGATTATGCACCTGAGGATCTGTGCCAGGAATTGAGCATCCCTGTGTGTCAAGGAAGAGGAACAGAGCAGGATCTCCAGAGACACCCTGCACCATCAGTGGAAGGAACTTTTTCTGCATTGCCACTCCTGGGAGGACCCACATATTTTCCTGGAAAGGATGAAATTTAGAACAGCAAAGAGACACCATCGGGAGAGTTAAATCCAGAAAAGAAGAAAAAGCAATTTCAATTTCTAGGTTTAGGTGAGACACAGAACTATTTTCCTGCTATTGCAAGGACCAAAGTCAGCCTTTTTCTGTTATCTGCTGTATATATATCCTTTATATACTGCACAAAGGATGAAGCCCTGAGGAACCAGCAGAGATACCAAACCTCATCTTGCCAGACCTTCCATACAGACCCATCCCTAAGGGACAGACATAGAACATCATAATATTTTTTTCTTGTTGGATTATCTGATCCTTCTTTGATTATTTTTACCATTAATAGTGAGCATGTATAAACACCATTTTCTTCACTCCATACAGCAGCTGATAGCTGGGGTAGGTGCACCCCACAACAGCTACAAGAAGAGCCCTTGAGTCACACTCTACATTCACAGAAGGAAAAAAAAATCTTCAGGTTCTGAAATATATTAATATGGAAACAGTTCAATGTTTTAACAAGAGAAGTAGAAAAAAATTTGTTAGCCTCTTCAGCAGTGTTATTTAGCCTTTTATTGCTCTGCAAATTTAGACAGTGACCTATGGAGGATTCCTGTACGATTCCAAAATTTGGAGGAGAATCCTCTTCATCCTGAAGTGCTCAGACAGGCCTCAACAATAGAATCAAGGGTCCTGGTCTTTCCAGACTGGGACCAAGCAAACCCTGGTTATCCACATTATAATTTCAACCTGTTTCCCTCTCTTTCTTCATGCTGTCTGCTTCAATTTTTGAATGAGAAGCATGAGAAGAACCTGAGTTTTGTGCCATTCCATGAGCTTATAACCCCTTTCTATTTTAGGAGCTGAATAGTAAAAGCTGTTACAAACATCAAGCATCCTTAACTACCTTGCACACAAAAAGATACACAAAATCATACAAAGTCTTTGAGACATTTGGAGTTTGAGGCTCAGCTTTGAAACTAGAAGAGTGATCATCTTGTTTCCCATTTCTGAGAGTACAGCCCATGACCAGGAGTGTGCTGACTGTTCTTGCTCAACTCTGTGATTTCAAGGTGATTTACTTTTCTTGGGCACTGCACACCCACGTGCTGAGAGTTAAACAAATATTCCATCTTTCTTTACCATTTGGGTGATCACATTGCTCTCAAAGGAACTATGGTTTATATGCGCCAAAAATATCCATCCAATAACTTGAAAGTAAATCTTGTTCCCTCTCTTCCTTATGGAAAACTGAGTAATAAAGCGACAGATTTGAGTCCAAATGTTGGTGCAAACTCTATGTACTTTTTCAGTTTTGGCTTAATATTTTCATAGCAGCTGCATCCCAAAAATTGTGCACATGAGCTACACAGAATCTCAAAAAATATTTTGAAGACAAAAATGTTATTTAGTAGTGAAGTATCAAAAATACCAAAATTTAAATCTTTAGATCTCATTTTTGCTAGATGGCATACAAGATGTACATTCAGGTTGTTAAACTGCCTCTTCAGGATATATTTATAGGATTTGTATAAGCAAAGAGCTCCACAGAGGCAGGGAGCTTGATTCCCATGGAAAAACACCTGCTCCTCCAGCCAGCAGAGCAAGGCATTCACTTGGGCTCTTATGAAACCTCCTGGTCAACATTGGGCTGCCACTGACTCATTTCATGCTTTAGCTCAATGCCACCATCCAAAAAGTGACAGGAATCCAACATATAGACAAAAATAATAGAGTGGTTTGGATTGGAAATGACCTTAAAGAGCACCTCATTCCACCCCCCTGCCATGGGCAGGGACACCTTCCCCTAGACCAGGGTGCCCCAAGCCCCATCCAACCTGGCCTGGAACACTTCCAGGGATGGGGCATTCACAGCGTCTCTAGGCAACCTGTGCCAGGGCCTCACCACCCTCACAGGAAAGAATTTCATCCCAATATCCCACCTAAACCTTCCCTCTGTCATTTGAAGCCATTCCCCCTTGCCCTATCACTTCATGCATTTGTCCAAAGTCTTCTCCAGCACTCCTGGAGCCCTTTATGCACTGGAAGGGGCTCTAAGGTCTCCCCAGAGCCTTCTCATGCCCAGGCTGGGCATTTCCAGCTCTCTCAGCCTGTCACCAGCTGGCTACAGTGGTGTGGACCATGGGCTGATTCCCCTCGCTCTCCTGGAATGATTCCATCACAGCACCAGCAAGAGCACACAGACAAGAACTCCTTTTCCATCTCCAAAGCACAAGTGCTGTCTGAGTGTGGCCTTTAGTACCAGTGAAGGAGCTCTGAGTGATCCACCAGAGCTTTTTCTCCAGTAGTGAGAAGAAACTACTAAAACAACAGTCTGCTAAAACAACATTCCAAAGTAAAGGGAAAAGGGAAGGGTTTTTCAGTTCCTCACCCCACAGGTACCTGACACCCCCACACTGTGCAAAATCTTCATGTCCTGGTGCAAACAAAACCATTTCAACTTACAAAGGACATCACATTTAAAATATAGGACTAAGAAATTATTTTTTTTCATGTTACAAGAGGCAGCTCTCAAAACTGTTCAGAACAGCAAATAGCCACCAGCAAAAAGAAAGCAGAGAGAGATAAATGAAACTGCACCACCAAATGAAAGAGCAGCTCCTAAGTCTCTCCTTTTTTGGGTGCTTACACCATAACTTGTTGCTGTGAACACACTAAGCTTAGAATATTGTTTTGATATTGATATGGAAAAAATCTGCATAAAGCACTCCTCATAATGTAATGACAATGTACCCAACTTACTAAAACTGTCCTTTTATTTAGCTTTATGAAACTGTAGGAAAATTAAGAGGTCTTGAATACAAACACAGTTCCAATGTACTACGCTGCAAGCAGGAGAAGAGCAGAAGCAAAAAAATGAACATGCTGAAACTTGAACAAGCTGAACAATTCTTTTTTTTTTTTTTTAAAGCCATCAGAATTGAAACTGACCCAAAAGAAAGTTAGCATTTGGTGAAATTTGAAATCAAAAGTAGAAGCTTTTAGAAAAGGCTGGTATATAAAATGTCTTCTTTATTTGCCTGCAAAAAGCAATAGGATTTTGTGAATGGATCCTGGCTCATCCCTGGAGGGATTTTCAGCACCATCCTTTTCCTTCTGGTTTGTTGTGTGTTATCAAACCTAGTGATGTTAAATGGCTGTATGAAAGCCATGAAGTCTGGTATATGGGGTGCAAAAGCAGACATGAAAAATGAGGAAAATAAGAATGTGATGGTTCAGCTCAGTTCCTATCAAGGCAGAGTATCAGCTAAATATAATAATTACAGCAACCTTAATTACAAGAGTCATCTTCAAATATTACACAGCTTGACAAAGTCAACTAAGGGACAATCAGGAGGGTCAGCATCAGAGCTGGAAGCAAAAAAACAACTCACTGATTTTAGGAAATTAAAAAAAGTGAATGTTAACATGCTAACACAACCAAGACTATTAAACACTGCAAGATCTTCTCTACTGTCATTTGTCACTCAAATGCAAGCTGTGCTTGCTCTCAGCAAATCTTAAGCCATTTGAAAGAACTTTTAAAACAGCCTTTGAAACATCTCTCAGGTTTTTAAATTCCAACCTGATGAGACTTTGTTTTCCTGTTCTCCCATTTACCCTTAGATACTCCCCTGTTCCTCAGCATGTGGTTTCTGAAGAAAGAGTAAAAATGAAAACTTTCTATTGCTCCTCTTTCTATATTCTGCAGAACCTTCAACATAACCTCACCATTTTAAAATGAGATGTTAAATTTGTAAAGCTTACTACACATTCCTGCTTGCACTGCTAATTAACAGCTTAAAATAAAGACATTCATGTTTTTCAACTCTGCTGGAACACAATTATAGAACAAAACACCATAGAAGAGTCCAAGTTACTGAGACAGGCTGTTACTGAAATCCAAAACCAAGCAGGAGAGTAACCAGCAATGTCAACTTTCTATGGAGAAAATATTGGGCAACGGAAACCTAGAAGATATTTTGGGGACCAAAACCAGGATATCTATTGGAAGAAGAGTAAGAAATAATTGGAATTTGGCAGCAAAATGAGTCAATGCAAAGGAATAACTCATAACACCATTAAATACTTGTGTTTTACTTTAGTCCTACTGCACATAACAGCTACAAAAAGCAGACTGAATATTTATAAGTGAACTGGCAAAGCAGCAGTTTTGCTGTGTCTTTTTCATTTAAAATCATCACAGTTCAAGAAGTGACTCAAGGATGGAAAGAGTCTCATGAAAAGACCTAAAAATCTTGAAAAAGAGGAAAGAATCAACCCAGTCATCCTAATGGAAAATGTCAAACCCAACAACTTTCAGGCTGATAGTTCTGCCAAATATTATTTATGTGCATAAAAGTAAAAACTGTGTCCTTTTCTGGAGGCAGCAATCTCAGAAACAAGTGAGCACTACTGACTTTGGGCCACAGTGTTATACTCAAGGATTTCAGGATGAAGCAATTCAGATCAAAGACAGCCCAGGATGCAGCTGAAGTGAGGAGGTGCCTCAGACAGGGGGAAAAAGCTACTGATATTTAGCTGCATCCATCCAGTGAGGGCTCAAATTCCAATTTTTCAGCTGAAAGGACAATAATCACATGTTACCATCAAGGGGAATTTCAAATTTACAGAATGCTTTGAATAGTATGACTATTTAAGAAACAAATCTCTTTCTGAATGGTAACATGCAACACATGGTCAAATTATGAAAACAAGTCTTAAATCCCCATGTTCTTCCTCTTTCCTAAGTGATCTTTTTCTATTTCCCCTGTTTCAAAAATCCTCCCTGAGGCCCTGTGTCCTGTGTCATTTCCCTGACCTTTTCCCTAATTCCCTGACAAACTTTTCCTGGTGAAATCTGTTATTTCTAGGAAAGAAGAAGGACAGAAGAGAGGGATCCAGTGCTGAGGTCTAACACAGGGAAGCACAGCCCCCTCTCTGTGACTGAGGCAGCCAAGGCAAGGAGTGAAGGAACAGAACTCAAGTGTTGCTCTCTGTGGTGGAAGGTTTTGCTTTGTGCTTCATTTCCTCCTCTCAAGTAATGCAAGCCAAGTTCTCAGAACATCACTGAAGTGGGGCTGCACTCACCCAGCACTGCTGGGTGTCCTTCTGGAGCCTCTGGGTTGTAAAGAAGCTGATGAAAATGAGAGAACTTAGTGAGGGTTGACAGGGCCTTAAAGGACCAATTTCTTTCTGCTTTCTGCAGCTCCCACCTGACAGTGGGAAAGGAGAATTAAACAGAACCTGATTTCTCCATCAGAACCAAGTGTAACTCAGAGATCTTTTTGATTTAACACCATATTACATCTCATACAGTTGGAGAAGTCTAGTCCAACTTCCCATTTACAAAGAACTGCTGTATTTTGCAATGTTTGAACCACAAGCCTACAGAACATTACCAATAAAGGAAATCTCCATTATTTTTCATAGAATGATGAAATTGTTTGGGTTGGAAGGGACGTCCCATGGGCAGGGACATCTTCCACCACTCCAGGTTGCTCCAAGCCCTGTCCAGCTTGGCCTTGGACACTTCCACGGATGGGGCAGCCACAGCTGCTCTGGGCTCTTTCCAGTTTATTCCACAGGTTTGAAAATCAATCACCTCCTCTGCCAGACAAATGGAACATGAGGAGTAGATAATCTCTAAGCACAGTGAAAAGCCAAGAGTTTATTTTGGTAATTGATGCTCCACACAAGAGCTGAGCAAAAGAAACCCTCTCAGACCAAGCTCAGTGTTTCAATATAGACTTCTTTTATTTTATTTATTTTTTTTTAGTTTTACCTGATTTGTGCCTGTACAGGCAACTCCCTCATTTCTGGAAAGCTGTAAGACAACACTGGGCTACTTTAATACAAATTCAAAGAGACTTCTGTCATTTTTACTGAAAGTACTGCAGCATGTACCCAGATATAAAAATATCTGCTGTTTGGCTTCTTACATAAATTGAATAATAACAGCTAAATTATTTCTAAATATTCCATGAAAACTTTCCATTGTCATTTAAAATGTCTGAACATTATTAAATGTTTCAGCATCTGCTTTTTCCTTTGGATTTTTTTTTATTTAAAAGCAAGCTTCTGCTAATGTTATATTCACATGTCAAACAGCTCTATGTGTTGTTCTGTAATTAAGCAAAATTTAATATTGGGTAATTGAAATATCAGATTGCTAAGAACTGAGCTTCTCCAATATCTTATTTTCAAATAAATTGAAATTCTAAATAAATTCTTAATTGAAGAACAAGCAGCAAAGAAAACCAATTTTCACTTAGGACTTAATTTTCCAAAGTTTTGCTAAAACAATGCAAATCTGATTCTGAGGCTGATACACTTCCAGTGTGAACACTGCATCCTCTCTTACAGTTTTCAGATGTTACAAATTACATATAATGATTAAAAAGCAGCCCACTGAAGCTGAGTGCAACACAGGTCCTTGATAGATCAGTGGTTTCTCATATTCTGCATCCACCCTTTTTGCCAATTGCAACTGTTCAATCACACATAAAACCACCAAATCCTGCCAAAAGAGAAATGGGTGTTTTCCATTTTACCTATTTTTACAAAATTTTAGAAGATAGAAAGGTAAACATGGGGGAAAAAAATCAGTCAGTATTCAACATGTTTGTGTACATGAGGAACCATTGTTTTAGATTTTTTCTTGAAGTACTGTTTCTCAAATCTGCTGATGGAACCAATAGCAACAGCTCAAAATTGTGACAGATTTTTAAACAAGTCAGTAATTACAAAGTTTTTATCATTTTTCATCTACATTGAAAAGACATAAGACTAAGGAATCCTAAAATTCAAAACAAGCACACTATTATGAAAGCAATCATTAATTTGAGATAGCTACTAAACATACAGAAAGTCAAGGAAGAAGTTCTGGTTATTAACAAAATAAAACATTAAAAGGAATACCCGTATTATCCTCTGTTCCACCTTAGAATAATACTTTATCAGCAGTAAATAAAAAGGAAACTGAGAAATTTTCAGCCTTCTGCTTGCACAGCTTTAGTTAAACACAGAAATCAAGGTGTGGGCTGAATTTCACTGAATCAGTGAATTTATACTGATATAAAACTGCAATGAGACAGAGCTGAATGGGAACTATATTCCTGCAGGCTCAGCTATTTCACCTTCTCTAATAATACCTGAAGACCACTGAGCTGTTGACATATTTTTTCCCACTAGTAAGAAATGCTGATGGTAAGTATAAATATGTGTATATACACAGAGATGATAAAAAATTTAATTAATTCCACCTATAGCACCTTCTTACATTTTTCTCTTACATTATGACACCTCTCCTGTAATTTTAATTCTTTTTTTTAAAGCTCATTTTTTTATTCAGGCTGCACCTCTTCTCAAACATGTTTTGTTGGGGCTTTTTACAGAGGGAAATCTGCAGCATCAATATTGTTAGGGCTTGGGCCCATTGAGTTATCTAACTTTTTATATTCATAGGGTACACATAGGACTAAGAGATGATCCATTCTTGGCAGCAAACTGTATCACACACTAACATAGCAGAATATGGAATAACAACAACCTCAACCACAGTTTTTCATTGTTATTCACTACATGTGCAGGGAATACGTTTATTTCAAATTCTTTATGAATTCAACTCAATATGCTGCAAAACAGTCCTGAAAAAGCCTCAAGTCAAATTGCCTAAAGTAAATAAAGAAAAGCAAATTACTTTAAATTCTTCACCTCTACACTTCCTGCAAAAAAACACAGTTGTGCATATTGCCAAGCATCTTTTCACAATAATCAGTTTCAGAGAAATTGGAGATAAAACAAGATTAGCAGGCTCTTCTATCCACTTCCCTGAAATATTAACAACTTCTGCAGATTTTCCAGTGTTTTCAAGCAGAGGAGAGAGTCCCACACGTTTGGGCACAGAGAACATTGCTAAAAATGACTTTTCTGGAGCCTTCCTGCCAAAGGTTTGACCAAAATTCTGCCTGGGGGTAGGATCCAGCTCAAGAGCAAGACATCTGAATTTGGTCAGCTGCAGGTGGGTTTGTCCATGTCCACTTGGTGTTTCCAGCCCCATGGAATAGAGATGGAGCCACCAAAGCTGGTGATGTGCAGGAGGAGGAGGAGCACCAGGACAAAAAGTCCTGGGAACTGCTCTACCACCTCCAACCTTTCACTGTTTAATATTCATCAGGCACCCAATCACCCACAAAAAAATCCCTTTAAAACATATTATAACATACATACCATGCAAATTTTTGCACACATATTATTAACAGCATAATCCACCATATGCATTTGAAATTTCTTTGGTAAGTTTTAAGACATTTTCATGTGCTGCAGAAGTATTTTACTTCTGGCAACTTCTCCCACTATTAAGTCTGTAGATTGATCAACATCAGGCAATAAACTTGGACAGTGCTCATCAAACATAAGAAAAAGGCCAACCAGTTTGGATTCTCACCTGGTTATTCTCTTTTTAAATGTAATGCTCATGAACATACCCCCTGCATCTCTCATTCCAGGTTTGATAAAACCACCTCCCTTCCCACTCTTACTTGCATCAGAAGCCACAATTTATTACCTTCAAAGAACAGCTGGCAGCTTGTGCCAAACTTAAATAAAACATTCAATTTTGAAGGTGTTTTCATCATGTTTGGTATGGGTTTTTTTTTGTTGGCTTGTTCATGATGTATAACATCAAACTACTTGCTCAGGCAACACCTCTTTTTAAGGTCCTGTTCTCAAAGAGAACAGTGGTTTCTACAGCAACCAGATGTGAAATCTTAAGTCCAAGATTAGCACATAAATAAAGCAAAGTGTGAAGGAAAAGGTTCCTTTCTACTATAAAGAACCAGAAAAAACCCAGCCTCAACGAGGTCTAGTGAAAGAGCAATACATAAATATAAAGTTCTAGGAACTTTATCAGCCACATCAATTTACCAAAAGTTTCTTCAGCAGTTATATTGAATCATAAACATCCTCATCCTGTGTGCAACAAAAATTCTCAAAGTAAGCTCTTGTATTACATTTATTTCATGGAAATTCATAACTCAATATTTTAATGTCTTTTTTCCTGATTCTCTCCTTTTTTGGCACAACCAAGCAGAGACAAATCTTTCTGGAGGCTCCAATGTATGAGCAGTGTGCAACATGGAAAAAAAATTCATATTTGGAGGAAGACCCAAGCTAAGGAGCATCAGTGGGGCTAGAGAAATGGCTTTATCAGAGGGACACACACAATCTAAAAAGGTCCACGTGTCTGGACAATAATTGGAGCATCAAGATGTGAATGAGATGACAGCACTGAATGAGAAGGGAGCAAGGAAGGGTGCTAGAACATTTGCAAGGCAGTCATGGGGTTATACTTTTTAGCAGAGATTAAGCAGCTAATTAATTGATTAATCAAAACAATTAGCGAGATGTCAAATCACCACAGCGGCAAATTTAAAGTCAATTAATTCAAATATTCAAAAGAACAGCAAATAATTAATAAGGAATTAAAGAGTTTGTTAATTATGTGGCAGTAGATTAGTTATGCAGAAAACTAAGTGAGAAGCAATTAATTAATTATGCAGAGAATCAAATGAACCACAAAATATTTATGCAAAGAATCCCCACAAATGGGCAGTTTAAAAGCAGATGGTGGGAGAACGCTGGGGTATGTTTAAAAAAAAAAAGTTTAATAAGTTTAAACTGCTGGCAACTGTAGTTAGCTGAGCTATTAAGAAAACCATTTGAAACAAGAGTGGAAGTGAGGTCAGGAAGCAATTGATGAGGAGAATCAGGTTGTCAAACAGACCTATGGCAAAGGCTCATGGAGACTCTGGTTGTTATTGACATCTCTAAGGGGCAGGTCTGGGTTAGAAACACAGGACAGTGAAACTCAAATGGATGCTGGAGCAGACCTTTGTCACATGATTTTATTACCATAATGTCACCATATGCTTTGCCTCTCCCCTTTGCTCACTGCCCCAGTGCTGTACCCTGCACTGTGCTCAGTCTGGACTAGAAGTTAATTAGGATTCATGTCTTACATTCATGTGGAAATTGTCGTGCATACAGCTGTAGTTTCAGACAAAAATAACACTCTGCACCAACATTATCTCCAAAATTTAACTCCCCCAACATGCTTTGGTTAAAATTGTAAATGAGCTGCAGAAGGGAGCTGAGAGAAAGGCTCTGTTTACATCAGTAAAAAGGAGTGAGATTCTCATTGTGGTGTCAGTGGAGCTGGAATGGAGCTTACACAGATGTGATGCTACAAACTCTCTGAGCGGTGCCTCCACGTTCAACCACAGATAATCCCAGGCCTCAGATGAAATGTGGTGTCTACTGAGAACAGAGATTTCATTTCAAATGCCTGATTCATTACTCAGAAGACTGAGATGAATTTTAACACTTCAGCTAATGCTGACTTATGGGAGAAAAAGCCCCATTTAGATGGAAATGATCACAGGGCTGGGGCAGCTTCCCTACGGAGCCAGGCTGGGAGAGCTGGGGGGTGCTCACCTGGAGAAGAGAAGCTCCAGGGACACCTGAGACCCTCCCAGTGCCTAAAGGGGCTCCAGGAGAGCTGGAGAGGAACCTGGGATGAGGGATGGAGTGACAGAACAAGGGGAAATGGCCTCAAACTGAAAGAGGACAGGGTTAGATTTGGTATTAAGTAAAAATAATAAAGAATTTCTTTACTGTGAGGATGGTGCTGGCCCAGAGAAGCTGTGGCTGCCCCATCCTTCCCAGACAGCAAGATACAAGCTATTTAAATGGAAAAAGAACTGCTAATATTTTTCCATACTTGGAAAATCTAGCCTGAAAATTTTTGTTCAGAATTTTAAATTAAAGAAATCTTTTGGATTAAACATTCACCCTGTGGCCCTCACACCTGCAGAGGTTTAGTGAAGACACCAGAAAACCTGACCTGAAGTCTGGAGCTCCAACATGAAACACTTCAACAGTTGTGTGCAATTTGGAATAGAAGAACTATTGATTAAAGAAACATTTCACATGTTCAGGAACATGGTCAGAAACAATGCAGAGTTGTGCAAATCTGTACAGAACAGAAGTGGAATAAATAAATGGTGACAATATTAACCTCTCCTTGATTTAAAAGTGACCCCCCACTATCATTTCAAGACAAGTCTCAACAGAAAGAAACAATCACCACAGCTGAAAAGGCCTTTGTGCTCCCTTAATAGCTGCAATGAAAATCACTTTTAGGAACCACAGTTTTATCACCTGGATGTTTTCTGGAAGTGCATTTGTCATTTAGGGTGACTACCTGACAGGTTATATGCACTGCAGTGAAAAGCAAAGTAATTTTTATTTTACTGACACACACCAACTACTGAATGATGTCATAGGAATGTTATATGTAAACTCATCTTGGCATATAAAGGCATTTAGCAGAATTGGAAGGTAAATTCTTGTAGAGTGCCCTCTCCCAGACTTCTCTCCAGGCACTGTGGTAGCCCCTTGCTCTGTGAGATGCTCAATCATAAATAAGAAAGAAAATAAAACCAGTAAATGATACTTAAAATAGTATTAGAGATAGAGTGGAATGAGATTCTTGCCAAGTGGGGAGAAAAAAAAATCAATATTATTTAACGCATTTCTAGATTGCCAACCACCACAGCACACAGGAGCTTACAACAATAAAAATACATTTCAATACAGGACCAACAGTGAGCAGCAACAGAATCGATCAGGAGCTAAGTGAAATGCATGAGGCTTTGGTTCCAGCTGAGAAAGCTCTCCTGCCCTCCCAGAGCAGCCTGCAGAAAGGAGAGGGGGCTCTGGATAGAAATTCTCATGGTTACAGCAAAAGTAAGGAAAGCCAGCCTACAGCCAAGGTTTAGTATTGAGAAAAAAAAATGTTATTAAGTGGAAGGTAAAATAACTGAATGCACAGTATTTCAAAGTGACTCAAAGCCAACAAGAGATGGAAATGCACCCCAGTATTATTTTTCCAAAAATAATTCCGAATTCATTGCAAAGCTCCACATTTAGAGACAGAAATACATGTACTAGTCAGGGAGAGTCACAAGAGATTTTTTTTTCCAGGTAAGAAAACCCAAAGCATTCAATGAAAAAGCCTATTGACATCAAAGATCTCAGTAAACCACTTTACCCTGCCTAAGGACTCACTTAGAGCAATGAGCATTTTCTAGATTTACAACTGAATTTTAAGTGAAAAATTACTTTCTTCCAAGTGTTCATTCATTAGGAAATGAAAAATAAGCAAAAATGTCATTGAATGCTTCTCATACAGGGCTTTATCTGACTGGGAAATTACTTCTGTTTTCAGGGCAAATATAGCATTTTACACAAACCCTTAGTATCCCACCCCCAAAATACATGTCCACATTGCTGTGGCTCTTAGCAGCCTTGAGTATATGAGGAAAAGGGGAAGCAGCCTCAACCTTCTGATTTAAATAAGAGCTGATGAAGTTTTCTCAGATATGTCTGCCAGGAAATGATGTTCAGACAAATTCTGAGGTATTTTTCCAGATAGCTGAGAGGCAAATCTGAGTCAATCTGAGTGTCCAGAAATTCAACCTCCAGTACACATCAACTCCAGCAGCAATTCCACATAATCCAGCAAACAACATCCAAAAGTGTGTGCTGACATTGCCATAAGGCCAGAGACTTGAGAGGGAACATGCAAATGCTACCTAATGCACAGTGACATTTCTCTCCCAAAAAATCCTGTAGAGGAACATGCAGACATGTGCTAAGCACCTGATGCACACATTGCAGCTGGTCCCCACCTCCTGTGCAGCCTGTGCTGCTCTCCCCTCTCTCTTGATGGATGCAGGACAAGGAGATCTCCTAATGAGCAAAGCCACATGGTGCAGAGCAATGCAGGAGTGCCCCAGCATCAGCCCAGAGCAGCCAAGGCAAAGCACAATTCTGGTGCCACCAGGAGGAGGAAGGACAGAGGCAGGGCAGGAAGGCTTTTAGCCTGGGGAATGTGCAGCTGGAGGTTCACAGGGCACAAAACTGAAACCCAGGCAAAAATGGCCTCTATCCAATTTTACCTGGTCACAGAAGTGTTTTAATCAAAGTCAAGCTCCTCAGCCCAGTGTCTGATTCACTGGATGACATGAGGTGCTTTCAGCCCTCAAGTTAAACAAAAAATGATGAGTTTTAGTATAGGGCCTGGCAGTGTGACACCACCCAGGGCAGTGACATCTTCTCACAACCCAAAACCTGGCTTTGCAATGTGCAGAGGCAGAACATCTCACATTCCAGACCTCCAACTGGTCTCATGCCTTTTCCAGTTAGGCAGTCTTTATTAATATTATTAATACAAAGAAACATATGAGCCAAATGCTTTTATTGCTTTCCTAATCACCTTTATTGATATTTGCATGGAACCTGACTATTTTCTCAGTCCATCTGTTCCTGCTGCTCATTTATAATGTGAACTCTTAATTCTGCCTTGTTAGAACTGGCTCATATGGAGGTAATTATGTCAGCAAAAACAAAGGATTGTGATTTCTAGAGGAGAATGGGAAGCAGCAGCTACTATAGGCTTGCTATTAATGGCATTTCTAATAATCCTTAAATAGAACTGCTTGTACATACAGACCTTTTCAGCATGTATTGACTGTATTAAAAAGTCAAATAAATGTTAAACTAAAAAACCAATATTTTTTAAAAAGAGTAAAAATATTATCTCTTGTAACCTTTCTCGAATGTGCCCAGAGCAATAAGCAATAAGATCTGTGATGTTTAGAAGACACCAAGCTAATTTCACTACCTATGAAATGTTTAATTACACTAGCCAAGAAAGAATAATTTTTGACAGGATAAATTATATCTCCTCCATACCACCATGGGAGCAGCCCACTAAAACATTTGTAATGTAGACTATTGATCATGTGCTTCATTGTGCCACAGTAAATCTGAGATTCAAGCCTGCTTCACACATCCTAATCCATATGTCCAATTTTAGTTTTGAAATAAATATATATGAGAAAGACCTGAAAATTCCCTGAGCTCACATCAGACCTAGTCAAGAATCTATTTAATTAATTGTAGTTCATTTTTCACTGGGAAAATAAAATGGTATGTGTAAGACATTCACTACTTCATTAGCAACTTTCACATATTTCTAGTTTGAAACTCATTTCAATTTGCCAAGATAAATGCCTTGATTTTTCCTCTCTGCTTAGTAACAGCATGCAGGGTAATAGGAGCTGGGAAAGGCAGCATTTTTCTTCGAGCAAATTCTACTCAGCAGGATCCAAAACCTTAACTGGAGAAAATCACCATAATTTGTTGAACATTAAATGCTCAAGAAACACTGAGCCCCACCTTTCTGAGAAGTTCTGAAAAAAAAAAAAAAAACCACCCAAAAACCCAAACAAAGGAAACCTGTACTTTTTTATTAGTGTGTTAGGCTGCAGAAGTTAAACTTGATTAGGGTAGTCAATAATCCTTGGAAATGGTGATGCATAACCCCACAGAGCTCTTTCCTAGAAAACGGAGCTGTAATGAATGAACCAGGCACAGCCGCAATGCAGAGCTCTCCCAACAGCCAGAGCTGAGAACTTCCCCACCAATCCTCCAAACAGCAGCTGTGATTTCTTTTTCTAATTACAATTCACTCCCATCTCCACCCCCCCCCCACCAGCCCAAACTAATTTTAACCTAGCTTCTTGTTAATTAACTATGTTAATTGCTAATGCTTCTTGGCAAATTTAGCAGGTTTCTGCAAGCACTGGCTCTAATATCTGTGTCTAAATGCACAGTCATCCTGATAAAATTCATAAAAATCCCTCCCTCCAGCCTTTACATACTTCTAATTCAAAAATCTATCTTCTCTTTACCTGAAATCTGGCTGTGAAGTCCCAGAAAATTCGGAGAAAATCACTACTGAATACACTATAAGCCAGAAATTAATTGAGCACACCTCATGCTATAAACCTCTGCTCTTCGGGATATTTTCTCCTCAGGGTCTCTGGATACACCATAGTTACTAATTTCTGAATTTATTAGGGAAAGAAAAATAACATGCAAGTGCAAACTAATTTTATCCAGCCCTGAAAATATATTATTAAGTACTGAATCTTCTCTGAGATTTGGAATTTAATTAATTAAGGAGCCCAAGTCACCTGTAATGGCATGGAGCTGAATTTAGCCACAACCATTATTGACTCAATGGAAGCCTCTGGGATTTAGCTTCATTGAAAGCTGTTTGTTTATTTAGTTAGGCTTTCAATTATTTATTTACCCAGGCACTGAGCAAACTATAGATTTCAAAATGCTGCCTTTTATGATTTTAAATTAGTTTTTAAACACTTAGCTGTGCATTACAGCAATGCAACCAAAGGAAGTCATCACAATGATGTTTCAGCAGGATTTTAGGGAAGGGAATCTTGCATCATCTCCCCTTTGATTAGCCAGGATCTCCCACCCCAAAAACCCAATACCTTGCACTGACAAAGTGCTGTGGAAACCCTTTATAAAGAAATGCTTATTGAAAATAGTTGCAGGATGCTACTGCACAACTCAATATTCAAGGGGTTTTTGGTTTTTTGGGTTTTTTTTTATGTGCTTTGAACAGAGGTAAAGAAAATAAAATCAGTAGGATCCTCTCTACTCTTGTCTTGCCCTCCTTTCTTGTTTACTTTGCACAAATCTGGACAGGGCTTTTAGGATATCCCTTTCTAGAGCAGCCCCTGCTTCCCTGCCATTCTGTTCACCGCAGGGATGATCCTGCAGTACCTAGAAACAAGTGACCTCCCCCAGAAGTGTGGAAATCACTCCAAGCTGTGACTCCAATTTGTGCTAATAGGAATATCCAGGGGAAGCCATTGCCCCTTGTCTCCTTGCTGCTGTTCTCAATACAGGATCACTTCCAGCATGTTCTGCAATGAGGTTTGTTAAACACAGCCCTTAAACAAGACTAGTGAGAAGGTGAAAAAAAATTACTTCAAAGCATTTGAAAGCAATTTTGGAATGAATTCTGCAGCTACATAATAACAGCACTGGGCCCTGGGAAACAGGAGCTGCCAACTCAACTAACAGGTAACTGAGTAAACAGGAGAGTGGAACTGCTGGAAAATAAATAATAACAAAACTGCTAATAGGACTGGGAAGAAAAGTGACAACCTCATCTGCACCAGGACTCACATCCACAGCAACCTGTTCTTGAAGCAGAAGAAGCAGTTTACAAGTCTTAATCCATGGGGTAATGAAAAGCTCTAAAAGCTGTAAAATTTTCAGTCACTCATTACAAAGTGACAGCCATTACAGTGTCAGAAAGGTGTCATCACTAATTTGTCTCTGCACCTCTTTGATAAGATAGGTTGTGATTTTAATGTATGTCTAAAAAAATACACTGTGTTTGCCCTCTCTATTCAATCTTTAAAAGCAGTTTTCATGATTTTGTGTCCTGATTCAGTTTTTCCTGGTGGAGTTCAGAAATATTATTGACACTTTTCCCCCTCAAATCCAGCATAAACTTTTCTTTCAGAAGCCCTTCAGAGCTGAGAGACCACAACTTCCAGCAGACAAAGGACTGAACTAGCATTAATACGAGGAGTGATTGGGGAATAAAACCCACCCTAATTCAAAACTGTCTAATGAAAAATCTTCTTCACAGCTCATCAGTCCAGAACCCTGCCAAGCTTCTTCATTCTCTCAGATCGTAATCTCCAGCACTGGGAAGAATAGCCAAATATATCAGTTAACCAAAATGTAGTGTGAGTTAAAGTAGCAAGTAGGCAGAAGCAGCTCACAGAATGCATCCTCACCACAAACATGAACAGCAGCAGTTGGGATTTGCCAGAATTGTCAGCATCCTGCCAGATTTCCTGAACAATTTGAATGTACAACCATAAAAAATTCCATGCCATTCCACAGTATAGTTTTAGGTGCAATAATAAATTAATAAACTTCAATATATGTATTTCCACAGTGGAGTTTCCTCTGTACCAAAACTTTAATAAATGTACCAGTCATCAAAACCCAGGTGGATTTTGGTCTAATTGCCATTTATGCTGAATTTTTTTTTTTAATAAAATATTTCACGCACCCATTTTTATTATTTTTCCTCTTAGCTATTTCCAAGAAGACATAAATTCAACCCTAACACCAATAAGCAGAGTCTCCAAGGGTTCCACTTAACACCTTCACAAAAAAGTACCAAATTGAAAAAAAGTCATTGCATCCAGCTAAACTTCACATCTTGTGTGAGATTCCTTGAATTTAACTACACATGGTTAAGTATCTGTTAAGCATAATAAAATATATTAGCTTACAAATAATGTGTTGATTTACTGCTAGCCTGCCCTGTTTGTAGTTGCAGGAATACCTTAATTTATTACGGAACCACAGAAATATTTGGGGTGGAAGGGACCTTCAAGATCATCTGCCATCACTTCTGCAGGAGCTTTCCTCAGATTGACAGAATTTGGCTTTCTCTTAAAAAAAAAGGCAGAACAACAAAAAATAACAATAAAACCCCCCCTGCAATCTAAATATATCAATGCCTCTGGTAAACAGCTCACATGATGACCATTAAAATCTATCACTGGAATACTACTGAAAGCTACTGCAATATAAACTTTTGATCCATTATGCTGTCTAGAGTTTTATTCCACCATGGCAGCATACACTATCATACAATTTAAGAAAATACAGCAAAGGATATTAAATACAGCAGCATTGATCAGACAGCTCTGCTTTAGAAAAAAAGGACCATAAAACTGAAATATGTAAACATTACTTCATTGTGATGGCCAGCCTAGGGCTGTAGAGCAAACCAACAAAGGGAAATTGTACTTATGTGCATCTAAATATGGGGACTATCAGATGATCAATAGTTACTTGCTTGCTATTTTTCTGTCTAAAGAATCATAACACAGCAATGGCTGCAGCAAAAAAAAAAAAATCATTGCACAGCTTCATAAATTTTCCTAAAAAAAAAAAAAAACCACTTTTCATTTATGAGCAATGCCTCAAGGCTGATGGTGATTCATCCTTAAATGTCCATCTAATCCCAAAAGAGGGGATGAATCTCTCCCAGCCAAGGCAGTCATGAGCCTTCCTCCAAACCCAACAAGGTGAAGGGAGTTCCCTTCAACACCTGCTCAGGTGTAACTTGGTGGTGCTGAGAGCCATGTGCAGAAGCCCAAAGACCACCAAATTCTTTACATGCAGTTCACTGGAAAGCTTCAAAAAGACACATGTCTGGATATTGCAGGAAAAAAATCCATAGCTTTCTAAAATTATAGCTTGCTTATCAGTTCTCCACAGCAGGGAAACACACAGGGGACCTGTGGAAAAGATTAACACGTGATCTGGAAAATGATTGACTAGCACAGTTATGAAGTTTGCTGACAACAGAAAATCATTTGGAATAATCAAAACGAAAACTTTGCTGCAGCCTTACACAAGGCACCCAAGTGATGGGGACATAAAATGGGAGCTCCAACTGCACTGCTGGGGGGGAGATAAAAGATATGAGAGTGAACCTAAACCCAAGAAGAAGGCAGGGATGGGGGAAGGTGTTTTAGGATTTATTGTTTATTTCTCATTATCCCACTCTGATTTCATTGGTAATAAATAACATTTTTCCTCCAGTCAAGCCTGTTTTGCCCATGACAGTAACTGGAGGGATCCCTCCCTGCCCTTTTCTCACCTCATGAGCCTTTCATTACATTTTCTCTCCCTGTCCAGCTCAGGAGTGTCGCAGACATCTTTTATGAAAAATCTTTTTTTGAGGATTTTTCCTCTTGAGAAGCTGAGAAGCCTCATGAACAAAATGTAAACATTGATTATCTGCTGCTGTGGAATGCAACAAGTAGATCTTTGACTGGCCCATCAATCAACATTAAATATTTGTAATTAATAGCCAATCACAGCCCAGACAAAGAGCCTGAGCCACAAACCTTTGTTATCATTCTTACCTATTCTATTCTTAGCTAGCCTTCTGATGAAATCCTTTCTTCTATTCTTTTAGTATAGTTTTAATGTAATATATAAAATAATAAATTCAGCCTTCTGAAACATGGAGTCAGGTTGAGGGAAGAGACAAGGCTCTGAGACCCCTGTGAACACCATCACACAAGAGAGCAGTGACAAAGTGGCTTTGTGGGCACCTGATGTCCAGCCAAGGTCAATCCCCCTGGATAAAGCACCTGAGGGATGGGGTGATGGAAGAGCAGCTGGAATGCAAAGGGAAGCAGAGAGCTCTGGAGTGGAAGGGAAGCACTGACAGCTTCTTACTCATCACCACTCTGTGAAGCAATCTCAGCTACATGGCCAACAGTCCTGTGAGAGCCACAGCACACAACACAAAAACAATTATTACTGTGAGACAATAATAAAGAGAGCAGGAAAAAAAACCAACAAAAACCTCCAAAAGGTATGACCAAAAAACAAATAAAGAAACTCAAAACCCACAGTACTTTCAACATGAGAAAAAAGCCAAGCATTTTCATTACATAGCTGGTAAACCAGTAGCTGATACAGATGTATAAAATCAGGAATTATAAAATAAAGATGGCAAGGGACTAATTCTTCCACAGTTCCACATGACACAACTGGGACACGAATACAGTTATCAAGTGACAAATGTAAAGCAAACCCTGGAAAATACATTTCAGACAGCACAGATGAGCTGTGGGACTTTACCACCACCAAATGCTATAGGGGCCATGAGTCCAGAAGCCCACAGAGACATCAATCCCAATTGTGGAGCATCACACTTTTAGCAGCTATTAATTCACTGGAGCTGAGGATGAGAAAGTCCTGAACGTGTCGTTCCCAGAAGCTGCAAGTGTAAATCCTGGCCATGTATTTATGGGAAAGGATCATGTGGCATTGTCCCTGCTCCTCACACTCCCTTCTGAGCCACCAACTGGGACTGGAAGACAACTTGTGCCATCAGAAGAAATAAATCAGTGTGCTCCTCCTGCAGGACTGCTCCTGTGGGCAGGTGGACAAAAACCTGCTGAAAGGTCCAGGAGGGGAACTGGAGGGTCTCAAAGGGAGCTGGAGTGTCCCAAGGGCAACTGGAAGGTCCCAAGAGGAACTGGAGGATCCCAAGGAGAACAGGAAGATCCCAAGGGGAACAGAACTTCACTGGGAAGTTGAAAGGACACATTACACAACCCCATCCTCCTCCTCCCTGCTTCTGTCTGATTTTGATGTACTGAGTGGTCACCTCACACTGTTCTGCCCAGTTTAAGTACTCCAGTGCTGTGGGATCCTTTCACTATTCCATGTACTGAGCCTCCAATATCACAGATCTGTCTTCCTGCTCCTGGGGAACTTCAGGCAGTCTCTTCTTCCCCAAGAGAATATTTAAGGGCAGAAATGTGGTTCATGATACCAAATTGTCTAATGTTTACAATCTGTTTCTGTGTAAAGGTGATCATTTTTCCAAGCAATATTAAAGGAGAAATACAATAGAGAGCAAGGGCTGGATAAATAGTCTCTTCTCCCAATTTAAAATCTATAGTATTTTATACAAAAGTAATTTTAACTGAAAGGAAAATCTAAGTGGTCATTCATCACTGGGCAGAAAAGCTGTTATGAGTCTCCAAGTCTAAGAGCTGAAGCTGTGAGAGGCTGAGATCACTGTTCCCAACAAGTAAAAAATGCTTTTTTAAAGTACTGATATAAAATTCTGCTGCTTGGTACTTCCATTATGAAAACTTCCAAGAAAATTTTAAACCTGTGATACATATTCAATAACATGGATACCTTACACATCATTAACTTCTGCTGACACTTTATCTTTTCCCCTCTTTTCCTTTAATAATATTTAAATTACAGAGTATGATTTTAAGGTATCATTTCCCAGATCTTACAGTACTACTGTTAATGTCTAACAGGTTTGCCAGCACGATTCTAATGAGATTTTGGGGATGATTCCTACTGTTGCAGTTGAATTTAGACATTTGAACAATCTGTAGGTAATTTGTAGGCAACTACTTCAGAAAGATGACAATTAAAAGACAGTTACTTGGAGAACGTTAAAATTCCCATTATTTTCTTTCTTTTTTTTCTCTCTTTGTAATCAATATGCAAATTTAGGCATTTAAAACCAGATGAGAATTAGAGAAAAATGGTACATGTATAAATAAAACAGGCACTGTGATTCCACTCCCCTTTTAGTAAATGCCTTTAAAAGAATAAAATGCCTATAAAATGCAGAGTTATAGTTTGCCTAAAGTTTTGTCAGCATCATAATGGAAATAAATCATCTGAGGGGATCTGAATTTTACAAGGAGAGTAGGCATGGGGCTGGTTAGAGATGAAATAAAGACAAGGGCAGATGGTTAGGCATGGAAAAAAAGGCAAGAAGCTTGATGTAACAGACGTGATGGACACTGCCTAAAAATCTAGAAACAAAGGGACTATGAAAAAAATCAAAGTATATGTAGAATAGTCTGTTCCAAACAAGATGAGAAAAAAACCTGAAAGCCAAGAGAATGCAATTTATATAGCAGTAAAATGAAAATGAGGAACATCAGAGGCAGACCTAAAGCCTCCATCTGATGATTCAAGCTGACACTGTGTTTGTGTGTCCAAGGCCACTATAAAAGAATTCCACTAAGTGTTTAAGAGATGAATTAGAAATATTTCCATCTAGTAACACAGAAAATTTATTTCTAATCACATAAATCACCGTATTGTTCAACACATTCAGTACCAGTTTATTTTTATAATAAGTTTGAGCATATTATAACCTGGGTAAGAAAAAAGACATTTCTGAAGCATATATTAACCATTACTAGAATAATCCTGAGTACAGCTTCCAACTTGAATGGTTATTTGTTTCAAGACTGTTTATCATACATTTCAGAATGCATTTTATCAGCAGCCTTCAATAGGAGAACATCAATCAAGCTGCAATTTCCACTGGAACTGGAATTCACTAAGAATTATGTACTAAAGGACTTGAGGAAGAGGCACTCAGTACATCAGACAAGGAAAAGGTATTGTCCCTCAGAAGAATGAAAAAGCACCTAAAGGTCTATAATAAAATTGATGACTTCAAGAGATTTTATACTGCTAAAACATTTTAAAACCACAAGTCTTAAAGTTTTATGCACACATTGAGTGGCAGGAGGTTAAATGCTCTTGCGACTCTCATGGATTTATATTCTCACAAATGCAAAACAACCAGCTGAGAAGAGACTGCTTGGAAGGACTTATAGCAAACAACTACATCCTAATAAAAAGGGGGAGGTCTCTTACATTTGATTATCAAAAGTAATGAGCTAAAACAAAAATAAAATCTAAAAAAACCAGGCTGTCATATCACCTCCAGGTGCAGTTTTATGTAAGTGCACATTCTGATCATAAGGACCAAGGCAGTTCTCAGTTACAAAGGAGAAGAAAAGCCCTGATGTACAAGAAGAGGTTGATTGATTGATTGATTGATTGATTGGAGTTCATGCTACTCAAAAAGGGACATTTCTAAGTAATGTCCCTGCTGCTTGGAAAATGTTGGAAAGTGCAAATTCTCCATCTCAAAACAGCTGTAACAAGGCACATTTAAAAAGTCAAATCTTCTCTCAAGAGAGTGCACAGAGACATTTTAAACATTTACAGAGAGTGCAGAGCTTTCCACAGCAACCAGACAGTGCCTGTTAATGAAGAAATCATCAAAATGCCAAACATTACTTGAAAAGGAGTGTAGTTCTCAGAATAATCAAGTTATAGCTTGAAGTTACTTTGAATCAATGTTTGTCATTCGAGAATTTCATAAACCATTATTTCAGAGAAAACGGTGTAAGACTGTAAAAATTTTAAATTTTAATTAAGAAAAAATACTAAATATACCTTTTTCTCTACTTCCAAGAAACTTTCATTACATGACCTCATGGGCAGGGCATCTTAACCTACGACATTAGAGGTGAAATCCTTGTTGCCACTCACCCAAAAATCAAATTCTTAAGAACTGAAGTAAAACCAGGATTTATCTCTGAGAACTTAAAACCACACCCATGGGATGGATGGCATATTCCAGTCAGGGAAATATTCAGCACCTGTGGAAGCACCTAGAAATACACTGTCCAACACTCAAATGGAAATTAAAATTGCTTCAGGAAAAGAATTCCTGCATTTTGTTCACATGGAGGAGAGAGAACGGAAAGCTCAGCAGCATCAGTTGCTGTATTGTGCAAAGATAAAAAGAAGCAGCAGAGTAAAGTTCCTTTTCACCACAGCTACAGCTGAGTGTCTCCCAGGAGTACAAATATTCAGTAATTAAGAGGGTCTAATCAGCTCCCAGGACCCACCTCACCATTTCATTTTCTTCAGACTGCCAATAAAGATGCCAATTACAGCTAAATATAACAGAACAAGACATGCTCTTGTGAAGTACAAAGAAAGATCACATCTCATTTCAAACTGGTCATCAAATAGCTAATAAATTCTAATGGGCTTTCATTGCTTTGATTTTGAATACAAGAGAGTAAACTGCAGAAAAAAGCTTTCAGAGCAGTTGTACCACAACTCAGCCAACTCTGCCAGGTCTGGGAATGTGATAAATACATTATTTTGTCATAGAATCAGAGAATCATGAAGACTGGAAAAGACCCCTAAGATCAACTATTAACATAACACTGCCAGGTTCACCAATAAACCATCTCCTAAACACCATAATGTGATTTACATTTGTAAAAAATACATATGTTAAATCTCCTAACTTTCCCCAAAATAGCAATAGTAGGGTTAATAACCCACACCATCCTAAATGAAACTGTAAAAATTGAAGTAAAATGCACAGCATTTCACTTTTTCTCCTTCAACCATCATGGTCTGTTCTGAAACAAAATTTAACAAATAAATAACACCCCACACACATTTTACCTGCTCTGCTTATTGCCAAAAGTAATCCATCTTTACACACTGGGCAATTAAATATTGGATATAAAAGGTACTGACACTATTAGAGCTTCCTCCCCCTGGCTGGGTAGCAATGTGCAGAGCCTGCAATTTTATTTTTACAGAAGGAAGTCATAGACCCCTTAAGGCTGCCACAGCACAGCTGCTAATCTTGCATACCTCTCTTACATCTGGATCAGTAAACTCCAAATGGGAATGAACAAACAAGGTAGGTGGTGGATTTTTAAAAGGCAAGTGAAACAAAAATAGAAGGATCTTTTTATAGTAAGAAAAGCCTGGGGGAGATCTCACCACCTCTTCTCTCTGCTGAAAAATGCTATTTGCTTTTTAATTAAAGCTTCTTCGGTCTCTTTTTGCAGCCCAATTTTCTCTGAGCGCCAGCACGTCTGAGGAGATGAAAAATGCACTGAGTAATGAATTTTAGATTTGAAGAAGTCAGCTCTAGAAATAAAAAAGGCCTCCACACATAGCCAAGATTTGAAGGTGAAGTGATTTAATGGCTGACTCGACTTATTATAATTATCATTATTCATGTTGTGGTGCCACCCAGAGGCTCTGTGTTAGGTACCATACCAATAATACCATTTCAACAATAAATCTGTTTGCAGAACTGGGCAGGATTTGAAGAGCCCAGGCAGAATTCAAGCAAGAGGAAGAGCAGAGGAGTGGCAAGAGGTGGGAAATGAAGCTCCAGCAGCTACCAGAACTTTATCCAGTATGGATTTGCTTGTTAACAGGAAAGCAAACACTTCTAGGGAAAATAAAATAACCTGGCACAGGTCACTGTCCCTGGGAGCAAGGGAGAGAGGACACCAAAAGTGACAAACATTGCAGCAAGACTCCCATGACAGAATGGGATCCACCCAACTCCTGCTCCTGTGTTGGGAACCTCAGCACTTCAATGGGTATGGCAGGAAGAGCACAGGAAGAGGGAAATACAGTGTACACTGAAAAATGAGGGGAGGGAGGAGGTCTAAAAGAGAAGTTGGGGCCAGTAGAGAATAAAACCAGAGGTGGCATCATGAAAGGCACTAGGAGCAAAGGAGGTGGCTGTGGAGCAAATGTGAAAGTTTGGTATTATGTGGATAATTTATAACGAGTCAAAACAAAACAACAATGCATGGCAATGTGGGTATAATGGAATTGCAAAAGGCAATTTGATGCTTCAAGTGATTATCTTTAGGCTTTTTAATTTTAGATTATTCCTTGCCCAGTGACAATGCTATGCTTTCTTCATAGTAAATTAAGCAAAAGTCTTTGTGGGCAGCTGCCCACCACCTTTCTTACACAAGAAAATCCACTCTTCATATAACTTTCCTAATTAATAATTTAAAATAATTGCGTAGAAATTCTGATTAGACATACCCTAACAAGATCAGAGCTGTAGGGTGGGAGAACAGCTTGAAAATGCAGGTATAGAGGAGAGGGAGGAGTCAAGTTACTGTCAGTAAGAATTGTTTTTTCTGATGTCTCAAATTATTCAGGCCATATCTTTTACTCTGCCAGTCACAGAGCTCATGTAAACTTCTCACCAAAATTTAAATTCAATACAACTGATATGAAATTCAACTTTGCTAATTGATAGAAATCTGACCTTAATTGTAACCACAGCAAAAAATAAGCCAGTATCTTCTATGATGCTGTGGCTTTGCCCTGGGAGCTCTGCAAGGTTTACTCATGTTTAGTAGTAATCCTCAGACTTTCTGCAAAGGATATTCACATCTGTGATGATAACAACTATTCAGATGTTTTGGCCTGTGTGTTAATCAGATCCAACTAAAGGAAACAATAATATCACTAAAATCATTCCTATTATTATACCCAAAATCATGCTGTTCCAAAAGTGCCTTGGAACTTGGCTGGGGGACTAAAAAGCAAAATATTCTGTATTTGCCATGAGAACCTAAACTCAGCAGCAGTTACATTAATGTACATTTTCCACTTCACTTCCTTTGACTTTATCACTGCTCATCATTCACAAGGTTTTTTTAGTCCATCCTTATGCAATCAGAAGGTTATCAAGCACCAAAAATCTTTAACCATTTACCAGCCCATCCTCTGTGTTTATTAAAGACAGGTGTCCATTTATTCTGACAGGCACTACTGGATAAATAAAACAAAATTCCAGCCACTAATTCCCAGCCAGCCCTGTAAGGACAAGAGTCAATTATTTCATCCTTGTAAATTAAAGACTGGAAACAGCATCCCAAACAACTAAAAGCCTAACGAACAGGCTGCTTTCATTACACTTCATATCAATAGCAGTTGTCAAAATGAAAAGAACCAAATTCAAGCTTCATTTGCTTCCCACAAGCCATTAGGAAATGTGTAAGTTTCTGTTTTGATATGCAAAGGAAGGCTTTATAGTCTCATAAATGTAAAAATAAAAGAGCTAATTTATGCACTCATCAACAATGGAGGATACAGTTGACAAGTTTATATGCCTGAACACACACCCACCAATTAAAATGGTGAGGATGGGTGAGCACAGAGATTTCTGGTGTACCACACAGGGCAACCTCACGAGGCTGTCATGAAAATCAGAGGATCTTGCTCCTGGAGAAGACATCTGCTCCATCTCCTTTCCCCACATGAGTGTCTTGCCACACCTGATCATTTCTGAGACATTTCTGTCTTGTTGGACCTCAGAGGTTTCCCTGGTGAAGCCACCACAGCCTCCCAAGACAACCTCTTCCCATAACTTTGTGGTTTTGTTTTTTTTCCAAATACACTGTATAAAAATACACTTTTCATAGAACTTTATTTCCAACTTTTTTCTTTTTAACCAGAAAAACAAGAAATGTGTTATTTTTGTGTTTAGGTTAACCTCAGCCAGCAATTCAGCCCAGCACAGCTTCACTGGGATGTGGGGACACCTGGAAGGGCAGAACTGAGAAAACTCATGGGCTGAGACAAAGACAGCTTAAGAGGGAAAGCAAAACCTGTGAACACACGCAAAGGAAACCAAAGAATTCATTCACCCCTCCTCATGGGCAGGCAGGTGCTCAGGAAAGCCAAGCTCCATCCAGAACGGTGACTTGGGCAGACAAACATCACCCACCCCTTCCTCCTTCTTCCCCCAGATTTTACTGCTGTGCCCAACCTGTTTATGGGTTTATGGAATATAACCTATCAGGGTTTATGGAATATCCCTTGGATCAGCTGTCCTGGCTGTGCCCTCCCAGCTCCTGGTGCATCCCCAGCCTCCCCAGGCAGGGCAGAGGGAGGAGCAGAAATGGCCTTGATGCTCTGTAAGCAATACCTAAAACATCCTCATGTTAGCAACACTGCTTTCATCTCAAACACAAACCACCTTACAAGCCACTGTGAAGAAAATTATCTATCCCAGCCAAAATCAGTATAAGAAGTAACATATTAGAGGGCTGTCATGTACCTCCTGGTCTGCTGTCAAGCCAAAAAAAGATTCTCTCGTTCTGCTCTCAGCTCCCACTGTGCAGATGTCTAATCAAAACCACAACTGAACTCTGAATTCTCTGCCTGCTACAAAGGCACACCAGAGAATCAACAAAGGTTTCTCTCCTAAACTCAAGAGCTTGTCCTTGTTCCTATAAAAATCCTTACATTTTTCACTCCAGTTCTTCAAGTAATTTCTCTCCCAGCTTTCCTGTATATTTTACATCTTCTAGTCCACCAACAGGGCTGGTAATGAAAATATTAATCAGAAAGTCCTTGCTGAGCTCCATTTCACAAATCCTGCCAGTCTCAATGAACCACTCATGATTTTTCTACAGGTGGTTTTCCAAGGAATTTCACATTCTGTACAGAAGACCAATCCAAACCATGTCCCTTCAGCTTCAAGTCTTATAAGAAGGAACGTCAAACACCTTACTAAGCTCCCCAAAATACACAACCTGGTTCTTCTCTTTCCTTAGAGATTTTCACTTCCTCCTGGAAAAACTAGATTTCTTTTTGACCATTTTCTGCTCATAACTTTTATTTTCTTGTTTGAGGATATTAATGCCTTTGATTGGTATTTTTCAACTCAAAAGAATAGCAACAATTTGATCTGCATAACAGTTGCAAATGATGAAGTGGACATACCAACAGATCAGAACCTGTGTTACTGTCAGTCTGATGAGCAGCACACATACAAAATCCACCAGAAGTGCCAAAAATTAACTCCAAATAGAAAATTCAGCTGTTGCAAGGGGCAGAAACATGGCACACATCGTATTCCTTACATCCCAGCCCTTGCAAATAGATTTTTGACCACTTTAAATTGTGAGCGCAGTGCTCATTCTTGGAGCACTCTTGGGTTATGCCCCCTCTCCTTTTGCACTCTGGCTCTGCCACATGAGACTATTTCAAAAAGACAGTAATAAACGGCTTTGTAGGAACATTGATATTTTTGTGACTCAAGGTTTCTTGTCTGGCAATGACTGCAGATTAAACTGGCTGAGTGGGCACTTAGCAGGCCACTTTTTCAATTATGAACCTTCACAAACTCTCAGGTTGATACAAGTGTCATAAAGAATGAACACAAACACACCAAACCTAAACAAAGTATTACTTTAAAAGATACAGATTTATGTTCCTGAACAAACACTAGCAAAAAACAGCTGCCTTATCTGAAAGCAAGTGTGCACCAGGACAACTGCAAAGTATTCCTCAAATATTATTTCTTTTTAATGTCATATTTTAATCAGCTTCTTAGCAAGAAGTACCAAGTGTCTTTAAGCTGGTTGTTTTGAAACAGAAAATCAAAGAGAATGAGAAGCAGGAGTAGCACAAACAAACACATTCTGGTTCAAAAACTGGGATTTCCCAGGTGAGTGCAGCTCTACATTCACTGAAGAGAAAAAATAGCATGAGAATATTAAGGAGCAATGAGTAATGTTATTGCAGAACTATTTAAAAACTTGGTTGTACACCCATCATCTCTGTGAGCAGAGCTTTGAAGAAGTGCAGGGATTTTAGAAAGCTGAGAGATTTTAGAAAATGCAGACTCCTTTCTGATGGAAAAAGTGTCCCTTTCTGCAGAAATTCAGATGAAAGTGAGAAGAAAAGCATTTTTGTCCTGCATTTGTAAATTAGAATTCACACTTGTAAGAACTGAGCAAACAGGAATTTTTATGCTCTCACATCACAAGCCCAGTTCTCCTTTAACACAGCTCTCACTGGAGCTCTCACACCAAAAAGGAGAGGAAAGTTTGGGGTTTTGCTCATGAATGCTGAGTGAGCTGCTAGGAAAGAGAATCCTCAAGACAAGAGGTTTTGACAGAAAGCTGCTCAGCACAAATTTCCCACTGCAAGAGGACAGAGAGAGGCTGGGAAAAGCAGAGAATATTGGTCCCCAGATCTGGTTTTTCCATTTCTGGCTTATTCCAGTGCTGAAGAGCCCAATGTTGGCTCTTAAAAACTTCACCTTACAAGTAAGAAGTTATAAATATTCAAGTAAAATTTCAAGAAGGTCACTCTGTTTCCCTGTAAACACAACAAAATGCCAAATGCATTTAGGCACAATTTCAGAGGTTAAAATTTTATCAGGTAAACTTGACAGGTTTGATACAAAATTCAGAGATAACCACAGTGACCCATCTTTACACATCCTTCTGCTTCCAGTTCTTTCCTATACCCAAGGCAAAAATTGCAGCAAAATAGAAGTAGCAACAATTTAACACTTCAAGACACCAATTCTTCCTTGGATTAGTAAGAAAGAAGTAATTTTATGAATCAGTACTTGCTTAGGAAAACCTGTGATAGAGATGTGATTCTCATGTGTGATGATTTATCTCATCAGGATGGATGAGAAGAAAGCCTTTATTGATAAACAATCATTTTTTTTCATCAAAAGTTTTGTGAAAGAAAGCAGACCTGAAAAAAAAACAACTTACATCCCATCTGGTTTAAAGCATATGGTTTTGATGCTACTGTAACAAATCTTGCTCAGATCCAAAATATTGCACACTTCAATACTTCTCCCTGTGCCATAGAAATTAGTTCCAGGGGAAAATCAACTGACACAAAGAGATTTTATAGCAGGATGACATTTATAAAAAATTAATGTTTTGCTAATTGATTGGCTAGGGCAAAACATGGAGCAACTCAGCTGAGTTGGATGACAATTCTTGCAGAGTGGAAAAGGCAAAACTCTTTGTTTATCTGATTCAGATTTGCTCAAGTGTATCAGGTTCCATAATAAAACAAGGTTTAGTCAACCACATCATCTTCAAATCAAGTTGTCCCTTTCCAGTAACTTTTTTTTTTAAATATATTTTATTACTTCAACCAAATGCAGAGTTCCTAAAGTATAATATTCTGAAGGGCTTCTCAAAAAATTAATATTATAGAGGTGAGGAACTTCACCAGTTCTCAAATTAAGCTAAATGAAAGAAGAAAGCAAATACTTTTTAGCTTTTACATCCAACACTCATTTTCAAGTATTCTCCTTCATCCCTGCCTACAAAGGAAAAAAAATCAACCTCCCTGCATCTCCAACATGTCACCCTCCAAAATCAGGCTCAGCACAGTTTTGCTCTCCCAGGATGCTCCAACATGGGGCTGGGGAGACACCTCAGCATCATTTGTGCAGAGCACTCTGGCAAGGTAAAGCAAAGATAACATAAAAGGTAAGCATTGAAGGTAAAGATAACATTAATGCACAGAAAAGCTGTTACTTGCTTTTTGTTTTGTTTTCTAAAGTGGGTGAAACAGAAATGGGAGATATCAGAGCTGGTTCAGGTCTGAAACAACACCTGAGAGTCCACAGCAACTTTTGTGTTCAGTTTCATTCTTCCACTCAGGGAATGCAAAAGAAAAATAGTATTATTTTTTAATCGAAGGAAAAAAATTTCTGTGTCATTTTAAAAAAGCACCATTTTAACATCACAAAAACAAAAAAATAAGCCTGTGTTGAATCTTCCCCTTTATAACCAACAATAAAACTAGAGACAAGATGTGGGACTTAAAACTTCTCCTCTGCTGGTTTCCAGCCAGCTGTCTCCTCCTGTGCTGAAATTAAAAATAACTAATACCTTCTATGAGTTATCAATTTTAAATCTTGTCCAGTCATTTGGGGAGTCGTTTTTAAAGTACTTATCAATGAATTTTACTGCAACTCTCTCTTTCATTTTTTAAAGATCTAATTTGCCTTTCCTTTGTCATTTCATCATGACAAAATTCCATTTATTTAGACCCCTATTGCCATGAAAATGACAAATACTTCAAAATAAATTTACTCAGCTAAGTTATTTTAATTATTAACACAATTTGGACAGTTTTTGAAGCAGTCCTAAAGAAAATACTTCAACTGCTGATTCCAGCAGCAGCCTACAATAAGCAGACACATTTTCCTAAAAGCAGAGCTCCAGAGTGAGGTCACATTTTCCAATATTCTGCCTCAATCTGGGAAAGAGACCTTGCAGAACTTTTGATTGATAATTTCCCTTCCCAGGTGATTGATGCTGACCTTTCTGCCAAGGTCTGAGGTGCCATTTGCAGACCAGAGACTCCTTCCCTCAACATCCAGCACTTAAATTCATAATAATATTTTCCTGAGAACTCAACACAGCATTCACAGCATCCTGTAATATTTCACATTTCCAGCTCCAACTCTTTTCCCACCTTGTGACATAGTCTCAAGTCAACACTTTATGTTTTCCCTTTTCTTTTTTCCCCAAGAGGAATTGATGATGCTAATGAACACTTGGAAAATAAAACCCACAAATTAAGTGCTCTCTCATGCCACCAATAAAATGACAGCTCAGAGTCACTGGTACAGCATCCTGGAAATCACTGAGGGATTATTCCACTTGGCACTGTGTGGGTGTATTACACATTAATAGGCTTCAAGCAATCCAAATAATAGACTTAAACATAACAGAATGTAATTTTTATCTTTGTTTCATCTACACAAGCCAGGGACAATTGATGACTTCCAAACCTGCAGAGCAGACAAGGGCACTCTTATTTCAGGAGTTGAGATTACCAAATGAACTGAAAAATTTGCAGAACTATGAAAAAAAAAAATTGTATCACCAGCAAAGCATCCAGCAGCATTGTGTCACCACCTCTTGAAATTTGTCATAACTAAAAATAATGTTAAAAATTCATACTTCAGAAAACAAGCTGAAATTATACTTTCTTATTTGAGTTCTTAGGAAAAATTATTTTCAAATAAGGAAGTAAATACTGTTTTCCCTAAGCCCGTGTCACCCTTCATACAAATGACACCAATTTGCAACAGGTCTGCAAGGCTGGAGCACTGCAATAAAATTCCCCTCAGCCTTCCCTAAAAATCTGGGGTTTATTAGAAGTGTTAAGAACTAGACTGCTTTATTTCTTTATCTTGTCCCTTCCTGACAATTCAGGATGCAAAGAACACAGTGGTCTGCAATAATCCCTTCTTCTGTGCTATGCAAACCTGCCAAGGCAGATGCAGTCACTGCTTTCCCTCTGACACCCCAAACTGAGACATGGATAGGATTTTTTTCTGCAATTTTTAAAATTTGTGGTTGCATTTGACATTTATTTAAAAGCCAGGAGCACTCACAGAGCCACCCTCTTCCCCCTTAGCTCCTGAGAGAGCCCCAAAGAGAAGGAGCTGAGGAAAAACTGAATTATTGCTTACAAGAACCACCTGCTTTGTGTCTCCAACTCTCTCAGCTTAATCAGAGCCCAGGGCAACACTGCTTAATGTCAAAATTACCCACTCCCTTTGCTACCAAAACACATCAGTGCTCTGAAACCAGTGAATAAAACCCATTTCTAATATTAATGTAGATCTCATTCATTTCTATTGCCATCAACATTTGAAAACTTTTTACTTTTTTCTCCTTGCAGGAGAACACATTTCCTAGGAGTGCAAACACTGACAAACTGAAGGTAAAAAAAAAAGAAAAACAGATGAACACATGATATAATGCAACATCCACTGGGATGAGTACAAAAAGATTTATCATTTATTTATATTTTATGAGAAAGAAGACTTTTCTATTTGGTTTGGAAATCACAGAAGCACTTCCAATGCCTCCTAAACCAGCACAAATGAAACAGCAAGAGCCTGAAGCAGCTCCCACATCCCTACTCCATCCCCTGACTTTACAGTACATTGTTTGCACTTCTACTGATGCCTATTCCAGGTAACACTACTTCAAGCATCTAAAACAAAATACCACACACATGTTAACAAACTGTGCACCTTCCAGTGTAATTATGAAGGATTTCTCAGACTCTCATTCCACAGTGAAAACCTTATTACTGTGGCTTCATAAAAATGAATGCCAAAAAAAAAAAAAGACATTACTATGAAAAAATAGATGTATTATCTACTTTTTTTTTAATTTCCCCTTGATTGGCAGTGCTGCAGGCACAGTTTGATGTGTTCAGGGAGAACCATCCCAACTCTCTGCAGCAGGAGGATCCTGCAGCAGAGTGGGGAGCCCATCCTGGTGCCCTGAGAGCAGAGCCAGGGTGTGATGGAAACCACAGGACTGTCACTGAGCTCAAAGCTCTGCTACATAACCTCAGGAATAGGGAAGGCAGCCACTGCACTACAGTAATCCAAAGCTGATTTCATCAATATTTGGGCAATTCTGAATTTTTAAAAAAACTTTCAACTACTTTGCAGACATTGACAGAGAACTTTGTGCATGTGTTGTATTTTGTGTCCCTAACACTAGAACAAATCTGGGAGTGATCCTGTGCCTTCTGACAGTGGTGAAACTTAAAACCTGAAAAGAAGAAAACCACTTTTCTTTTTTTAGTGGTTGAAGAACGCCTAATTTTCTACATTGCCTGTTGAAGAAAGGCCAGACTTTGTGCCAAGCCTTCTGAGCTGGGCACAAAAACACCTGTAAAACTCAGTGTACAGGGATAATCCCCACTCAGGAGACCAATCTCAGAATGCTCTCACGGGAAACCATGGGTGAATGTGAATCCATCACAGATACCCCTGGAAAAACCAAATTTCAAAGCTTCAGCTGTGCATGGGGACTGCTAACCTCCAGTTCTGAAGGGAAACTCTGCCATGAGAACCATTCCATTTTTCACACTGTCAAAAAGACACAGACTACACCCACAAGGTTTAAAATATTGACAGTTTTATAAAGGTTTCCAGCATTAAAAAAAAAAATTCTGAGTACAGCTAGGATGGTTACTTGACATCAAAACAAAATCATCTCTGATTTATTTCCCATGTTACACTGCACATCAACCATGACCTCAAAAATTCAGCATTATCCACCTAACATTCTGACCAACCAAAACAAAGTAATTTCAGCCACTTCCTGAGATACTGTTGAAAGAAGTTAAAAAGTACCTCAAAAACAACTGATGGATGGTTTTGTGAACTTCCATGATACTTAAACAAGGATAGATCTTGCTGGAATTCTTCTCTGAAGTGAGGGTTGCTTTGTACAGGGGAATGGACTGATGTAATAGAGAGGAGAATTCTTTTTTTTTAATTTATTTTCTTTTCCTGAAAACCTCCTGTTAAATTTCTTGTCTTGGATGAAATATTACTGTAGCAAATTGTGAAACTGCAAGAACATTCTGCATTAGTTAAAGCCCAGTTTGCTCCAGGAGTTCTCAGGGAAAGGAAGCACAAATACAATTGCAAAGGCTGAAGTGAGACAGGACACAACTCTCAAAATTTTGGTGGAATAAGCACCAATTTTCCTACAATATGAGCCAGAAATTTTCTTTAAATAGAATTTAGATTTAATTTTAGGTCCTTCCAAACCAAACCATTCCATGACTCCATGGCATTGCAGGGTCACTCTCACACCAGGGTCTGTACATTGAACTTGGCTGCAATTCAGGTGACCAAAGGAAGTTATCACTCATTAACATTCTGAATGAAATTAAGACTTTTCCAAACAATTTAAAATGAGAGCAGGAAGCCTGTTGGTTTAACACCAGCATGTTCTGACTGTGGAACAGCTGCCCTTTGCTTAACTTTAAAAATGAGGGAGAAATGGAATGTTAAATTGAGCATTTTATAGAATAAATATGACTTTATTCACTTCAGCTCCCTCAAGTTAGGCAGGTGCCTGGATTTATGCCCTGGACTAAACCACTACATTGAACTTCATTTGATAAATTTATTAAACTTGGTAAGTTTGATGGAAAAAGATAGAAAAAAATGCCAAATGAGGTGAGGATTAGCTGAAAGCTGAAGTTGGCATGTAACCACTTGATGTTTCACTCCACTGGCAATGCAAACCATGGTACAGCAGGAACTTTTTGTGCCCTTTTCACCCTTATACACCTTGCATGGTCACTCATGTGTGGTTTGTAAAATATTTCAGTATGAACTCATTCTTGATACTACATGTTTCCACTTTCAACTTCTATTCTGTCAATTCAGTTCCTAAAAGAGGAAGAATGGGCAAAAAAAAAAAAAATGTAGGCAGGGAAATTATTTTTAGTCTGGCCAAAGAAAGCAGTAGTGCAGAGAAGATAAGCTCTCCTGGTATGTCATGTAAGAATTGGGTGCAGACAGAAAAAGTAAAATACACAGCCTATAGAAATAGCTTTTTGATAGCTTTGCTGCAGTCACAGCCTGCCCAGAGTCCCAAAAAAGCCCAAGAGAACTCAAATCAGAGCAGCTCAGTGTGCACCAGGAGCACCAGCCTGAATGAGCATCTCTAAGAAAGAAGAGTTCACCCAAGTGTGAGACTGCTTCTGGTTTTAATTCTGATTTTATTGCAGGTCCCCTTTAGGATCTGTCTCTACAGATCTGTGTCTTATTTATGCACAGGGTAAAAGGAACTGCACCATCAAACAGGGATTAACATACCATAAAACACTGATTTATAAATTAGGGAAGAAGAGGGAGATTTCCTAAAGGCTGATTTTTCCTG
The DNA here is from genome assembly GCF_047830755.1 of Zonotrichia albicollis. Taxonomy (NCBI): domain Eukaryota; kingdom Metazoa; phylum Chordata; class Aves; order Passeriformes; family Passerellidae; genus Zonotrichia; species Zonotrichia albicollis. The sequence continues at coordinate 150,313,843 of NC_133819.1, forward strand.
CAAGAAATACAAAGGCAAAAGCAATTTTTCCAATGAAATGAGGGAAGGGCTGGTCCTGCAGGATAAGGGGCAGAATGAGGAGCTGGCAGATAAGGGCTCTGCTGCTCTGCTCCTGATTCCTTGGAGCAGAATTTGGGAAATTTTTCACACAGTGTGAGAATTTTCTCTCAGAAATATCAGCAGAACCCCAGGAAGGTCAAGGTCTGGATATTTTTAGTTTATCAAGGAGGTTGATGGAGACACTGTGTGACCTAAAGGCTCTTTGGTAATATTGGACTGATGCTGTACAATTATTAAATGAAAACTGCTGCATCATTAACACCTCTCTCAATATGAAGCATATTTTAATTAATCACATATTATTTTAATTCACTTTCCATGGTATGGCTTGCACTAATATCTGCTTTCCTGCCAGAGTGGGTAAACAACTGAAATCCTGTAAAATAAACCTAAATTGAGTTTATCCTGTGGTATTTTTTATAGAGAAAATGGTTTTATTTCACTTGCTGTCTTAGGCAAAACAGGAACTATGTAAAATTAGAGGGATGTAACTATAAAAAACCACAAGGGAACTTGGCTCAGTGTGTGTATCACTTGGTTTTAAATAATTATTTTGTAAAATATGTTCTCACTGAAAATTATTTTTCTGAATACAGTTTTACATTTCTTACTTTCCTGTAAGCACACAAGGAGCTTCAACAAATACTGGTGCCCACTCACTCAGGCAGAATTGGTGGAAAGTTAAATACAAAGTACAGAGTGAGCAGGGGAAAATGCAGCCAATCTCCTCTTTAGAAATAAGGCTCAATGACTCTAAATTGGAATGTGTAAGCAAAAAGAATGGAAAATAAAATTGTTCAGAAAATAATCAAAATGCATAACTATAAATGCATCATATTTGGTTTTTTTAAAAAAAGGCATGACAATTTTTTTTTTTTTAGTTCTATATGACTATAAGGATAATATTTCGTTTAAAGACAGGAGTTTTAAAAATATTTATAATGATCACTGGACAGAAAAAAAAAAGTCTTCTTGGGATTAAATGCTTGTTAATCAATTTGATTTTTATTTTCAAAAGCACTTGTGCTAGCCATCATGTACAGATGCATTGCCAAATTGAAATAAGAAGTTGGTTAAATTCAAATGGATTTTTGCAATTAAGAGCAAAGAAAATTAATCAATCCAATACATGCAATCCTCAATATTGTTCCAAAATACAAAGATGCAGCTAATAAATTTCCACATTCTTCTCTTCCAAAAATTTTTTTACCCATAGAATTGCAATCCACAACTAAAATTATCCCATAAGGGAAATTGTGTCAAGACAAGAAAACTGATTTTCCATAATCTCATCAGCAGGCAAATGCCATAGCATCTCACACCAGGAATAACCTGACAATCCTGAACTAAAATCAGATCACTGCTTGTTTTCCACCACCATCATCACCACTGAGTTCCTGAGAAGAGGAGATGAGTTACACGGGACATTCTTCAGGCATCAAACTGGGTTAAAATCAGCTTGAAAGTGAAGAAAGCCACCCTCTTCCTAAGCACAAACTTCTTTTTAGCCTTCTCTATATCACAAGAAAACTGAAAGCAAATTTTGCAGCTAAAGTCTCACTCCAAAAATCTTAAAATAAAATCTGTCATTCAAAACTGGTTCTTATGGCAGGATTTGGTTAAGGCTGGTGAGTACAGTTTAAAATGCTCCTTGTAAACCTGGAAGGCCTTGGATGTTCCCCTGGCTAGAGATCAAATGAGCCAACATTATCAGCTGCTGCAGAATTTTATTATTTATTATTTCTGTTGAAACAAAAAACTGCTGTGCTCCTCCAGAGCAGAAAAAAAAAAATCTCAGAAATTTGCATCATAACTCAACTTCTGGATCTGCTGCTGGTCACACCTGGGCTGAAAAGGAGAACTGTGCATTAAATTATTTGAGAGGGTAATATCTGGGGCTTCCAAGCTTTATTTGGAAGGGATGTTAAAGATCATCTCATCCCAGCCCTGCCATGGCAGGGACACCTTCCACTGTCCCAGGTAGCTCCAATCCCCACCCAGCCTGGCCTTGGACACTCCCAGGGTGTCACCAAAACAAAAACCAGAAGCAGCTGCTGCAAATGCTGCACTGGGCAGTGATTGGCTTTGACCAGAGAAAATAAATTGCTTTTTAAAACTCTTTCCTTTTTTTTTTGCCCCTTCAAAGTAGCTTTCAGGCCACAGGCAGAACAGCATGTGGGAATCCAAAGCTCATTGAGGCATTTCTATCACACCTGATTTTATCAAATACAGTGATTTTATTATAATAAAAATGTTGAATGAGAAACACCGGATGGGCTGACTTAACTACAAAGATTTTCAGAAACATCTAGAATGGAATTTTTATTTCAAGTTCATGTCTTTCACCCTAACTTTTTAAATTTAGAGTGAAATGAAAGCAAAATGATTTTTCTTGGGGTCTCTATTTGGTCAGAGTGACCCCAAAACACATTAGAAAGTCTCTTTTCTCAGCCCGGTGCTTGAAGAAGGAGTCAGAGCTCTTCAGTTCTCAGTCTCAAGGTTGTTTATTGTATGTCATCTATAAAATTCTTTTTCTTGTCTTGTTGAGGTCTGCTTATCTTATATAAAAAGTGTTATCTTTTTATATTAAAAACTATGTGTACAATATTTACAATTACTTTCCAATACCTATCACCTATGTTAGACAGTGAGCTTCTACTCTAAACCAATCTAACAGTGCCAACATCACAGCAGAAGCTGGAGGCCAAGAAGAAGAAGGAGAAAGGCTGGACATGCTTAGATTCTTCTATCTTGTTCTTTGAACTTCTATTCTAAAAACTTCAAAAAATCTATTTTTTATTTTGTGATAAATTCACTATCATTCTACTTAAAATTTTGTGGCTTGTAATTCTTCATATAAAGGTTGGTAATTGTTTTTTCCAAGGGCTAAAAGAAAGGCACAGGGGTCTTGGGCTCTGTGCCAAGGTCTCTGAATCCCCACACAGGGGCTCGAGTCCTCCAGGGCAGCCAGAGGAATTTCTTGGGTTCTGACAGATTTTTATTTTATTTGCCACTTTGTCAGGAATTTTAAACCTGTATAAATCAAGCTCTTCTATTTTAATTATTTACCCTCTCCTTAAAGTAGAATTACCACTTGTGATGTTTTCCTGCATTATGATTTCAGATTTCTGAATGGAAACATCCAATAGATTTTTCTTTCCCTCCTATTGTAACATCATACATTGTTGTCCATTCAACTTTCCTATTTTTGTACTCAGTATTTTTCTTGTCAAACCTTGTGGAGCTGATTTTTGAGATTAAGCCTATCCTAAGATGAGCTGCTTTTTCTAACAGCCTTTGTTACTGAAGAGAACAGAAAAGAAATTCACCTCAGAGTAATTCCAAACAATGGAATTAAAGAGCTACAAAACAATTTCAAGGGACACAGGTCAGCACAAATGCCAGGATTATGAATGGCCAAGAAAAACAGAATGGGGAGAGGGAGATGAGGAAAGAACAGCCCTTAATTCTGGATTGCAATGAAACATTAAAATTCTTGCTGTGGTGAAGAGTGATCCCTGCTTGTTCACTGGGGCTGATGAATGCCACCAATTTTGGTTCAGCTTCACTTTGCTCAAGGGCTTGGAGAAAATTTCAGCAACAAAAACCAGAGCAATAATGTCATTATGGCTCTTTTCTCTTTCTGAGCCGGAAAATCACAAGTGTGTATAATAAAATTCAGCAAAGAGGGAAGAAGGGTACTTCAGGTGACCTGGGGATGATCATTCAAGAAACAGGTTATTGGAAAGCATTGTGCTGGCAGCCTTTGCAGAGCATGCATTATTTAGATAAACTCACTTTATTTACCTCTAAATGTTATGCAATTCCTGTGTGCAGCACAAGAATTTATAAGCTAATTTGCTGACTTTATTTGTCCCTGTTTGCACTGAAAGGACCACATCAGTTTGCTCACTCACAGATTCAGAGTTTGGGGAGAAAATAGTTTCAGGAAAAGACAGTAAATTATCCTAATTATTCTATTTTTAAAATACTAAAACAAATGAAGTAGAAATCCCTTCAGCGGCCTGTTGCCAGTTTAGAACTCAAGGTCCACATTTCTGCCCTTTTCAGCATTTCTTTCCCATTTATCCTTTGTCACACATTTCTGACATGCTTAAGAATATGGAAATATCACAAAGACAATTCTAACCAAAAATATGAAGTCTCAACACTGCCCAAGGTCCCAGTAATGCAAAGAGCTGCTTCTTTTCAGTGTTTCTAACTTCCTATTTAGTTTTGAATATTTTTATTAATTCTCAATAGCCATACATCAGACTTTGACAAAGATGGTGTGTGTGTGTGTACCTTATAGGATTTATGAATTACTCTTCATGAAATGTTTGTAGAATTCAGTGCAAAGCTTAATTAAGAAATACAGACGTTTTAATCAAACACATTATGAATTTTATACATTTGCAAAGCAGCTAGTTAGAGCATATTTTCATCCCTTAAGGATTTCCTTATTGCAGAGTAACCAAAATAGTCATGACAGCTAATTACTTTCTTAAAAAGAAAAGAAAGATTTTAAAAAATTCATTTCAAATATTAATTAGCTTCAGTACTTCTTTAGGGCTTTTTTACCTCTTTCTGATACTCTGGATGGTTCCATTTAGTGAAACGCCAAAATACATATTTATATTTATATTTATATTTATATTTATATTTATATTTATATTTATATTTATATTTATATTTATATTTATATTTATATTTATATTTATATTTATGAAACCAACAAGTATATATCCTATTTTCAGCTTGGGAAGGAACAGAGGTGGGAGTTGGATCACCGAAATGAGGGAAAGTGCTGCAGACCAGAGCCCACCTAAAGCAGTGTCAGGCCATATTCTCTGTATTCCATCTGTACTCTCACATCTTCTTCATGTTTGGCCATTTACACCTAAACACACAAGACATGAACTCAAAGAGCTGCTCCCTCCTCAAACATGACTCAGAACCCTTGGTGTCCACACAAGGTCCTGAGGCTGGAGATGCTTCACAAACCCAGCAAGTTAAAAACTACAGTGAATCCTTTTTAATTTTCTTTCTTATATTTTTCCTTTTTTTTTTTTTTTGTAATATATGGCTTTAATATACCCATATTCAAAGTTTAATTTGGTCTGCCTGGGATGGTAAATAGCAATGCACCACACTCAGCTGTTACTATGAAGAATGAGTTGCCCATAATCTGTGTAATAGAACAATTCTCTTGCTAATCCATCAAGCACTTTGCCAAGGACACTGCAGGGACACCACAACCACCAGTCCCAGGATTTCTGCTCAGGATGGAAGAACTTGCTGGGATAAGGGAGAATATAATTTGTTGTGACTAACAGACTGCATCTTTTGGAAACGAAAGTCACTCCACAGCAAAGCTCTTTTCTGCTGATCCATTTTTTTACCACTGTTAACATTTGAAAGCTCTGAGGTTTGCAGCCACTCAGAGCTGGGCCCCAGCATAAGTTTCTCCCTGAACTTCAGTTCTTGACAGGCAAATCAAGAATGGATGATGTGGCTGGAATGTGACACTGCACACAGGTCTGAGGGGAAGCCACACAAGTGCACAGTCCACTGAAACCTTGTCAATCAGCTTCTCAGATTGTTCTGAAAATCTTTTAATTAGCCAGCACCAAATTCTTTCAGAAATTCATTGAGAATTCACGTTTTTTTCCCTCTTTGAACTCAGCAGGAATTATTTTCAAGCAACAAAATCACGTTGCCTGCCAGAAAGGCAAAAAAAAACCCCCAAAAACCTGAAAAACCCCAACAACCCAGCACTTCTATACTGCTCATAGCACTGCAACATTTATGAACTAGTGAGCCTTAATGAAAGCTGCAGCATTCAGCTTTTCCATGAAGCATGATGAGCTTTCCATAAATTGCAACCACGTTTCTCCTAGAGGGATATGAATAAAGTCTATTTACAGAATATTCAGCAAGTGGTTGCAGGGTGAAAATATCACTTGTTTCTTCAAAAAACTAAATTACCAAGTTTCTGTATCCTGGATTCCACAATTTTTTTTCTTCCCCTCCAAATCTGAACTTCTTTTGCACAAATACACCCTAACCATATAAACTAAGCTGACCCACATACAGCCTTACTGCATTTTTTGGACATGTAAACATGAAAAAGGAACTTTATAAATACAAACTCATAAAACTGTGTCTAGAAATAGAAACAGCAGCAAAGACATTTTATGGAAAAATGTGAAAGCAGAGACAGAAAATATGGACATCCTTGAATGAATACCAGGATGATCAGAGTAAAGGAACAAATACCATTAAATCTTGGAAATTCCCAATTTACCTTGGCCAGTTTGATTTAGGTGGCAGGAATATGTGCCACAGTGTGACAACCACAGGTAAAAATTACTCACCCAGAATTCATTATGTGGCAAAATCCTATTTCCAAGGAAATCAGATATCCATTAGTCTTATGTTTTGCTTTAACTTTAATATACAAAAGTTGCATGTTCCTGGACAAGGAAGGCATAATTCCAAAATAATTTTTTCATAACATATACAAAAGAATGTGCATAATTAGGAGCAAAAAACCCTTTCCTACAACATCAGGCACTTTATTCTAGCTAAAAGGTAAGAACAATAGTCAGACTGTATTTAAGTCAGGGATCCAAATATTGCTAATGCTGAAACAAATGAATGACTGCCCTCAACAGACAATTAAAATTTTAAAAAGCACCCTGTTTTGAAAAGGTCTGAGGCTGTTAACATTCCATGTGGCTTTTCTCTCTTGGAATGATAAATGCAGCCAACAGCTGATAGGATGTTCTACCATAGGTTCTATTATTAAGCCATGTGAGGAAGCATTGGCAATTATTACTAATTTTATTTTAGGCTTCAGCACAGAAAAGTAGCTGGAAGAAGTTCTTTTCAAGAAGTTTTCTAAGTCTGTCCAGACAGATAAAATGCAGCCATCTTCCCAAAGAAAATGTGTGGGGTTTCATTATCTTGAAAGGTCAGCCATTCTCACAAAATTAAGTTCTTAGAAGTTCTGGTGTTATTTCATGGAAGGAAAATCTAAATAATATAACACAATGAAGATAGCTTGGCAACAAGCTTCCAGGAAAGAACCAACCAACTCTCTAAAGAAATTACTAGAGAAAAATTATTAAAATCTCTGAGATGGAGATTTTCATAGAAAGCATTCTCAGGGTGCCCAGGAAAAAATGGGAGTTAAAATAAAAAGCCATCACATCTACTGCATAACTTATTTATGTGTATTAATAGACTCTGTAGCAGTACACACCCCAAATGTCAGGGACAATGAAAAATACAATGTATTAAATACAATGCAAATACAATGTAAAAAAATGTAACTGTAAATACCACAAATTTGCCCAATGGGTTCAAGTAAATCTGGATTATTTTCAGTATATGTGCTGATCAGTAGGATAAGCACTGAACACAAATACATGCTGCTTTGGATTAAAGCTTATTTTGTGGGGGTTTTTTTTAATAAAAATCATGTTGTCACACTTCCAAGATGATGCCATATACTTTAGCAGATGAAATTACACAAGGCAAAAACAAATGTCTATGAACAAGTTTTCCTGTGTTAACCTTGCACCTTTTTAACACCTTAAACTAAGGCAACAGATTCTGAGCTCCCAGCTCAAAAAGCTAGAAAAGCTTTTTAACCCTCACAACTTGTTTTTCCCCTCTCCTCTCCATAACCCTAAGTCCTTCCTCTCACCTTAAATTCTAAATATAAATAATGTAACTACTGAAGAAAATCCTCAATGCATGTGAGACCTCAGCAGAGATCTGTGAGGAAATTAACTGGGAGTGTTGGGGTGGAAATCCAGAATCAAATCTGGCTCTAGGGCACATGCTGGGGTTGGGAAATTACAAAAGAAGGATGGTACCACTCCTTTCCAAAGCCTGACTTGGCATTTCCTTTCAATAACAGGACTGGCCCTTCTCTGAGTGAGGTCTGGAATGGTGCTGGCACAGCTCCTGTCCACTCACATTCTGTAAAACTTCAGTAGCTCACTCACAATACCCCTTCAACAAAATTAAACCAAACCAAACCAAAATTAAACCAAACCAACCTCTGCAGAGCATCACAACAGATCTACAATAAAGGTAGAAGACAAAACCAGAGAGTTCTGCGTTTGAACTCTCAACTTCTGAGAGTTGAAACTTCAAGATTTGTCAGAAATTTATTCCTTCCTTTTCACTCATTTTATTTAACGGCCTCCATCTTTAATCTAAATGCTATATTCTGAAACTCTGGGTTTATGGCATTTAGGTGTGCTTGCAAAGTACTTCAAAAGTGGAATGTAACTACTAGGAATGATTTTATAACTGCAAACTATCAATGTAATACATGGCATTTTTCATTTGTTTTTATTCCTGTTCCAAAACATGCACTGAGTGATAAATGAAAGATGTTACAGTGCAGTCCCTACAGAACATAGATTAGATTAGATGTGGATTAGATTTTAGGAATAAATTATTTACTCAGGGTGAGGAGGCCCTGGCACAGGTTGCCCAGGGAAGCTGTGGCTGCCCCATCCCTGGAAATGTTCAGGGCCAAACTGGTCACGGCTTGGAGCAACCTGGGACAGTGGAAAAGGCCCCTGCTGTGGCAGGGGGGTGGAACGAGATTATTTTAAAATCCAAATCCAACCCAAACCATTCAATGATTCTATGATTCTACAATACCAGGAAACTAGAAACAGTATAGATACTAAATAAAGTGCTTCCACATCTGGGATTCAAAGCAAACTTCATACAAAATAACAACTATACAAACCTCCAAAACCTCCCACATCATTATGTGGGTATCAAATTTAATTCCAATTCTGTATTTCCAACCCTCTGGGACAAAGCAGAAACATCTGTCTTTATTTCAGCTGCCAGTCTAACAGTATGTTTTAAGATAAATCACCATCTATGAATAATTAATACTGCTTTCTCAGTCAGATTTGTGATTATTAAGTCATTATTTGTTTGTTTTCAGTGATGATTAATCTGTTTTCCCTTCTCATGCTTAGTCATACAACTCTGGAGGAAAACAAAACCCTCAGATAACTTGCAAATTCTGGTTAGAACTGAGCAGTCAGAAGAACTTTGTATTTCAAAATATCCAGCTGAAAAGGTACACAGACCAAAGGGTATTCTGCAGTGGGGTTTCCTGTGCACAGAAAAACCCTGGGTTATAAATGATTCCAGCACTGGAAGGTGTTGAAGTTGGCACACTGAAGCCCAGGGACACAGGCATTGACCATAAAACACAATTTTAATGAGGATCACATAAAGAAGGGCTAGGATAGGAATGAAGGAAATTTCATGTCCTCAGCAATCTATTTTCTGCCTCTTTTTGGGAGCAGAGGATCTGAGTCTGCAATTCTCAAAGCAATCAAGGCAATCATCCCACCAGCCTTTCCAATCACTGATGCCATAGAAAACTCCTGGCATTTCTCACTGGGTTTGTCTTCTGACAGACTGGCCTGGTAAATCAGAACAGAGAATCTGCAACAAATTAGGTAGGAAAAATACACAAAGCAATTGAGGAAATAATCTGGAGGAAGAAGGGTGAAAACTCCTTAACTTGCCTTGCCTGGCAGTGATACAAACACCAGAGCCAAACCCAGCACACAACTGGGAAGTGGGAGATGCACAAAGATTGTACCAACCCTCATCTTGGGTCAATTAAAAATCCTCCCCAAACTACTCTTGAGGAAAGAGAAGGAAAGCAGGAGGCTGCAGGGTCAGGAAGACACTGGGAATTTGACATCCCTCCCATCTGAAGCTCCTCTGAGCCTTGAAAATGGGCTTGGAATAAACAGAGCCAGAGATGTGGGTCCTGTATCTGCAATTACAAATCAAACCTCTTCCTAGAGGTGGCTTCTTGCAATTCCAGGATCAGGAAGGTCTCTGGATATAAATATTGCTGTGATCCTGAGGGGGATATTCAGAAGTCCCCTCAATTGGAAGGACAGAACCCTAATGCCACCTCACTGCCAAACCAGTTACAGGCAAATGGAGCAACAAAATAAAATCTGCCAAAAAGGCAAACCACAAGTGAAAGGACTGATCTTATGGTCTGAACTAAAGATACTGACAGCAATTCAGTGCAAAAAAAACAACATTTGCTTTGCTTATTAACCAGGGATGTTGCCGGAAGCACAATAGTTACATAGTTTTAGTTTAATCTCAAAATGGGTGTGCAAGTCCCAGGTTATTAAAAAGCCTGAACAGGACACTCTGTTCTGACCAATCATTTCCCAAGCTTTATTCACCACCATTCACTCCCAGGGCTTTTTTCAGCCACTATAATGAGTCACTCACTGGTTAAAGCAGGAGGCTGAGAGACTGAGCTTCCCACTATATTACTGTCTTATTCTGTAGCCTGAGGCAAAGTAATGATCTTTTCTCAGTCTGTCTATATGTAATATGCACATTATGCTTCTCTCAGGGATATGATTTGTTCAGTGATGATAAAAAACATCTTGGTTTTCTCAGAAAAACAGCATCATAAATCCACAAGAGGGAAGCAACAGGGGGAAAACAATTGTCTTCCCATATCAGTGCAGCTGGACAATTTAGAAGTTGCAACAAACTTTTTACCTAGAATTATACCATCCTCCAATATCAAGTTCTTCAATATTTTTATTTTAAATATAAATATTTTTTAAATCTTCTCAAGAGAGCTTCCAGCCTTATAAACATAATGTTGGCCAGAAGAAGTAAGTCAGAAGTTCATCCTGCCCTCAGAGAAAGAAAACCATTTGACAATTCAAGGATTTCTAATCTGCAGCCAGAAGGGATGAGATCTTCCACATCATCCCAGGAATCCTGAGAGAATGGGAAGCAAGACTTGAACTCTGTCAGCTGAGGAGAACCAGACAAGCCCTAAAAAATGATGGAGATGCTGTAGAGCATCTCTAGCAAGATGAGTTGGAAAGGGAGGAGGAGTTCAGAAAAGCACCAGATAAAATGGAGGAGCTGGAATTTGCTTCTGCAGTTAAACAGACTTGCTAATTTATTTTATCAAAATTCCACTGGAGCCTTGGTCAGCAATGCAGCAGCAGAGGCTGATAATGACATTTCTTCAGAAAGGCACAGCATGAACCAGGAGTTCCAGCAGTACTGCAGGAGAATTTTGCAACCTTTTTATTTGGGGAACTAGTTAGACACTGGACCTATCAAAGATGCTAATTGCTCAGAGTCATGTTCCATGTTTCTAGCTCATATTTCACTTTGTTCTTAGATGCAAAACATGATGTTCAAATTAGACATCTTCATAGGCTGTGCTTCCCCACACCATACCAACATTCTCCTTCCATGTTTTTAAAAACCTGAATTATTCACTGTACAGTTCTGAGGCTCAGAGTTATTGGGTGAAAAGGCAAAATTATCCGTTAATCTTCAACTTTTACTATCTAAGAACAGATTTATTATGTTAGAAGTCACAGGTATTCCTTTCAGAAGTATCAAGGAATGGTTTGAAAGGAATTTTTTTGGCCAACTGAAATACAACTTGGCAGAAACAGAGTTCTCCCTAATGAAGTCTTGGCTTATTTATCTATATTTGTCTTGAACACAGCACAGAAGAATTCTGTGAATGAACAAAACCAGAATATGTTTCTATGTAGCTGCTTAGGCCCCTGCATGGAACAAGCCTGTAGGTGTATTTGTGCAGCAAACAAATTCCATCTGTGGGCAGGCAATAGTAACAGCACCTTTTATCACATCTAATCTGCATTTCCAGCATGTCAATGGCACACAAGTGAGAATCCTGAACAAACAGGAAGATTTTACTCTGAGACTTACTCATTTAATTGACAACAAGAACAACAAAGTCAATTTCCAGAATGCTTTACCCTTTCAGCATCCCAATTTAGATTTTGTCAGTGTGAATTGCATTGGATCCCAAATGCTGAAATGCCACATTGAGAGATGCAGTCAGACAAGGAAACCTCACAGCTCTTAATTCCTTACAAATCTTGAATGACACCCAACCACGAGCAGGAAACCACAGCAAAAATGAATCTAAAGACTCTTCCAGAGATTCATGAGAGCTTTAAACAGACAATGAAACACATCAGCACTTACCATCCACCAGCAGCAAGTCATTAGCTGCAAATGAAATACATTCACTTAACAAATAGGACTGGAATCACAAGTCAGCCTGGCTTTGCATGAGGGAGACAGCATTGGTATTGACAAGACTCCCAAAATGAGCAAATTTAAAGGACAGGGCAATTAAAATGTTAACCACTGCCTGCAGCCTTCTTTGCAAAAGCGTTCCCAACTTTGCCACCATCAAACAACTGCTGCTTCAGACGGGAGGGAAGTGCCAAGACCTTGCACTTTGTTTGAATTTGAAGTGGATCTGCAGCATAGGCTGGGTATATACAATAAACTGAAGTCACAGATTAACTCAGATAGATAAACTGACTCTCCAGACACTGCTCTGTGACAGCCAATAAAGTGAAGTGAAAAGATGACACCCTCAGATGCACACACACAGCTTTGCACCCTCCCCACACCTCCTGAAACCACTCAATCTGTCTCTAATAACAATCCTTGATATTTCAGATATTGCAATGAGATTTAAATTGAGAAGCCTAAACTGGAACTTCAGCTGTGTCAGGAATCATTAATCCTTTTATAGAGTAACCAGGAGCCAAATCCATTTTGTGATGACAAACTGCAAATAAAGGGACTTGCAGGACCATCAAACATGCCAAGAGCATGGCTGCAAGATGCAAGGTAGGTATATCAGGTCAGAACTAGGTCAGAACTATATAATTTCCATATTTCATAAGGTTTGCCAAGTTCCAAATTAGAGGCAATCACATAAATCTTAAAACATGACAGTAAGAAGATAAAAATTCCCCTTGGTTAACAAACAAAGGAAGACAAGAGTATACAAGTCTCAGATAAAGCAGAAAGGAGAACAGATAAAACTTCCCCCAGAAAAAGAAAATCATTCAGAAAACAGTAATTACAGGCAATTACAGACACAGCTTTGACATATCCACTCTCTCACAAAAATTCTGTATTTAAAGTATGAAACCAGTAAAAGAAAACTGCCAACAGCTGGATGTCCATTGACTCTGTGTTAATAGAGGTAGGAATGTCTTTACTCTGTGATTATTTTCAACCTATCTCTGCACAAGGAAGAAATTCAAAGGAGAATTTAGTGATTACAAAGTGTTTTAGCAACTGACTTGCATTGAACTTTACAAATTTACTGCAAATTTGAGTGTCAGTAGACACCAAATTTACCAGCCTTCAGTTTCAGGCCAAGGCACAACCAAGCAGGAGCTTTTGCCCACTGGACTCCAAAAGACCTTTCTTTGGTTTTACTAACCAAAACCATCAATGGTAAAAAAAGACAAACAAACAAAACAAAACAAAACAAAAGCAAAAACAAAGAAAAACAAAACAATTTTTTTTTAAATGCCTCTGTCTCAGAAATGTTTGTCTAATAAAGCAAATTGGGTGGTAAGTGAAGAGATAACTGTGAAAACAGCAATTATGGGGGGAAAAGAAAAGGATGTCATAATGATTGTAAAATTTCAACAAAGACATAACTAAAGTAATTACAGCCAGTCTAAACCCTAACAGGAGTGAAATAGTCTAAGAAAGCAAGAGAGATTGCAAATATGGGACTGCTCAGGACTAATGAGTACAAAAAGCATTAAGATTAACTAGACAGGTGGAGGAAAACTCACATACAATAATACTCTAGCAGCTAGTGCTGGTATAGAGCATTTTCACAGAAAATAAACACTATTTTATTCTAAGTCACTAGGCTGTGACCTAGAATTTACTTTCTTTCCCCACAATACCTGGGCTGTGAAAGGTACAAACATATGAAGCTGTAATAGATGTGAAAGCCATAAATAAATAATTCATTAATCTGCAGTTAATATCATGAATTACGAGTTTATGTCATTTTTATCACGCTCTCTGCTGATTCCTTTTGTAGTCCAAATGAGCCTCTCTCCACCTCTGGTCCCTGCTCCTCTGAGTGGCTCCTGGTTCACAAGGTGGCAAAGCTGAATCAGGAGCTGCCCCCTGCCCTCCTCAGGGGTGCAGGACACACTGACTCAACCCCCAGCCTCATCCCACCCAAAACCAGAAGATATTATTTTCTTCTGGTTTGGTTTTGGTTTGTTTTTCCCTGCTGTTTTAGTGAGTTGAATTGAGTCACTGTGCCATGAAGTGACACAGCCAGAAATACCTGAGTTTCTTTCATATAAGAGTGAGAAATGAGAGATAATGTGACTGAGCAACATCTGGCAGTTTTGATAGGAACAACCCATTACTGCCTTGTCTTTTTACAAAGCCATACCCTCCTTCCTCCTTCTCTTCAAAAAATGCCCATTTACCTAAATCTCATTCAATTATGAAAAAAAAAATAATTGTAGAATTGAAATCCCTTCAATTTCCCCAATTCTTTTTTGACAATCTTTCAATTTTTTGGTTTATTTATGTAGTGAGGACAGGAGCTGCCTGTTAATGTGTGCTCACTCTGTGCTGCTGCCTGGCACAATTCTTGCAGAGGGAACAATTTATCAGTTATAAGCACATGGATTTAGCCAAATACTGCACATACAGAAAGCTTGGGAAAGATGGTGTTAAAAACTGGTTCGGGTACACAGAAAGAGTAGAATTAAAATAATTTCCTGATATGAAAGAAAATGTTTTAAAAGGGCATGGGATAATGGACTGCATGTGTCAGAAGATAGGAACCTTCAGCAGCAAGACCTTGAATAAATTCTCGGAGAAGCACAATTAATTTCATTATTCCCTGAGAATAAAGTGTACCCATCAGTGTACTATTCTACTCACACTTTTCCTGTGCTACATGTTTGGTGAATAAAAAGGGTTACATAGCAGCTTATTATTATTAAAATATGATTACAGTGCCTGTGTCTCCCCAAGCAGCAAAAACCTCCAAACTCATATCCTCAGAAAAATCTTTTCATTTTTATAAGCCATCTGTCAACAGGCCATTTCTTCTCTGCCTTCCCTTTGATCATACAACCCTAATTTTCTCAATGTGGCAATTAATCTCTTTTCCCCCTGATTTTTATATAAAGATATTAGAAAACCCTCTGAAGCCTCCACACTGTAGACTTAGCTAATATATGCAGACTTTATTCCTATAATTATGCTTTTTTCCCCCTTCCTTTCTCCCTTCTCCCTTTCACATATCATCTATCATATCTTGTTTCAATAGGACCACATGATCTTTTTGTGCTCCCTGAGTACCTACCCAGTGTGCTACAAGCTGTCCTGTGCCAGACAGAATCACCCACCACCCACAATTCTGCTCCTCAAATTACCCACAGAAATGTCCAGGCTCTTTTTCCTTTGGCAAACTCCACACTGATTTTATGCCTCCTGTTCATGCACTGCTAAAAAAATGAATGGTGTGGATGTCAGGCAGAAAAGTGTGTGCCTGAAATCCTTCACTATTTCAGCAGATTGTCTTTTGCTCACATTGGGTCTTATCTCCTTTAATAAAAAAAAAAATATTTAAAAAACCCAACTTTCCTAGAATGAATCTTTTGAAGAATGGGTATTGAGACAGTCTTTGGGAAAATAAAATCATCCTGCTAAGAAGCAGAACATTTAATGTGATTGGATACATCATTCCCCAAGCCTTCATTTCATGCACAAAATCCTTTTGATGCTTTATATCTTTGGTGTCACAATAAAAATATCTTCTTATTACTGAGGCACGATAAGAGAGTAAACAGCAGCTGTGTGATAGCACTGATGTAGCAGAACAAATCCCCCTGAGGATTCTTGACCTTTCAGCCTTGCTTTTCAATGCTGCACCTAAAAATAGCTTTTCTCCACTGCCAAACATTACAGCTCCATGCTGCAGAATAGCAATGAGGAGCTTTATGCTCTAATGGCTTTGCTATAAATAGAATCTCTTCAATGCTAAAAGCTCTTCATTAAAAGGATTAGTGACTACAACACACAACAGGAGCAGCCAATACCAAACCTCAGGCTTTGTAGCACAGGCTGATTTTAAATTTACTCAATTTTAAGGTTTATGAAGCAACTGTGTAATTTGGTGAGTAAAACAGAATGAAAAAGAACCCCCTCCCCCCTTCCAGGCAATGTTTTGGAGGGCTGATTTTGATATAAAATTAATAGTTTGAGGAATCAGCTTTCTACTATTCTCGTTTTCTCCAGTTCGATGCCAAATTGACTGTATAATGCAATGTCAAAATGGAGCACAAAGCCACAACAAAACTGATGTCAGTGCTTGAGCATAACAAATGATCAGTTCTCTGCTAGAGCAGAAAAATTCCCATTCCTGAAGGGACACAAATTCTCCCAGGGCTGGGCTGTGGCTCGCCTGTGCTGCAGCAGGTGCCACATTTGGGGACTGAAGCAGGAGGGTGACAAAGGCAGGATGACAAGGGGAGCAGCAGAATGAGAATCCCACATGCCATCTCAGGGTAAGCACTTAATAAAGCCTGAATTAGGGGTTACTTTGAGATATACTGGCAACTACCACTGGTGATGCCTCACAAATACCCAGCCATGGAAAGAAGACCAGAGAGAAAATGTAATTAAAGCTGAAATTAAAGCTGAAATAAGGCACATTTTTTTAAGTGATGAATTATCCCAACATGGCAACAGTAAAATGCTGACCAGCACGTTTGAAACTTCCAAGAAAAATATAAACATTACTTGTCAAATGAGAGATAAATTGACCATCTACAAATATTAGAAAAAGACAAACTTATCAAATACTATTTTTTACAAAAATGTGTCTGAAATATTCAGATATTTTAAACTTCACTGGTACAAATGGTGGAGAATGAGCAGTCAGTCATGGAAATTCAACCACTCTGAGACTGATGCATTTGAAAATATGCAGTAACTTTGCATATCCACTGGAAAAAGGAATCTATCCCATTCCTAGGTGCAGTTCACTTGCTCCCATCTTAGCCTGGCCTGCAGAGCCACCTCTCCGTGAGCCACAGCAGCCAACAACCAGCTCACAATTAACCATGCTCACAAATTGGCTACTGCATGCTCCAAGCACTGGCCAGTCCTGAGCCCACACAAACAAGTCTTCAGCCTCAAATAAAAGGCTATTTCTTGGAGCATCTCCATGTGTATTGAACATCTTATCCCAAAACATCCATCAGATAGATCAGAAGGTGATCAGGATGATATTTACTGAATATCAAGCCTTCAACCCACTGAGGTTCTTAAGGACAGGAACATCTGTCTGTGGAGCCATTCTGTATTTTTAATTGACAAACCAGTGCACCATCTGATTGCCCATCAATGAATTCCACTCATGGGTCTTTGATTCTTTGTTCTGAGGTTCTGCAAATGTGGTCTTGGTTCAGTACTTTTGTTTGAATTAAAGCAGATGTGGTAATGTTGTTCAAATTAATTTTTTTAATAAAAGCCACAGATCTGAGTAGTTGAAAGCAATAACTATATTCTGGGTTTTCCTCTTTTATATTTGTTTACTTTTAGAGAACAGAAATTTTATCAAACATAAACCAAATTTATATTACCAAAATAACTAAGGATGGCTTTTTCCCCCTCTGACATTTAGACAAATGGGAAATTTTGATTGCCTGCAAAAATTGCTAATAGGCAGAACTGCATCCTTTTTTTCATTTTAAATTAGAAGATTTGCTACTAACATGCCATATGCTGTGTGATATGTTTAACAGAATGTTACACTTCTAATTGCATACCAATCAAGGCCTCATATTTTTCAACAATTAGCAGAGCAAAGTATAAATTTCCTCGTGTCGTTGGCGCTTTCAGGCATCCAACAGTGCCTACAATATTTCAATCCACACTTGTTCCAAATCCCAAACATGATTCCTCTTCAGGGAGAGACCTTCAAATACAGGAGACTGAAAAGGAGAGGATGGGGGCAGAGGAGAAAGAAAAATGTACTTCTACAGCACCATCCTTCTGACTTCCCAGGATTTCCCACAAAAGTCCAAGATATTCAACCCCAAAAATGGGGAGGGGATCTGAGCTGGGATTTTATGTGAATCTCTCCATAATATCTTGACTGGATTATATATATATATATATATATATATATATATATGAAGAAAGAAGTCTGCAGCTATTTATGACATTTAAGGATGTCACAGAATGAATTTATCTGTAAATTCAAAAATCCTCCATTTTCAGGGATGAAGAAAGGAGATGTTCTCTAGTCTTGGCAATTACACTTAGTTTGAATGGAGTATGATGGAGTATGGGAATGGAAAAATCAGGCAACAGCTCTCCCGGTAGATCTTGGTAAATTTCAGTTTTAGGGCAGCAGAAGGTATGCAATCATGATTTTCACCATACAGTTTTCAAAATTTTCAAGACATTTTATGCTGATTATAGTTCATTTTTTATTTGTATCTATTAACTTGCTTGCTGATATTCAAATTTCACTAATAATGATGAGTTTTCCCATCATATCATTTATTATTTGTAATGGAGCACAAGTGAGCTACCTATTGAATAATAAGATGGCTTGGATGCATTTTAATCCCTGTTTCAAAACAGAAAAAATCCTCAATGACTTTTCTCCTAGACATTATCACAGATAAGTGAAATTTTACAGAGTAAAATATTTACTTGTGTTTATTCCTGTGTTTGCAAACTTTAACAAATTCAGTTTGCCATCAAAATATGAAGTAATAAAATTAAAGACTGGATAATCACCACTTATAAAGGTGGTTGCAATGTGTTATTAATTAGCGCATACCATGTACTCAAATTTATTTTTCAGTGAAATGCTCAGGACCAGTGGAAACTTAAGCACTGGAAATGTTTGAAGCTTCACATGAATCTCCTGTTTCATCAGTGTTATTTCAGAAAACCTCTCCACAGAGCCTCCTCTCTAGATTTCTGCCAGTCTGGAAAGGCACAGGAGTCATCACTGTATTATTTCAGTTTAAAGCTTCTTCTCAAAGGTGGTTCAAAAACTTAATTACTGCAAGTTTATGTATAAATAGCATCATCCAACAGTATTACCTAATGGGATACTGGGAGTAAGCCTGAATGCTCTTAGCATGAACTTCTGGGAATAAAGACAATAACTGAGCAGCTGAGGGTCACATTTGGAACCTGTGCCACCAAGAAATGTCCCCAGTCCGTACAGAAAACAGTGAAGTTCTAAGTAGAGGAGTAAACTATAATGTGAGAGAACTGATGGCATAGCCAGCCTGCTTCAAAAGCTCTGAGTTTCAGAAGCTACAGGCCACTAAATCTGAATAAAATGCAGTTCCTGGAATAAATGACATCTCTGGTTTTCTGCAATGTTTTGGTCCCTTCACCTTTAAATTTAGATATGTAACAATTTTCTGCTGAGTTCATACCATCAAAATATCTAACTGAACTTAAGGTTTGCTGATTATTATGGCACTTTGGCAAACAAACAGCTCCACACTCTGAAACTCCAGTTGAATGACAGAGGTAAATGCCATCTGTGGTATTTTACATAAATTAGGTAAAATGACTGGATTATTACCAAGTTGCCAGCACCAGAGGAATACAAAAGACATTTTAAAGGAGAATGAAAAGGATTAAGAATGATGCCATGCCATATATCAGAGTTGGTGATTTCACTCAATAGATAGCCTAAGAAATTATTTATTGCAATAACAGAGGGGTTTTTGAAGGTTAATTCTGCATGATGAACAAGTGGCTGGATTTGTTTTACTCTCTCAAAATAGCAGAAGAGTTTCATTGTCTGCCACTGTGCCTTCTGAAGAACAGCTTCCAGATTATCAGCACCAACCTCGATTACGAGCTGCCTCCCCTATCAGATGTGTATCACTCCATGTCACACTCCTGCTCCCTTCTGCTCATTTTTACTTGTCTGATTCATGCACAGCATTCTCAGAGGTACAAAACCAGGTACTTTGACAGCCACAAAGCTAAAACAATTCCTCACAAGCAAACAATCCTGTATTGCCTCTTTGTCATTCCTTGTCTTGTGTCATTCAGAATTTTTCTTACCTGTGTGTAGCATCTATTTGTTCTGAAGGGATTTCTAAGTATTAATGACCCCAAACAACTGCACTAAAACCTTCCCAAAAATTCAGTTACTGTGTAAGAAAAACTAACATAAACTTGAAATTCACTTGCACATCTAGGGTTGCTAACAACTGTTAAATTTCCAGCCTGCAAGGCTGACACTGCTTTATAACATTATTGGTCATGGTGCTGAGTACTTGAAACTTGAAATTTAATCAAAATTAACTTCTAATGATTTTGGTGCTTTAATTATTCTGTATTTAATCAAAGTGACTACATTATTATCAATCTTAAACAGTCAACATCCTACTAGAGATACACTAGAGAAACACAGCAGCAACTTGTCAAACACCAATAACTCTCACATTGCTCTTAATTCATAAACTTTGGTACGAGCCAGAAGGTTTAACAAGCTGGATTTACTCCATCACTGCCTGTTTCAAACTCCTCCTTGTGAGAGAGGCAGTGCTGGTTTCAACAGCTTACATCATGCTCTGTGAAATACTAAATATTCACTGTAACTTTGTGGTTAAAGAAGGACAACAGAGAGCCTTGGAAATGATACCACAGATTCACCTTAAGGTGGATCATTAAGGATCCATGCCAGGAATAATGCTACTGAAGATCTAAGCTTGTCAAGCAGATCTAAGAAAACAAAAACCACACTTTACACCAGACACAGACAAAGGCGACTGAGATAATTGTGGGGTGAAAAATAAAAAAAAATAACAAACAAACCCTCTGCTATCAAAGAGACTCGGAGAGTTCGTCCTGACTGCTGTCTCAAGATGCACAAAAGAAAGCAAGAGTGATAAAAGGCAAACATGAGAGACTGAGAAAAGCTATTTCAACTAAAGAACAATATTGACATGAGAACAAAAGAGCTGGAAATGAGTCACAAATAAATTTAATCTTGAAATTCCTATTTGCAGTAAGGATCTCAGACAGAGCTCAATAAGTTTACAAAAGGCTCTCCAAACAAAATTATATTGAGACACCTTCTGCAGTCTACTGAATTAAATAACATGAAGATGTATATTTCATGTCATGAGATTAATTTAAAGCAATATGCAGACAAAGCACAATCTACTAAGTACCCATGAGCAGAAATCATCTCCTTCAAACACAGCCAAAATGTTTGACAAAAACAGTTCATAATTAGTGAATGGTGAGCACATTGCTGATTAATACCTTCATTAGGAACAGATGTTCAGAAACTCACTCGTTGATCCAGCAAAAATACATACAAAATTATAGCTGCTAGGAAAACAGAAGAGGTCATTTTGACTCTAACAGGCAAAAGTTCAGGTTGTTCACTCCAACTGACAGCTGCTCACTGACCTTATTTCCATCCCAGCCTCAGATCTGAGATCACACTTCTCACTGGCTTTTATTTTCTGTGCTCCACAACTGCTTTTTGGCATTTGGTTAGTGAGATAAACCTGGATGGTTTCTTCCGGGAAGTGAAGCATGTATGGGAAAAGAGAGGTGATGCAGTTGTTGGGAGTTAAGCACCACAAAGGAGCTCAGTGGGCAGCACAGTGAGGACACCCAACACTGTGGGGTCAGCTCCTCTTTTGGGGGATTTACACCTGGGCCTCATTACTGGGCACAATGAAGGAGCTATAAATATGTCTCATTTCAGAGAAAGGTTCCAAGTATTGTTAGAAGACTATAAATATGTCTCGTTTCAGAGAAAGGTTCCAAGTGGCCCAATGCAGAGGTGCAAAGGTGTGTTTTACTCAGCCTGAGCTGTGAGTAAGGCCAAGCCCCAGCCAAGAAGCCCAGCCAGGTCTGGGCTGCTGATTACACCCCAGCAGGTGAAATCCCAGCTGAAATCTGAAATCAGCTTGTGAGCAGCCTCCAAGCAGCTCTGACTTCATGTCCTGCTAAAACAAATTTACTAAACACTCCCACAGCTGTGAGCACTGATGGAAGGCTTCCCACCAGAACCATCTGAGGCTGGTGGCACCTGATTCTGCTCTCAGGTTTCTGATTTATGGTCCCCAATGCTTTTAATACCTGGGTTTTTCCTTTGACTTCAACAACTCAACCCCATCGTTCACTCAGAAAACTGACAGTTGACTCTTTATCAAAGCACAGAAATGTAATTATCCTCTGACACTTCTTTTAATTATTGAGGATTGTTCCTGCTGCCTTTTCTTTCTTTCCTGAAGTTTTCACATGAGGCAACCAATTACTTCTCTGTGTAATTCCAAATACTGTCGAGATATTTTATCCTTTCCATATCCTACTAACATTTTTAATTGACTCTTCCTTATTTCATCTCATGTGTCTGGCCTTGATATAGAAATTCTGTAACAGCTCTGTAAGTGTCTGATATTATTGAGCCACAGCTTCATATGACACTATGCAAAATGCAACGAGTAATAAAAACCAAATTGAGTATCATTTGACAAAAGTCCTTTTGAACAAAGCCATCCTACAGAATGCATTTGCTCAGCTTCCCTTTTATATTTTGAGATGAAAAAATGTCTCTTCTCCCTCTGTAACTTTTTCTAATGTGTCCATAGGTAATGAGAAATGTTGCTAAAGTGACCCTGAATTTATGCTTAGTAAGGAAACAGACATTATATAAAAAGTCCAAGTTCCCTATTGAGTATACATTATGAAAAAATACACACAATTAAAGCTCAGAAAATATTTTCTGTTTCACTGGCTCCCTTTGTACAATCAAATCTATTAATTATTCAAATCAAATAAATGAAATTAATTTTTATTATTTCAATTAAATCCATTAAGTTTCTTAATCCAAAGGTCTGGGATAGAAAATAAAAAACAAAAGTAATATCTAGTTCTGATATTGTTTTAATAAAGGGACAGCAGGGAGATGCAATAGACTAAGAAAAATCACAAAATGGAGGGAAAAAAAAATCTCATATGCTAAAACATAGACAGCTAGATGTCAAATTTGAGAGAGACTGAAAAGGAGAAAATGAGAGGACATGAAAGAGAGCACTTCAGTCAAAGCATATGTTTCTTCTTACAAATCTGTCTGCTCTGATCTCTGTTTGTGCTGCTGAGGTTTTGACAGTTGGAAGCCATTAATTTCAGAATTACAAGGCTTATTGAGCTGGATTTATGGTCTTTGCAGTTGGTAATTCACTTCTGCTTCCTTGATGAAGTAAAGGACTACTCCAGAATGATCAATGAAAATGAAGCTGACTTCCCTCTCCTCAAACATCTGGAGAACTTCTGCTGATGGAAAGTCACACTTGCCTTCACCAATGAGTCAAAATACATGAGGTGGGGGAAGAACTTGTGGAAATATTTGGAAAAATTTGCTTTTAGTAGAACAAAATAAGAGGTAAATGTTCAATTTATCTTGATTAAGCACAAACTTCAATCTACAGCAGAGTACATGAGCGCTTCTACTGAGAAGACGTCACAGTCCAGTTAAATCACAAATTTTCTTGGTGAAAAAGGGCTGATCCCAAGCACAGCATGGCCAGTGAGGCAGCTGCTTTCATTTACAGCATTCCTGGCCTTCAGTCCCAAGCATGTTTTTTAATAAAAGCAAAATAAATAAAACCAAAGCTGGGAAGTGTCAGCAGGCAGAGGAGGAAAGCTCAGTGTCAGCCTCTGGACTGAGGTTCCCCTCTTTATTTCCCCAAATCAATCTCACATAAAACCTGACCTGCACCAAGGCTGTTCAGAGCTGGGTTAGTGAATGCTTAGTGAATTGCAGTCCTCCACTACAATTAGCACATTTGCCATTTCTCATTCTCTATACACTTAACCGTACAATTCATTTAATTGTTGAGCCATTAAAATCTTACCTGATCAAAGCATTTTTCTTGCTTCTCTTGTTAATACATACATCTTCTCATCTAATTTCCATTTTTAAGTTGTCCACAAGCTATAACATATTTTTTCTAAATTTTTATTCAAATGGTAGTTTCTATGCTCATTGAAGTAATAGAAATCTATTTCCCTGCAGATTCACTGATATTTTTTCACCAACTACCTTACAAGACAGCTTTTTTGTCTTTTCAATCTTCTTCCTTACAATTATCTTCACACAGTTCTCTTTCAATGTGTAACCCATTGTCATAATTATTACAGGAGCTTTTCATTTTTTAATTTGGATGTTCATTTAATCTATTATTCAATTTACTTCTAACAATACCTAGAAAATGAAGTACCTTGCATAACTGCATGACAATTTATCATCATTATGGTGTTTCTCAATCACCTATTATGGCTTAACTGAAATGTCATAAGGAATACTCCTCTAAAGAAGTAAATAAGGCACGGCTGCTCTTTCTTTTTCCTTTAGAATATAATGGTTTTCTAAATTAAATATTGAACATAGTCTCTCAACACAAAAAAAACGTATTAGGCCTGATCAAGCTTGAATGAGTTAGTTTTCCTTCTTCCACAATGTCCTGCTTATTTTTCTCTTTTTTGTAGCTGATTAAACACCTTTTGGTACTTTCCTCTCCACCAGTATCTCTACTGGAACATTTTTCTAAAGCCCTTAACATTGTGATGAAAACCATCTATGTTCCCATGCCAAAAGCTGCCCTACTTCAATAATTTTTCTGCCCTCCTGGTCTTCTGATGGATTCCTGGAGAACAGTCAACTTCTGATTTTGCTAATTAAAAAAACTGCATCTCAGAGATACTGCAACTCAGAGCAAGCAGACTGTAGATCTTCTAAATAGTGAACACAACTCACTCACCAGATTTTCTCAACTTTGAAGAATTGATCAAATTTTATTCAGTGTAATATCTTTATAGCATAAAGCTGCTAATAGCCTTCATTCCCAGATCACCTCTGAAACTACATTTTCTTGTTCTGGTTTGATTTGAGCTCCTCTGGTAAGAAGTTTCATTAGAGGTTTGGACAAATGTCACCTACACCTTTCCTCACAGCTGAATTACTCTGGTGGCTCAG
The DNA here is from genome assembly GCF_047830755.1 of Zonotrichia albicollis. Lineage (NCBI taxonomy): Eukaryota > Metazoa > Chordata > Aves > Passeriformes > Passerellidae > Zonotrichia > Zonotrichia albicollis. The sequence continues at coordinate 150,338,855 of NC_133819.1, forward strand.
AGTAACACCCAATTAAATAATTTCCAACCACTTCAGACAGCTGAACTTGTAGCAGATTTCTGCGTTATTTCTTTCAGAACAGATAAACACCTTTTTTTTGGACTACATTTCACCCATTTCATTAATGGCATTTGGTTTTTGATATTACTGAAATACTGTAGAAATACAGAGGGAGATTTTTGGCCAAGACCTGCAGTGACAGGATGAGGGGAAAGGGTCTTAAACTGAAGATGGCAGGTTGAGATTGGACTTAAGGAAACAATTTTTTACAATGAGGGTGGTGAGACAGTGGAACAGGTTGCCCAGAATATCTGTGGATGATGCTGGACCAGTAATTAGACTTCTCCAGTATTTATTACCCCATTTTCCCTCCCAGTCTTTTCATTGTTTTGTTAGAAGTTCTGTACCTGAAGCTCCAGGTGCCAGTCCCTTCAGAAATCTGCTATGAAGTAACCACTGGCACTCACACAACCTCTCTCAGGCCATTCCATAAGAGCTTTTGTTGATTTATTTTCACTTCAGGGTGCTCTCTTTATTCTTAGCATCTTTACTTTGAAATCACTACTGATCTGGTTATATCTGAAACCTTCTCTGTGTGAGTTTTTATTTTCAGTTTTGAGTAACCAAAGCTTGGGTAGGAATCAGAAACAACAGCTGCTTCAAAACACATCACACAACAGTGTGTTTTGACATGAGACCTGTGCCAGATGCCCCAGTTTCATCGAGTTAGTCCATTTTTCTGAGTACTACCCCAGTCCCTCAACACTTCCCAGGAACTAAAGCATGTTGCTTGCTTGACATTGCCAAATATCCTCCAAAACAGCCTGCACACAAGCTGCTAAGATATGGAAATGTTCCCACCTCTCTTGGATCTTAAAAATAAAAATGAAAAACCTGAAGATTTTTCTAAATGGATGAGAAAGGTCGGTTACCTTGCAAAATCCATTTATCACCAGATTGTTTCTCAGTTTTGGTCGTCCTGTGAATCAGACTGTGATTTTCTACCTTACTCTTGAGATTTCCTGGCTAATGCTCTTGGGTTCATCTTTCCAATGATGGCAATGGCCAGACTACTGAAATGCTAAAATAGAAATTCTTGTAGAATATTTTAGTTTGGTGAACCAACACAGTAACATTCACCTTTTTTTTTCAAGTGCAGGCTCTTATATACCCTGCTGATTTCTTTGCATTTCCAAGCCTGTATCTATATATAATAAATTATCCTGTCTAGGACCTAGGAGGGGTTTGTTTATTAAAAGAGAAAGCAAAAGTACTTTCTTACAGCCCCCCATTAAGTTCAGTCTTTGAAAACAGCTTTGGAATTTCAAATATGGAGCAGCAACATTGTAGGACTGCCCTGGCTAAAACCAGACTCTGAATAAGGTCTTGTGTGCAGAGATCTGGATCATTTTAACTAAGCCCATGGGGACAAGATTATCCAGGGGACATCCAAAACACAGCTTAGAGGTGCATCATTTACTCACTGGTAGACACTACAAAATATTTTCCTGTGTATTTGGGATGCAGTGACCTCACACTGCTGAAATCCCTTAATCACATGAATTATGGAAAGAGAGATTTAATTATTGTCTAGGGTCAGGCTGGAAACTACAAAATAAAATTGGTGTGCAGCTTCGGTAATTAATGTTAATATCCACAAAACATAAAGCTGTGAAAACTGATTATGATTTGATGCTCTCTAAAACATACAGTTAATCATTAAGATAATTTATTTTTAAAGCAATGCTTCCATAAGATGCTTTGTGAAACTTAACCAGACTGAACTTCCAAACAAGCTGTCATGAACCATATGTTCATAAAACATTTCAAAAGACTTTAAAATCAACATCTTCTATTGATTCCAGCTACCTCTAAGGAACAATTTAACACCACCTTCACTTCTGAGTTTTTTTGGTTTTCTCTAAGTACAATACTCTTACATGCTGCAGTAGGCACAGAATTTATTGTAGGCCCATAACAAGGAGTGCAGCACTTTCTGCCAATAAGTAAATAATCCAGACTTTGTCTACTGCCCATCCCTTTTCTTATTTATGGCCTGAGCAGCATCCAGCAGCAGTGATTTCAGTTCTCCTGTAATCACATACTAGGAAATAAAATGCACTGTATTGTGCAAAGGCATCCAAGTACACTTAAACATTAAAACTGTACTGCAATTCACATCTTCTTTTATGAAGAAAGGAAGAATAAATGAAATGAATGAATGAAATAAAAGAGTGAATGGAAGCAAAATCTATTTCTGGACTTTTTCCATGGTGAATCTTGACAAATGCATGTTTCTTGGAACACTGCTGTTAGTAATATTAGAGTTCATGTATGATCATTGATTTTCAGTTATTCAGTTAGTTGCTATGGAGAAAGAAAAGCATTTGCTTGATATATTAAAACCTCTAGCACTTTTCAGTGTCTACAGTTCTAAATTCCTAAATCAATTTTCTCCAATAAATCTTCCCTCTTACACTCATGAGGGTCATCAGGAAAAGATTTCTATACCTGGTGCTTGAAGGCGGTGAAGGAAGTTAAATTTATTTCACTTTATGCAGGAGAACTCAAAGTAAGTTTCTGTTGTGAAAATTGTTTACAGCACTCTTGGAGTGTCAGAAGCCTCTTGTTTCAGAGGAACTTCTCCCTGAATGCAGGAATATCCCAAGCCCAGCTTGCTCCAGGGTCAATCAGGACTCAATTTCAAACTCAGTTCAAGTTCAAACTCTCCTTCAAGTTTAATGAAATCTGGTGCACACATTTGTACCCAAGATAATTTTGCTATGGAAATCAGCAGAGCACCATCAAAACTGAGAAGTTTTCTCTCTTGGGATTTTGCTTGCTTGCGAAGTCAGAGGCATAAATCAAATAAAGACTGAAAAAGCCCTGCCCAGGCAGCAGCCACAGATGACTCCATCAGATCATTTCCAGCCCCAGCACAGCACTGGGGAGGCTTTTGAGGAGGTTTGGTTCTCCTCATTACACACTGCAGGCTCTGTTTCCTTGCTTTGATGGAATTAATGTATTCACCTCAAAACCACATCTATGCCTGCATTTGGTTTGGTGCCCAGCTGTAAAAAGAAAATATGTCATAAATTTTAGAGAACATTGAAGCTGCTGGTGTTGAGCAAGGTGATGCTTTTCAATTACATGTGATTTACTCACCTGCCTCACAGACAACTTCATTTTACTGAGATCTCCTAAATCTTAAAATCAATTCTAACAACACATTAAGAACTCTCACTCCATCCTTTGAAGTATTTTTTTTATGATTCCTCATGTTTTAAATACTTTTCCCTTCCTAATCATTAAATTACAAAACAAGCTCTTCACTACAGATCACTTTTTCCCTTCTATGACAAATTTCAAAGGTAACTTTTACCCTCAGACCAAAATTTCAATGTCACCGAATTTTGATTCTACTCTTTGCCTTCTATTTAATGAAAAAAGGACAGGATTGTCAAATTTAAATGAAAAATTATTTCAATATGCTTTCATAATTCCAGAGATGTAATATTAACTCTTATATGAATTAAATATGCCAATTTTAAAAGGAGTGTTGGAGTACAGCTTCTACAAATTTGAATAAGAGCCAGTCATTTTTTTAATCAAAACCATGTTAAATATTCATTCATGTTTCACTGTGAGCACTTATAATAAAGTAAACCCTTCAATGTGACCAGCAGTGTTGCAAACTCCTTGAATAATCATAGAATCAATTTTATTGCATGAAACTGAGCCAAATTTTTAGCCAATTTATGCAGAGGCTGTGTCACAATGATGGCCAGTGGTAAAGAGTTCATATTAAAACACAAGTTATTGTCAACATACACAAAAACAAAACTCAAAGCAAAGCCAGGTTGTAAATACAAACAGTGTAACGATTAAAATGAAAAAATTCCAGCTGATGCTACAATATTACAGTATTTTAAACTTTTAACATGTTTCCATGCCTGTAAGAATTGAATAGGAAATGTATTCTGGCACTGAAAGAGAACTTAACTCCAAAAGAGAGAGTGTGACATTGCCTAAGTGCCTGTACAAGGCACACACCTCCCCTGGCTGTCCCAACATTTCAGCAGCTCCTCATTACTCCCACCCACCAATCAATAATAACAATCTCTTAATTCCTCCTGCATCCCACACATTATTAAAGAAAAAATCCTCCTGTATTGCCAAGGTACAGTCTGGAGGAAGTGCAGGAGCTGCAGGCAGGGTTACCTGCCTACAGCTCCACCAAAGATTTAACTGCTCAATATTCAAAATTATGGTGAACTAAAAGAAGCTAAAATGTCTCCGTTGTCTTTAATTTTGAAGTTTTGCTTTTGTTTCCAAGTAAAATCAGCCATTTAACCAAAAATGTCCTTTTCAATAATCTCAGCAGTAAACTACAGCTTCCAAGTGGACATACTTGGTGTGTTATAAAAATAGATAATATTCATTAGCAGTTTAGGAAAAGCAGTTGGGAAAAATCAAATAAAGAAAGTTAAGTAGACTTCTGCAAAACTGAACTTTCCACTAGGAGATGTAATATAAAAGTGGTAGCAAACCAAGCATTCAATATCCCAAAGGATCTCCCTTTCCCTGCTTTGCTCAGTGTAGAAAATTAAAATGTACAACACCATCAGTCAACAGGCTGTGCTTCAAAAGATTTTGCAGCTATGAAGCAGAGAATATCACAGAGTTTTGGCTGAAAACTCAAGTAACTGGGACTCTTTAAGTGAATTAATCAGCAGCATGAGAAATAACCAACCCCACAGGAGATTTTGTTGTAAATCAGTGTTATGTTCATGGTTTTCAAACAGTGCATCAAAGATCACTATTCAGGCAGGAATGCCAGGCACAATTCTATAATTTAAAAAGCCTCTTTTCCTAAGAAAACAGTGGAATTTGGCACAAAGAGAATTAAAAGGAGCAAACCAAGGGTACAGGGAAAGAAGAAAAACACGTTTTTCATCCTTAAGCTGATGTCTTATGCAGAAGTGCCAAAGGAAGATTTTTCACCACAAAGCCCAGGTTAGAAACCTGCTGATGGTCAAAGCCACTCTGCAGAGCCAGGAAGTGACCACTGAGCTCAGAACACACAAACCACTGACACAAACTCACTGGTTTTACTGGTCCAGGGCAATCATGGCCAAATCCCATCAATCATACTAAAAATGTTACCAAATCTTTGAATCCCCTGAAGAACTGAGGCCAGGTAAGCTTGATTTCAAAGGCAGCTGATTATGGCTAAAGTTGGACATACTTACAACAAACTACATTAAACCATTTTTTATCTTCTTATTTATATACAAAGTGCTCACAGGTTTTAACATATGAGTTGAGGGTGGTCAACACACTTGAAAAAGACCAAAGAATTAAAAGAGTGCACAAATAATGGAATTCGGGGTCATTCCAATTTTAATAATTAACACAGGAAATAGTGATGGATCATTGCTCCTTAAAGTTGCTCCTCACTAGGTCATCAAAGTATTAAAATATGGAGCAGAGAGTTAAATTTGTGTTAAAAGCAAAAGCTTTGGCAACAATTTGCTGATGACCTGGGGACTTGACCTGAAACTTGCAACTCACATGGAAATGTTGGGGATGAAACATCTCATGTTCCAAAGCCTCTGAACAAGCTTTGTTGAGAACCTCAGACAGAAGTTGCATTATTATGACTCTTCAAAATTAAATTAATTCTGTTTTTCATTGTGAGAACATCATTCTAAATGGAAAATTAGGACAAGTAATTCTTCTGTGCTACCCAGAGTAAAAACATTTTCTGCACCTCAAAAGTTAGTAATGCAATTGTCTGGACCTTAATAAGAAATATATCACAAGGACATTACCATTCATATGAAAAAAAATCAGAGAAATTACTTTAAAAACACACACTGTAAGAAAAAGGGGAAGTTTAAGTAGCAGCCACCTCTCATACAAGACAACTAGAACTGAAAATTACAGGAAAAAGTGCACAGTCAGGTTTCCTATTTACTACCAACCAACAGTGGTACTTAAAATAAAACAGATATCAATTCTGCATTTATCTTCAGCTAACTAAAACACCTAAAGGAAAAAAAATTCCTATCAAATTCTTCGCTATCACAGACTGTCAGTAAATGAAAACATTATCATTCTCACGCAGCTGAAAATTACAAGCCAGTAGATTCTTTATAAAAGATCATCAATAAATTTGACAGCACTCACCCCACTGGAGAGGAGCCAACTGCAGATTCTCCAGGACCAGCTGATTCAGAACCCCCTCCACACTTGCCTCCCCTTCACGCTTCAAGGAAGGGTAAATTGGAATTAAGGAAAATTTTGTTCCAGAGAGGAAAAGGGTATGTGATATGCACAACTTTTATTATTGCAAATCAAAAATTCCATCTACAGATTCATTAATATGGTTTATTAACCCATCAATTGACCGACAGTAAAAGTAGAGCAGTTGATATCTTCTGAAAATTAAAATTTAATTCCACTGAGGATGGTTAAAGCAAAGGTAAAATATACCTGAACCATAATAAAACACAAGGGTAAAAAAGTCTGGGAGCTGCAAAAATGCAAAATCTTCAAGTATGTGGTGCAGGATGAGAATTCAGAAGGATAAATGAGGAACAATCTGAAAACAAAGAGGTTAAAATTTGATAGGGCAATAGAAAACAGAACAAATGTCTGCTAGGACAGCCCTGGCTGCAGCCTTGGTGCCAGTTCCATGGGATGTTGGCCAGTGACAGTGCCATTACTGAGGGCAAACATCACACCAGAACCATGGGCACAGAACTTGCAAGCTTCCCTTTCCACCCTGCATGAGCTCAGAAACAGGCCCAGACTGAAAAGAAAACAGATTAGGAAATTGTTCTTACTCTTAAAGACAGCACAGCACTGAAATAAACTGCTGTGGACAGAAGAATCTCTTTTGAAAGGGCTTCAAAACAGGTTACACAAGTGCTAAAATAAAAGAATAGACAATATCCAATGTCATGCAAAGCCAGTATCATCCACTTAAACAAATTAATAATAATTTTGTGTGATGAGTCAATCAAGATAACATTTATTTGTAACAGGAAGAGTGCTGGATTCCTTTTTTCTAATTCCCTGACTGCAGAAAGGCACTGGATTCACAAGGCTTGGAAGCACATGCAGATGTCAGCACCATCCTGTATCCAGGCATGAGTCCCACCATAATTAAGGAATAAGCTCCTGGTGAGATTCATCAAGATTTCACCCCACTACTCCAAAAGTAGAACCCTGGAACCCTGGTGCTCAAAAATACATCAAAAAATAAAAGACTATGTGAGCTTTTATTAACAGCTTCTCAATGTGATCAGTCCCTTTTCTGTAAACCCTGGAGATGGACACACAGCATCTGACTGCTGAAATAAAGATTCACCTGTGGCAGTTAAAAGAAAATTAACAAGCACTGTAGATAACCAATTTCTACCACAGTACATATTCTTGCAGGGTCTCCAGGAGATTTAAAGAAAAGTCTTGAAGCTCAGAACAACACAAATCTAACAGTGATTGAGACTCAAGAGCTCAGAGATGATAGAAGTGGAAAATCAATACCAAGTACAGGATTATTGCCATTATTTTTTAAAAATATTCTCATTATGCCCTGAAATATGTCATAAATAGCACCTCATTTTTTTCTCCTAAAGAGACACAAATAAAGAATTCACAAATCCCAAAGAGTCTGAAAGCTGTAAACACCATTAAAGAAAAGCATCTATTTGGAAAACTGAAGGCAGCAGAATATCACCTTAGAATAGTGCTGCTGCAGAAAAATGAGACTCAGAACACCAGCACAACTCAATAATTTCCATAAAACACACTAGAGGGTAGAGAATAATTTGAATTACTTCACAGATACAGCAGATAAATAATTCTGTTATCACATCTTTAATCTAAGGACTGTAAGTGAGAGAAAACACTAATAAAAAGGCAGTATTTAAAAGATGCTTTAAAACAGAGTGGCTGCCATTAACTGTAACATTAAACTAACTTTAATGTAATTTACTTACAACAGACTTGCAGTGGTGCCTGGAATATCACAAATTTTCACTGTTTAGAGCTTCATGGGAAGCTTAATGTCTCAACTAACACTATAAAATTATAATAAAACAGGTGATTCTCCCTTCTTTATTGTTGGTAAATGCTACCAAAGCAGATCCATGTATTCAGAGGTAGAATATTCCTCCTGGAACACAAAACCACAGGAGGCACATCTGGGGTGCTGTGTCCATTCAGGGCTCCTCAGGACAGCAGAGATGTGGAGCTCCTGGAGCAGGACAAGAAAATGAAAGGACTGGAGCATCTCTCTTGCAGGGAAAGGCTGAGGGAGCTGGGGCTGTTCAGCCTTAAAAAGAGAAACTGAGAGGGGCCCTAATCCCTGTCAGTGTCTGCAGGGAGGGCTCAGAGCAGGGCCCAGGCTCTGCTCAGTGTGCCCAGCAATGAGACAAGAGGAACAGGCAGGGACTGATCCCAGAAGTTCCACCTGGACATCAGGAATGATTTCTTCCCTGTGCAGTGACCAGATTGCCCAGAGAGGGTGTGGAGTCTCCCTCTCTGGGGTTATTCCAGCACTGTCCGCACACAATCCTGAGCCTGTGCTCTGGGATGGCCCTGCTGGAGCAGGGAGGTGGCACCAGGTGACCCCACTTTGGTCCAGCCTGAACTATCCTCCAATACTATTGGACGTTTTCTGGTCACACATTTCAGAAAAAAAAGTCAGAAATCAAACTGAATGGTTCTTTGGAAAAGCTAAAAAAAAGCTTTAAAAAACCCCAAAAACAAACCCCAAACCAAAAAAAATGTGGAGGGCAACAAAAACAACAACAAAAATAAAACAACAACAGCAACAAACAACAAAAAGAGAAAAGCGCCAGAAAAACTCACAAACTGATTAACACAGAAAATAAATATGTAATAACCCAAAAGCGGTTTAAGCTTTCACGGCCCAAATTTTCAGATAAATAAATTTCCACCAAGCTCATTTTTAGCACACTGCTTATTGTCATCTAGTGGCAAAATGAATTCTATAGACAAGAAATAGCTCAGTGAGTATTCTTGTAGATTAATCTGGAGGTTCAGGGTCTTATTTGTTTATTTTTCAAACAAATTGATGTATTAGTTTATCTTAGATACATGGCTATGGATTGTAGAACTCATGAGAAATTTTAATTTTCACAATTCTATGTGAAAGAAAAATGCAGCATTTAAATGGTTAGGCCATGCATAGATTATTTGACTCATGAAATAAATTGAATTTGCCTAATGAGGTCACTGAATGAAGCAGCAGAAAGGAGACTGTGGGCAAAGGAGAGAAAGTTGAGGTTGAGATGCAACCAAAGAAGTGGACTTAAAACAGAAAGGAATAAACACATAAAGGAATTATGTGTTCACATGAACCTACAGAGGGACCTGGATCATGGAATTCCATCTCACTGATCTTTCTCCTAACTGTATTGTCAGGCAATCACACAAAATCGGTCATTATAGGACAAATACAAAACTGAAAATTGCAACAAACTCATTGCCTGGGAGACGAAAAGCAACCAAAATATGCCATAAGAAAATATAAAAGGAACAAGGGAGAAAAGCTTAACTCCAGAGTTTGCCTAAGACAAAGCCTTGAGAAGTCAATGAAAGCAAAGGAGTTGAACAGGGTTGCCAAGATACCCTTTTATTCTTAGCTCAAAGTCAAAGCTGATAAAAGGCACAAGTGTAAGATCCAGGATTTAAAATTCATTGAAAAAGACTGCCCAGATAAACACGAGTGCAGGCTGCCAAGGTGAAGTCTGACCTTGCAGAATTTATCTACTTAACCAAATCTCCACACATTTTGCTGAGGACTCACTGCCATCACAAACCTGCTCTTCTGTTGGAGCCACATTGCTGACCCAGGCCTCCTTTCCTAAAGTTAAATCTTTGTTATTAACAACACAGGAATCTGCCAGGATTTAAAAAGTTGACTTCCAGCTTCCAGCACAACAGTTCATATTTAACAGCTCAAGATATTTTCATCTGCACAATCAAATCAGCCCCAGTGGGGGCCTCAGAGCTAACAAACACACAACCACCAGATGCTGTTAAAAAAAAAAAAAACAACAAACCTAAAAACCTAATTTTTCACTGCTGACACCCTTATTTCACGTTTCTGTGGCAACAGATTGAATATGATATAAACGGTTTCATACCAAAAACCTAAATGACATTCAAATGAACCAGTTATTTCCCCAGGGAAAACTTGGGTCTTTTACACTCTCTGGATTGCCTCATGTGTAGCTGGGTACTCACAATTGGAACACAGTCTGTTACCTAAAAACTACTGCTTAAAAAGACAATTGGTTTTAAAAAATGGCTCCTACCTGGAAGTTACTCATGTTTTTTCTCCCTACAGCACTCCACATCTTGCATCCTAAAAGAAATTATTTTCAATACATATGTCCTTTGCAAATAAATGCAGGTGGGAGAATGCACATAATCATAAAAAATGGCAAATGTTCCCAAATAAGAATTATACTAATTAAAAATAAATCTGCATGAATTGCACATTTTACTGACAGCAGTTGCTTTATTCATATTTTAAGCTTTCTGCTTGATTATTATTGTGGAATTTTAATATTAGAACTAATTAGAAGCAGTTATTTAGGGTCTTAAATAATAGTTATTTTTGCAAACAATAAGAAGCAGCATAGAAATTTAAAGAAACCTTTACTGATGCACAGAAGTTCCACAAGATGTAATACTCTCATAGCTGATGATTCATATTTATGATCAAGATAAAGTCATCAAAAGTGGAATAGACACAGAAAAGTGAATTTCAATAAGAGTTATAAGTAATTTGCTGTGAAGCAAATGAGATGACTCAAGGTTCTGTCTGATAGATAATAATTTCAAAATCCTGATTGGCTGCTTCCATGATGAAATACAAAAACATTCAGAATTTTCATGTATTTGGAAAAGATGGCAGTGTTCACAAACTTAACAAATGAGTGGAATTTATGAAGATCATTGAGATGAAATTACAAGAAGTTCCAAGTGCCACCCTAGAAGAAATCAACAAATCTATAAATGAAAGTTGGGAATAATAATTCAGTCAGTTATGCTGGACCACATGCAAAAAAAAAAAAAAATCTATCCAACAATAGAATTAAAGAATAGTTCTCAGAGAAAACATCACCTCTGAAAGCTGGAAGGTCCAATTTTATTCTGTGAGAAATCTCACCTGCAGTATTGCCTCCAGCTTTGGATCCCACATATTGAGAAAAATAGACCTGCAGTGCAGGACAAAATCAGCAATATGACTGAAAGAAAATGTGCTTTGAAAGAAATTTTGGCAATTAGGTTTAAATATGGGAAAAAACCTGAGGAAGGGGCACAAAATACAATTCCAAAAATGTAAGAGAACATTGCAAATAGGACAGACTTCCTATACATCACAGATATTAAAGATGAAGTAAGAAAAAAAAAACTCTAACTATTACAAAAGTTAAATATGGAACATGATATTTAAGGTGGCACTGGAAGTCTGTCTCACTTTTTGAAAGGCTGTTAGGGCCAGGTTTAGAATATTTTCAAGAAAATGACCCCAAAATGTTATAGTCTCATTTCACTGAAATAGCAATTCCTTCACAGTACATTAGAAAATTTCTCTGGCTGCAATCAGACCTGGGGATAGCAGAAGATGGATGAAGGAAAGAGTTTGGTTTTCAGAAGTCATTCTCTGACCCAGCCCTCTGCCCAGCTGCACAAATCACAGAATAATTTATATTGAAAGGCAATTCCAGTCACTGTCCAGCCCTGTGCTCAAAGCATGGAAAATACTGAAATTGCACCAGGCTGTTCAGGGCATTGTCCAGAATTTTTTAACATCTTCAAAGACAGCAATTTACAGCACTTTTGGACAACCTGTTCCAGTACCTGAGTAGCCTCATTGTGAAAAGGAATTTTCCTACTGCCTAACTGGAATTTAGCAGTCTCCTCATGACACACCTTGCTCCAAGGGTCAGGTGAACTTTGTTGATTGCTGAAACTCCCAGGCTTTGAGGAGGCTGCTCCTGGAGGCCCAGAAATTTCACTGGGAACAGATCCAGCATCCATTCCAACCCTTCCTTCCCCAAATTCTCCTCTGCTCAAGTCCAGAGTCATTATCCTGCCATGTGCCTTCCTCACATCCATCAGGATATTGAGCTCCATCATCTCAGGACAGCTGCAGCCAAACTTCAAACACTCCAGCTGGATCATTTGTGCTGGGAGCAGATCTCACACACAGCATCTACCAAATCAAACCATCCAACACCTGTACACAAAAACTACCCTGAAAGTATTTCAGAAATAAGCTCCCCTGCAACTGGAAGACTTCTTCCAGTCCTTAAAGAAAAGTTCATCCAGCTTTGCTTCTGGTTTAGGTGGTCTATAATAAATACACATCATCTCACTCTGTTGGACAATTCTGTACTTGGTCAAAAAGCTTTCAACTGTCTCACCCCTCCTTTCCTAATAATTCCCTGTGCACACTCTAATTTCTCCTCCAGATGCTTTTGCAATGGTACGAGCATCTGCCATGGGCCCTGGGGTCACACCTCAGGGTAGATATTGTGACATTAACTCACCCCAGCCCATCCCCTTCCCATACCATGCACACAATCAGGACTGAAAAGTTATCTGGGGAGCTCTGAGTTATCTGAGCAGTTGTTATCTGATTAGAAAAGTTATCTGGGGAGCTCTAAGTAGTTCAGAGATGATGGATAACAAAGGGATCACTTGGTATTACCATTCAAGAGACCTGCAAAAATGCCTCCTCTAGTAGGAAATATCAGTAATTCTGCCCCTTTGTCATTTAGCAAATACTTTTCCTCTCTTGGCTGCACTGAGTCTGACTCCTGAAGAAAAACAAGGCTAAAGCAGCTGAACTATCCATCCATTTCCCTGCCTGTCTGTCCATCAGTATAAACTCTCCTGGCCTGTGTCCAATTACTCTGATGGGAGAAAAATACCTCAGAAAACAAGTTTCTTACACTTAGCAGAATGGAGAGTAGAATATTTTTTTTATTGACTGGTTCACATCTAAATATTGCTGCAAGAAATAAAAGGATGAAGCCAGAGATGTTCAGGTAGAACATAAGGAAGAATTTCTTTATGGAAAGGGTTGTCAGGTATTGGAGGGACTGCCCAAGGAGGTGGTGGGGTCACCATCCCTGGAGGTGTTCAAGAAAGGACTCAGTGTGGTGGCACTCAAGTTGGTGGTATTTGGTTCAAGTTTGGACTTGATGATTTTGGAGGTATTTTGGTAACTTTTCCAACATTAATGATTCAACAATGCTATGGGAAAGACTAACTCTAGCTGGGACATGACACCTGGAAAAGAATATATACACATTTCTTCAAGGATTTTCAAGCACATGTGAAACTTGTTGCCCTTCATTAATTAGATGAGTTTTAGTTCCTGGAACAGACAGAAAAATCAAAACAAGTATTAAAAATACAGAAATTAATAATTGCACTGAATTTAACACACAGAACCCACACAGTTCTACTGGTGTCTAAGGTACTGACCAAAACTGGGATCAAAACAGGGGTTAAATCCAGAGCACAGAATGGATGTAAACAGTGTTGCCCAGCAACTAGAATGAGTGAGGATGAATTTTTACACCTTGACAAAATGATTACCACTGTGGACTCGATTCCAGTGTAAGAATTCATCTGTGCTATCACAGAATATTTATATCTTCCCATAACACAGACATTTTCTAAGTGAGTTCTGGTTAAATATTGACATTTTTTGCATAAAAGGAGCTCTCTGAAATGTTGCTTGGGGTGTCTGGACTAAACCAGGCATTAGGAATCTCATTTATGTCTCAAACCTTGCCTTTGACAAATCCTGATCTGATTTAATCATCACAGAATGGTTAAGGTTGGAAGGAACCACTGGAGGTCACCTTGTCCACCTGCTGTTCAAGCAGGATCCCCAGAGCAAAGGGCTTGAAAATCTCCAGGGAAGGAGAATCCAGAATCTCCCTGGGCAATCTGTGCCAGTGCTCAGCCACCCTCACAGTACAGAAGCTCTTCCTCACAATAATTAGTAATGAAACATCATTTCAGATTACTGGATTAAAGTATAATTAAAATTACAAACAGATCAAGCATGATTTGATTGCCATTCTTCTCTCATCTTCTGCCACCCCCTATCATGTGAATTCGAGGATGATCTGAAAAATATAAATCACCAGGGAAATGCTGAGTACCATCACATGGCTTGGGGGACTGTTTACTGTACAGAATGTTTCCTGAAGAAAATCATGAGAAAGTGTATTTTTGACAAGCCAAGGACAAGATTTTTTTATAGAAATCACGAAATTTATAGCAACACCATTGGTTTATTTTAACTCTAAACTGAATGCAATTTCTTATTAATAATCATAAGGCAATATTTTACTGCTTTTAGAATTATTGTGGGGATTTTATGCTTAGAATGACTAAGTCATCACACAAGTCCTGTCTAAGCCTTAAAAAGCTACCTAAGATTAGATACACTACTAAATCTATAGAGAGGACTTGGAAATAAATTATTCTAATATGTTCTAATTTACCCAAATTTAATTAAATATATGCAAACTCTCTAAATCCAGCTTCATTAATTTCTTCATGATTCAGTTACTCGATGTGGGGGAGAACAGAAAAATTTGACCCCATGAATCTACTACTCAGCAATCCTAACTACACTTCTTCAGTTCTCTTAAAGCTGGGAAAAACACACAGGATTTATGACATGCCCAGTGACTCAGAAAAAGCCATTATAGGATGACCCAAGCATTGCCTAAATAATATACAGCACAATTAACCTTAAACAGTCTATAATTATGATAAGCTTCACAGTTCTAATTACTTTTCTTTTCAGTAACACTGCCACGAAGTGAGTTGAATTATAAAATAAAATGTATCAGAGGGCATCTATTTATATACTTTTAAAGCAAGCATTTATGAAAGGATATAATTTTCCAGCAAATATCCAGCTTGCTGTTAATCTCCAGGCCTCTTGCTTGCTGCCTCTCTTCTTCCAGCTGCTTTGCATTCGCCGACTGTGCTCCATCAGTTGGGGATTCTGGGAAGCTCTCAAAATTGAACTTGTCCACTTGGATAGCCATTCTGTAGCAAAGGCAAAGAAAGAAAAAAGCCAACAACATCATTCTTGCTGATATTAGTTCTGGAGAAACTGCAGACCACTGAACACAGGCACTACAATATCAATATATTGGTTCCAGTGGCAGCCAGTCTGTAATTAATGACACAGAAACCATTTCGTTTATGCTACTGAAAACGGAAGTCTAAGCCTGTTGATGGTAAAAATGTTTTACAAATCATCAATCAACATCTTAATGACTTTGTGAGAGGTGCACAAGACATTTATTTTGCAGTTGCAAGCAGATGACCTCATTGTGGTTCTGCAGAGGTTCACCTGCCCCCACTCTTGGTAGGTGAAATCTCCTGGTGTGCTCAAGACTTGCTGAAAAAAACAAGACTGGGCCAAAAGCTGAAGAATATTCTATGTAAAGTTGTTTTTTTAATACCAACCCATACAAAAGGGAAGCAGAATATTATGTATCAAAGAGTCTCCTGAAGTGAATTGTAACACGTTGGAGAGACCATTGGTTTCACAAGGCACATTCCCCACTTTTCCTGGCAAAACTCAGGAAGCAAAAACAAAATATAACAGAAGCAGGGCCTTAATGTGGCCCTTGGACACTTCTCTCCTGCCTTGTGCATCTTCATGAATTACAGACCATATTAATTTCAGTATCACAGTAAAATTCATTGGTAGCAAATGGTTAAATAATTGCTTTATTAAATGTACGGTAAGGCAGAAAAGGTAATCAAATTAAATATAGTACACTATAATGCATACTAAATACTGATATGTTAAATTAGAATCACTAATCTAATAGAAAAGGGAATTTAGACCAGCTCACATCACATGAAATGTGGTTATGGAAGATCTAATATACTGTGCTGCCAAAACAGCTTTAATTTCCTGAATTGTCTGAAATAGAAAAATAATTAGGGAAGAATTAAAATATATTGCTCTTGAGATGACTTTGCACTTAAGGAGACCAAGCAACAGCTTTGAAAACCATTCAGGATGAAATGCAACTGCAAAGTGAGAAGCTGGGAAGGGCATTTCACAAAACACAGGATTACTATTATCCTTTTATCTATTTCTCCATAAAAGAGGGAAACATATTCCATGAATATTGCCAAAAGGAAAACACCAGCAACAAATGTCAACAAGAAAGAGCTTTGAAATCTCCCCAGACCAGAAAATATTTGCTATAATTCTCATTAATTCACAAAAATCTTGACCCCAAAAGAAAGTGGGTGAAAATAGATGGCAATTACAAGGAAGTATCTAGAGCTTGTGAAGTTTGCAGTGGGAAGGTGAATTCAAATAAGCTTTATCAACACTGAGCAAAAACTCACATCTCAGGAGAAGCTTCTGAAGTTCCCCCTTCACCCTTCTAGTGGAAGGTGTCCATGCCCACGGAAGAGGGGTGGAACTAAATGTCCTTTAAGGTCCCTTCCACCCCAAAGCATTCCATGATTTTATGACAGAAAAAGTTCAAATACAGCATTCAGGCAAAGGTTTCTATAAGCTCCCACTTGTGCAGCCTGCATCTTTGCTGATCCTCACATCCCAAAGGCAGAGGATTTAATCTGCTCCTCTCTAAGGGGGGTTTTGTTTTGGCTATTTTTAATGCAGCAAGAGATCATTAGAAGTTCTTCATTTGCATGCAGAACCCATCAAGTGCTGGGCATATTCAAAAGCTAAAGATGAGTTATAAAAGTGGATCACAGTAACTGCCAGAATCAAGCCAGAAATAAAGACTATAATGAGAAACACCCAGATACCATCTGAAGAGTGGATTCTGAAAAAAAAATTACCAGGCCTGAAACTATGACTAACAACATCAATTCTTACTGGCAGTGAAGTATGATTTGATTCTGCAATGGCAGGATGGATTTCCTGGATTTTGCACAGGCAATGCACAGGGACAACACAACTGGAATATTTTGAATTTCAGTCTTTGTTTCCGAGATCACCCCACCCCTCTGTGGTACATGAGCAGATGCAAACCAGTACTTGATTTCTATGATATACACAGTAATGCTGATATTCTCACAGAAATATAGATTCATCTATCCATATTTTAACAAATTACCTTTGCTTCTGGACAGTCAGGAGTATTTAGAATTCATCTCTGAAGGGACCAGGAAAACAGCTCCCATCTAATTAATGTTAAACTTTTCTAAGTGATTGCTATCTGAGAAATATATTCCTACCTAACAATATTCAATATGCAACTGCAGCATTCAGATAGCACCCCTCTGTTGAAGGATCATTGCTGTCATTATGGGCAGTATAGTGATTTTTGTCTGGAAATTAAATATGCATGTAAGCACTCTGTACCCCAACAGCCTCCAATAAATCCACATCAGCTTTAGGAACACAGCCTAGACTGCTCTTAACTCTCCATTGTGCATTTCTGCTGGAAGTAACTTTTATTAAGCTCTGAGTTGTGGAAAACGTTAGTGAACAGGGCTCTCAGTACTCAGAGATTCTACTAAGTTTTCAAATCCTCTAACTATGTTTTTATTTATAATGTTTATACTGTATTTAGCACAGTAGCACCTCATGTCACATGAGAAGCTACAAAAACACCCCCAGTGACACACTTGCCAGCTAGAAAGTGAAGAGTCTAAGTAAAAGAGAATTACAGAGAGAAAAATATCCCACAAAACAGTACTATGAACACAGCCCTAGGTAGGATATATGAAAGCAATAAAGAGAGATAAAATAAAATGTTTCAAGACTATAATTCCTCTCAAAGCAAAGCACAACAGAATAAAATCCTTGCTCTTTTTCTTAAAGGTATCTGCCTTTTATCATGTGTATTCTGTGCTAAAAATATTAATTTTAAGTTTTGTCTCTGCATTTTTTATCTGTAATGTTGCTTCAGTATTTTTTCCTCAGCCTATGGAACATGTAGTACATGGGAAAGCTTTGCACAAGAATCAAAACAAAATATAAATACCATAACCTAAATCAGTCATTCATTCTGAAAAATGTACCCCTACTCAAACCCAGCTTCTTCACTTTCTTTTTAAATACCAAGATTTCTCCCATCTCAAGAGATGCATTTCACCAGGGAGGTGTTAACAAGTGGACAAACAATTCCCAGAACCAGCTGATGGAATGAGAAAATGGATAAGCTGGACAATGATTTACAACCACCAGCTGAAAAAAGGATCTTTTTCAGCTTTTAAGTGATCTCCAGAGATCACATGGACCTCACCCTGAGGAAGGGGAGGGCAGTGAAAGGCAGATTTTTGAACATCACCAAATTTGTCACTGGGCTGAGCAGCAGAATAATGAGACTGAAATGTGTTTTAGCCAAAGAAATAATTCTCTGCTGTCTTCTGCAGTTACTTTGTGACTTGTTTCCTGTCAAGAGTTCCCTGCATCTCTCCCCAAATTTGTCCTTGCTTGTTGTGATATACAAGAATCTATGGATCTATAAAGAAAAAGGTAAAAATAGACAAATCAGTCTGAAACAGGCATTCAATTTGTTGCAAGCAGCCAGAATAATGACAGCTCACATTGTGCAAGGGCACCTGTTCCTTGCCCTTCACAGTAATTACATATCAGGGAAAACAGAGAAGATCTTAAAACTCAAAAGTTCAGAAATAAACTTGTTCCAGGAAAAGGGACTAGAATTCCATTTTAACTTCTTTGCCTCATGGGGAGCTATCCAAATTTCCTACTAGATGAGTTTTCAATAAATGATGAGATATTTGTATAAAAACACTGCATTATGCAAAAAAAGAAAAAAAATTAAATATCCAATCCTGCAAAGGCAAAACAGGTTTTGTTTCTCTCTGGCCAAACTTGTCTGAGCAGGAGGAGGAATAAAGCAACAACAGTTTTCATGAATAATGAAACAACCATGTTTTGAAACTACTGGGTTTTGTCACGAAAGCAGCCCAAGCCTTTGTGACAGCTCCTCAGACAACTGAGCATCGATACAGGGATGCAAATTATTCAAATAGAAATGAAAAGGATGGAGAGGAGAAGGTCAGCTCATTGGCAATGCTGATGATGTGTCTGCACGGTCTCATCTCACGTCACCTGTCAGGATGGCTTACAGGGAAACAAGTGACAAACCTCCTGATGGCACAGCCAACATCTCAGTGACAGTCACCTAAAGTCCCATTAAAGTCACAGTGCAGAGCTGCTAAAGGCACTGGACAGCTCATTTCACCTCTTCTCAGAAAAAGAGCTGCAACTTTACTGGAAATCTTACCCTTCCCTGACAACAAAACGCTCAGCAGAAAGGATTTGCAGGCAGGAAAACAAAACTTCCTGAAAATGACATCAGGACTGCTCCTGAGCCAGGGGCTTCCAAATCCCCCTTTCCCAAAGCAGTGCCACCTAAAACCAAGCAGCACTGACAGCTTCACAGAAATGGCAACTGGAAATAAAAAATCATAGGTGAAAAACTGAGTATGGAGCATCACTGCAAACTCCTCCCATCCACCGGTGATGCACCTCAGATCTTTCCATGTCCTCCTCTGAATCTATAAAGTGAAATTAATAATGGGATACTCTCCAAATAAAACGAGGTTAAGAGCAGGCATGGTATTAAAAGAAAAGCAGCAATCTGGTCAACATAAGTAGATTTCATCTTTCATTAAGTAAATAAAACACTGCTGCTTAGCTTGGAAGAACAGAATATAGAGATAGTCCTTATTTAATTATCCTTAGGAAAAAACAATATAACAGGAACCCAAAAACTCTCCCTCATGGCTAACTACCTATTTAAATACTATCATCCACAGAGGAGTTTGAAAGCTGCTTCCAAAATGAAGCTGACAGAAGGCAGCTGGAGACTTTATTCAATATTTTGTTTACTGTTCATCCTCCTTTCTTATATGAAGTAGGCAGTAGGGACACTATGCCAGACCATGTTACTGCCACTTATGCAGAATGCTTATGTGCATGAAGAGTGCCTGTACACTCAATGATTTAAATTTCAGGAAAACTTGAAGTGATGATGATAGTCTTGTTCTCACATTCAAGAGGGAAAAAAGATGCATTATCCAAGTTTCCTTTTAAAATTTTGCCTGATTCTTTCATTGTGTAATCTCACTTGTAATGTATAACCTGCTGTTTCAGGTGCAAATAATTCCACCCTAAATACAAGTCCTGCAGTTGATACCAAAGTGGATGTGATGCCCCAGTACAGAATAATTTACAGGCAAAGAGGGACCTCAAGAATCAAATTTCTTGTGAGGTGAACACATATGTATAATTGGTTGGAAATAATAATGTAAAGTAATGCAAATTAACATATTCCTTGTGTTTATCTGTTATTACTTCACAGATTTAGAAGAACAATCTGCATTTCATTCACTACTATAAAATACAACTGTAAAATTCAGCAGCTCAAGTGACCCACAAGTAATGGTCTCTCCTCCTGGCCTAAAACTAACTGCAGAAAGAAAAATTATGGCTTTAATATCTGAACCATGCAGAGCAGAAGATAAGTTTTTCTATTAATCTCAAGAAAGGTCAATTAAATTTAAAAATCTGCATTTAGAACTTAATTATTTATTTAAAATAATTGAAGAGGAGATAAAAGTCAGACTATAGACTGAATATTCAACAGCTTAGACTTATCTGAGTGACAACATTCAAGACAATAAAAAGTTAAACCAGGAAAGAATTGTTCCACTGGATATAATGTAATATTTGAAAATAGAGCAGTGCTAAGAGATAGCTGGCTACATAAATCTTCTGCTTAAATGTGATTATACTATGTGTGCTGGTCATATAGCTTCTTAATTCCTAACTCCAAATCTGAAAATCATAAACTGCAAATGAAGAGGCAGAACAATTAACTTCAACTTGCCTCTTTTTTCACTTAAATAATTTGGACTTCCATGGCAATCACCACGCAGCAAAGCTCTTAGCTACCTAAAGAAATAGGAAATTTAAAATAATAATAATCGTGGTTATAGCCTACTTTCTGAATACACCAATTGCCATAGGGGGCATAAAGACCATTAATCAGTAGCCTTTCATTCTAGGAAATTTGGAAAATTCTAAGTACAGTAATACTCGAAGATTGAGTTAAATATCCTCCCTTTATCACAGCTGAACTGCACAAGAATTTCAAAATTCTCTTTATCCAAAATAATGCCATCTTGTACCTCCTACCTCTCTCTCAGTGGAATACCAATAATCAGAGAAATAAATGTCAAAATATATATGTTCATATTCAGCTGCTCATTTGTGCAATTCATTATTGCCTTCATATGGCAAGAAGTTCAGAAGAAAACATATGCAAACTAAAAACATGGAATTTTGTGCCAGATACAACAAACAAGACCAAAAAACCTCAATTCTACAGTCATCCAATTATCACTCCAGCTGTCTGAATCTCCTCAGGAAAAGACTGAGAAGATTGCCCACCCCAAAATACAAACCGCAAAAATAAAAGGGGGATGGGGTCAGTACTTCTGTTCAAAGCATCTTTACCAGGGAGCCTCAAAAGGAGCCAGGTGCTCACCTGGTGCAAATCTGATTTCCATTCTCACACTGAGCACAGAGGGACAAAACCACCAAATGTCTCTGCTCCTGGAATGGCCCAAAGAAACCAGAAATGCTGGTCATGAATCACCCCTGGATCATTTCCCAGCCTGGGCTCTGTCCTGACCCAGCTCTGGTGGCTTTTGCTGGTCCCAGAGCCCTGCAGGATGATGCAAAGGAGTGGAGCTGAGTGTGTGCAGAGCCCCAGAACACTCAGAGGGGTCTCACGGCACACGATAAACCTGGAGCATCAATTCACTTTTGCCTGTGAGAAAAAAGAAAAATTCCCAAATTCCCAGTGCTCCTCTTTTTAAGGAATGTGACTGTGACATGTGGCACACAGCTGGAATTTTCCTTCAGAGAAGATGCTGAGATCCTACCCAAAAACCAAACTAGGGAGCAAAAACCCCCAGGACAGCCTGTGCATCTGGGAAATTATTCACATGAGAGGAATCCATCTCAGTGACTACTCCAGGGAAAATGCAGAGATACAGAGCTTTACACAACATAAGGAAAATGTAAGTTTCTCACAAAGGAAATTATTCAAAATTTTTTTTTGAAGAATCACAGGATGCATGAATGCTCAGCGTGCAAGAATACACATTTCACCATGGCCTGTCACTTCAAGATACAATTAGACTTTACATTCATAATGAATTATTAATTTACCGTCTACTTGCTTGTCTTCTCTTTTTATACACAAAGGTAACATTTTTCCTTTTCCCAAAGCACTGCAGCAGAAGTTCACCTCAAGATGATTTAGTGTAATAAATAAAAAAATACTTTTTCAAGTCCCTGTTTTCCCACTATAAGCTGTATAATTTTATCACACCTGCAACTTTCACATTTTCTGTTCAGAGCATTCACTCTTTGGTCTCTTGAAGACTCTTTTATTTCAGTCCATTGACTTTAAAATATTTATTTTGCCACAGACATTGATTCTTTTCACCTCTAGAGTTGAACAGATTCTATTACAGATTCTCAAGTCCTGGATGCAAGTTTTGTGAGTGATGCCATACTTAAAAAAGGAAATCTAGAATCTCGGCCAAAGAGCAAAGCTGGGCAACAGCCAGGACACCCTCAGTTCAAGAAACCAAAGCACCAGAACAGCAGTGAACATCTCCCAGCAAAGCAATTGTGTCCAGGAGGTTCAACCCACAAAACTTATTCTTAACTAGTGAAAGGAATAATGTTCACAGACAGGAGTGGGAGTACAAAGGCTTTAATCATGCTCCAGAAATCTCAGCTCACAGTGAGTGTGTGTCACAGGTTCCAGAGCAGTCAACTGCTCAGCACTAATACCAGAAATGATACACATCTCACTCACCCACACACTATCTCACCTAAATCTTTTTTTTTTTCACAAAAAAATCACTGTACATATTATAAGTTTATTTATTGCTTTCACCAGCAATGACACCTGTATGTGTGTTTAGAAGCATGCTCAGAAACAAGCTATTTTCAGAAAACAAACCAGCAGGGATTGTTCACCCTGGAGAGGAAAATGCACTAAGGACACCTCAAAGCCACCTTTCAGTACTTAAAAGAGGGTTATGAGAAGGATGGGGACAGATTTTTCATCAGGACTTGCAGTGATAGAACAAGGGATAATGTTTTAAAATGAAGATAATAATGGGTAATAAATCAAGGTGCTGCTTCTATTGTTTCTGTTGCTCATGATACTCAGCCTTTGGCAGCCCTGGGTGCAGCTTCAGCCAAAAGCAGAGCTGGGGTTGCCTTCACTTTCATCTCATGTTTATATTGATTTATGCTCACACACTTTGCCCCACATATTGCTGAACTGTGTTAATTATCTGATGTGCTTTACCACTTCATCAGAAAATGAGCACAGCTCTAAAACACCCTTTAATTTTAGCCAAAACTCCCCGTGTGGAAATCACCATCCCACAAAACTGCCCTGCCATGTGTTCTCCCACTCACTGAGCCTTGAGCTTGAGCTCCCCTGGGAAAGGGCAGCAAAGCCAAACATCCACCAGACTCAGATGTGAACACTACAGCTAGAAATTCAGTATTTATTTCATTATTGTGATGGAATGATGCTCATTTAGGAGCAGTTTCCTGCCACATTAACCTCCCTTGGTCAATTAGGGAGATACAGAGCACAAGTGATACATGGCCAATGGATCCTGCTCACCCATGGCCTGATGTCCAGGCAGTGACCAACCCATCCTCAAAGAACTAAAACAAATTAAACAAACCACCAAAGTCAAATAGGATCAAGGGGATTTTTACTCCTGCTTCCTGTGGTTCAGAAATAGTTTAAACACAGTAGCCTAAATTTTAGCCAGGGAAATTCCACCTGTCAGCAAAGCAATGCTTGGGAAGCTTTCACAGAATATGCTTCTGTGTAAAGGATCTCAGAAGTAAACCCTGGATTTTTGGTGCCACTCATAAAGCAACTTTTCTTGTCAACTTCATATACACAAATCTCTTACATAAGAATGGATTTTTTCACTACATTTAGAGAAAGTGAGGGAAAAGGAACTATAAATACTACAAGTTAGGAGCAGTCAGCTCATGGTGTCTGAGACTGACACCTCAGTTTTAAAAATCGACTTGTCCGAGCATCCTTTCTTATCATGGCAAGCACAAAGCCTCCAGCTGTGGAACAATTTAAAACAAAACCCCCAAAATATGACCTTTCCATTGCAGGTTTACACTGAAGGTATAATTTGAAGTCTGCTACTAAACTTCTTCAGAATTTTCATGATTCTTAGGAGAAAGGATTATTCTTAAAATGAGGCATACAGTTACATGATAAAGGAGTGACAAAACTTTTTATTTAGGTATTTAATTCATGTCTACTTGAAATAACTCTTTGAAAATGTCTAGCTTTGAAAATATGGAGATTTTAGACTAATCTTTATAATGCTTCATAAACTGAGAAGGGATTATTTCAAGTAAAACATTAATGTGGTATTATTTAGAAGGTTTGGCAATGTTTTAAAGTATTTAAATACTGAAGGTGGTTTTTGTCATCATTTATGTTTAGCATAGAAGTTTTAAAAGTCTTTTCAATCACCTAAATCTCAATTTTATGAACTAAGAAACAATTTTAATCAATATTCTGTTATTCTTTGCTTATTTGTAATATTCCCTTACATATAATAAAAGTCCAGAAGATTATGTTATATAAACATCTGCCACACAAATTTTCCTTTAGGAAAAAAAGGGAAACTGAGAGGTAAAATTCAAAGATATTGAAATAGAAAACAGTGCTTTGCCATCTCTTTTATGAAAATTATATCTACTTTTCACTCATTGACTAGATTTTTCTGACTATAAAAAACACAGGCATATCTAGATTTAGGCATCTATTTTAAACTGAATTCCTGTTCAGGAATCAGATTTATTCTCTGCCTTTAAAGAATGGCAAAATTATCATAGTTTCACTTCCAGCTTATGGAAGAATTGAAATTCATTTTTATATAGATCACCAACATGATTTATCTTAAAATCATGCTGTGCCACCAGGCTGCCAGTTCCTGCAAAGACAGAAACCCCCCAAAAACCACAGAGGGCACAGACATTAACCTACACAGAGCTTTGGGCCAATTTGACAGTTCAAAGAAAAAATCATTTTTTGTTCGTTCCTATCTACAAAGAGCAATTTAACACAGAAATTCCAGACCTAGATTATCCCAAAAGGACAGACTATTACTACCAGAAAAAATGTACCTCAAAATTGTGTAGCAGTTTTATAAACTCCTCATCTACAATTGAGAAGTCACCGTGGTTGTGATTCTCTGATTTGCCCTCAGTTACTCAATTAAACAGTGAGAAATAGATTAGAGGGTTAATACTAAAACTGAAGATACATTATTATTATTAAAATTTGTTGTATATATCCTATGCAAATCAAATAAGGCTGTAAATACACAAAGGAAAGATTACATGATCTGCTTTGTTCATAATAAGCCTCTCACACAAAATATTTCCTTTCATTACTTACTATTCTCCATTTCTCTTCTTCCACACAACTACAAAAGAGATGCCATCGAGCAAGTAAATCAAGGAATAAAGCTGCAGAGATTTTTTTATTCCCATTTATTCCCATTGAGCCTCCCTCAGGGACATACAAATTGGAAATTGCTAAATTGTCATCTAATAGGCAGAAACAACGTAGGCGAGACCAATTAAGTAAAAGGCAGAAAGTTGTATTACACATGTAATTAAATTAAATTCTTTGACTAGACTACATTAGAGTCATTCCCAAAAAGGACAAAACTCAACTTTAATCAGCACATGACACCTTGTAGGACACATCACCAAAATTGTACATTAGGAGTTTGGATATTACAAAAAGAGCATTTTTCTTAATTGTAAATCAAGTTACTTCCAGGTGGTAGGAAATTGTTTAAACAGCAGCATTCCCTCCCAGATATACAAGACTTTAATGATGCATAATTGAGTACAAAGTCATAAAAAGTAGTTTTCTTGTCCTTTTTTAGCTGTAATATCCTTCAGCTGGGTACCCACACACATTTTTTTCAGTGGGACCATTCTCTTACAGAGATCCCCAGAACCCAGGAAACCACCAGATCAAATGTGAGTGACAATAACTGGGGATAATTTGGCTTGTGTTCACAAACATCATCAAAAGGAACAATGCAGTGGGGAAGAAAAAAAAGTGCAGTGCAAACAATTCTGACCTGCAAGGTTTGGGTTCTTCATCTCTTGCCATTCCCAGCACTGAGCCCAAAACCTGCTCATTGTAGGCACCAGCTCAGCCTTCTCCTTGTGCCACTGCACAGCCCTGGAGCTGGAGCCCAGGCTGAGATGGAAATAATTCCAAAATGCAGATTCAAGGGACTGTCCTGGACTACAGGAAGCAGAGGAGGAGGAGAAGCAACATTTACCTCTGCTCGTGGTGCTTTTCCACACTTTTCCTTTCTGGAAATTGGCTAAAGCAGGCAAAAAGCCATCAGCACCCCATTTCGAGAAGAGCACTATTTAGGTAAACTAATAATTGTTCATCTAGATGATAATCAGAATATCAGAAATGGATTGACAGCTCTAAGCACAAATTGCCTTTTGGAATTAAATCAATTCTGTGATTGTCCAGCAACCAAGGGGGGGAAAACATTTTCACAACCTCTGTGCCCTAAGCCAAATTGATATTTTCCTCACAGTAATTCCCAATAACTCACTTTTTATCTACCTCTTTTTTTGTTATGTTTCTTAGATAGTACCATTTCAATAGCAAATCTGTTATTTTCTGTCCAAAGAAAGTTCCTATCCTAGAGGAACACATTTGCCAGGCAGGCTGAGAAACCTTGAAGCACTATCATTACTTCAATATTGGAAAAATCAGCTTATTGTTTATGTCATACACATACACAAATTAAAATGGAGACTTAGAAAAGAAAAAAAGTGATCTGCTTTCTTGATTGAAGCATGAAAATGCAGAAAATGAAAAAAACACATGGCTTAAATTTCCTTAGGAAAAAATTAACCCATTTATATGAAAAGAACAAACAGCTTTTAAAAATTATAGATATTTTTAAAAGTTAATTATTTGTATAAACCAGTTCCTGTGCAGAAGGGATCAAATGTAAGTGAGTTAGTGCAGCTGACAGCAGCAGTGAGAAAAGCAAGAGGCCAGGACAAAGACAAAAACCAGGGCTTGTTTTGGTGAGCCTGTTCTGAGGACAAGTAGTACAGACATAACCCACTGTCTAATGTCACCATGTGCTTGCAAATATCACTGTACAGGAGTCCAGCCTGCACAGCCTCCCAGATAATGCCAGATAAATGGCAAGAAGCTCTCCTTCAAATTACAGATGGATGGTTCTTCCCAGAAAGGGAGACATAATGTCAAAATAGAAGAGGTAACACAACCAAGAAGCTGCTCTGAACCCACATGGAATCGCCCCAGAAACAATGAGCACTGACATGAAAATATTCCTCATGTAAATTCAAATTCCATCATTAGAGCCTGTGCACATGTATTTGTTGCCTGCTGTCACCATGTAATCAGCAGTCACTAATCCCCCCATAGTGGGGGGAATCCTCTCATGAAATTCTCTATTTCACGTTGGAGATCATGACTGAATATTCCAAAGTCCCATCTGTCCAAGTCCTTGTGATTCTGAAAGAAAATAAGTGACAGCTTGAAATAAGCTGCTAGTGATGCCCACCTTAAGAGATGCTTTCCATCAATGTATCAAGAGGGAAAAAGGAAATATTAGTGAAGTGTGATGTGGATTTATTGGGCCTGACATTGTTGGGCTCAGCAGAGTTGCTGTAGGAAGAGATGGGGAAAAGGCTGCTCATGAGTAACACAAAACACAATAATAAGAAACAGGTTACAGCATTATTTAAAGAACACAGCACAGCTCAGGATTTTATGTACTATTATTATTATTGATATTTTAAAAAACATCTCAATGACTTATAACAGATTTCCCTTTCCAAATTTACTACTTAATCAGTCTAGACCCAAATGAAAAATAGGACTTCACTCAATTTTCACTAGGATGCCTCTGCTCTTCTACCTTAAAACTAATGGTTTTGAATTTCTTAACATTCACCTTTCATTTCATTTTACATACATACTGAGCTTTTCCTTCCAGTGGATAATAAATAATATAGAATATAGAGTGTAATGCCTGGAAATAAATCTAAACTGAATTCAGGGGGGGAAATGAAACAGAGTTGTTACATCCATGTCAGGATCCAAAACAGCAAGGTCTGATCAAGCAGCTAAAAAGACAATGCCTGTAACAATAATGGGTATCAAATATGTAAGAAGAGAAAAAAAACTCAGCAAACCCTAAAGACTTCCAAGTGCATGGACTTAAAAATGGTGAAATATTTACTCAGTCTACCAATGTCACTGCATTCTTTAACTCACATTTCCTCTAGGGTTCAGTAGACTTCATAGTGCTGTTTCTTCTCTAAGGGAAATTCTGTCTGTTCCATGATTTTTATTGTCATAAGCCTTTCTACAACAATAAATTACCATTCCTTGGGACAGCTTTAGAAGGGATGTAGGTTTCATGATGGGAAGGTACAAAAAGCATTTTGTGTTTTGATGTACTCTTTTTATTACAGTAGAGAAATCATCTATTCTCAATCTCAGCTCTATTAATAATTAAAAAGGGTTTTTTTGCAGCACAAAAGCTTTTTCAAAATATCAACAAGTCTTTAGACAACACTTTTGCCCTGCTCATAAATGCTCATTGCTTAAACTGAATTAACTTGAGGCATAATAACACTTTGTTTAAGATGCACTGATATTCTAAAAAACTATCCTGCAGTTTATTGGGTCACTGACTCCAAATCAAGTTTCTTTTGTTTATCATTTAGTTCCTTCCTTCCAGTCTTCTAATCCCCACACTCAGATTATTAATGCTTTTTTCCTATTCATCACTATCAATAACAAACTTTTCCAAAGTCACTGTTATTCCCAGAAGAGGAAGAAATACAAAGAAAGGACAAAATTTGGCCAAGGAACAAGAATTCAGTTAAAAGTTCTGTAGATAGTACATGGCCCAGCCTATAATGACTCTCCATATCACACTCCTGCACCCCAGTATGCAATCAGTTTTTAGCTAGTTTTTTAAATATGGAAATTTATTTATCAAAAATTGGAAGTTCTTTTAAGATGCCCATGTCCACTTCAGTGTTTATGTTCTGCTTACACTCAACCTCTGATTTAAGTCATCTTTTTAGCCTCAGCCCTATAACCTCACTCAACATCTCGCTCACACTCTGAGCATTTTCCACATGCTGCTGGAAAATGACCCAAAAAAGGACATTGTAATTCCCCTGCCCCCTCCAGGTTCTCTCAATGTTCAAACTTAATTCGATATTAAAAAAAAAAAAATTGAGACAGATAAAGGGAAAAAATCAGCTGAGTACTACAGGTCTTACAGAGTTTGTCATCAACTCCATCAATCTGGGTGTTAAATCATCTCTGGCCTCTCCACCACCATTAAGAGGAGTTGCATCTTTCCCTGCCTGTCTGGCTGATTTGGGGTGAATTCACCACTCAGTTAAGTGCAGAGAGGCTCCCAGACCATGCACTTCCATCCTGAACTTCAGGGCATTTTCATAAATCAAAAGATCAAGCAGCTACTGGAAACTCATTTATGGTAATATGAATATAATTACTGCAGCGAGCTTCAGTGAGTTCTTGCTAAGGTATTTTCAGTAAGAGCTGGAACTGAGGTAAAGCATCCATCATTAATCACAACCAGTGAATCAGACACACAGCTGGGCTAGGCCAGCAAAGCACCCACAGCAGAATCCAAGCTTTGCTTGGCATCCCCCACACATGAAATTCCAGGTGGGCTCAGTGCTAAAAATTAAGTAAAGGATATTATTTTTGATGTTACCTCTTTTGTTTGGAACACTGAAATGGCTCAAGCACATCAAGATGCTTTGGGCATGATGGAGCCCAGAGCTCCAAAGCACTTCCATGGAAGGAACACAGATCCTGTCTCCCAACCAGGGAAAAACCTAAACAGGGTAAGGGCTGAAGATGAAAGGCTCCTTTTTGCAGATGCTGGCCATGACTCATCATCTAACAAAAAGCATGGCTCAAATTATCTCCAGTAAGTGAAACAGCTGCACAATGATCTCTAGAAATCTTTGTACCTGTTTGAAGTAATGACAAAATACCCTTTCCTTAACCTGAAGTGCCCATATCTAATGCTGCAGGGACCTCCAGATGCAGCTCTGGAGTTACAGAGAATCCAACTACACATCCTGGTACAGAGAGAGCTTCTCATCTACGAAAAACTGATTCTAGTTACACAAGAACATGCAAAATATGAAAAGCACACCAACCCCCTCGAAGATGAATAGATACAAATCAGTTTTCCCCATGAAGGGATAGAATTTTATTTCAACCTCAATCACAATACTTCACTTGAACCACCATTTTCTGAAATTCAAAGTCTCTGTGCTTTTTTCTATTTGTTGCCATGAAACAGCTGCTGTAAAACTCTGTTCTTCTCAAGTGAGAGGAAACCTTGTGAGGAAGACACTGAGCAGTGTTTCCCAGCAGCTTTCACAAGCCTTTCCTAAGGATCAAGGAAAAATTGGTGGGCAAAGCAATTGTTCTCACCAGCTAAGTCCACCAGTGCTGTCTACACTGGTGTTGAAATACCCATGAACCTGAGGGAAGGTGACAAACAGGATGATTCCTGCAAGATCTGGGATGCCTCCATTCCTGCTGGGTTTGAACAACTGCCCCCAAGGCAGATAAGGGGGAAGGAAAATCCCCTTGTGAAGCTGCAGATCCTTGCAGGAGCTCCATCACAGGGTCAGAGAACTGATGGCAAAGCCAGGTCAAGCCTCAGAGATTCCCATTAGGCACAAAGAACTGCATCTTCCTGTTCTCCAGCTCCTTAAAAAATTAAATTTCTTACTGGCAGAGTGCTTTGTCTCTTTGTCTCTTCTGAGACAACACAATTGGAGCTGAGGACGTGCCCACTGCACCCTCCTGTGACTCAACAGTGACACAGACCTGCCTTAATTCAGCACATCAGCTTGAACAGGGGTGTTGGGAATAATGCTGGAGATGGGAAGAATTCCAGGTATCTCAAGGATGCAGGGAGATTATACACTTCCATTAACATAATTGTGTTACCAAGAAAAGGCTTGCAAGGTGTTCTTGGGAAGTTCTGTGGAAGCTTCATGGAAAGACTGGGACTGAGATTTCCCTGGAATTACTGGGGAGCACTGGAGGCTGCAGGAGAGCATCAATGGCAGAAATGCTTCCAGGCACAACCAAAGCTGAGGAAGACAATTCTCCTCTTGGCTAGGGCTGCTAAATGCAGCTTGACTGAAGTCTGCTCCACCTCTCCCTGTGAACACTGAGACCTTCCTCAAGACGGGGTGTTCTGAGACTTTTGTTGTTTTCATTTGAATGGAGGAAACCAAAGAAAAATCAAACATCAAAAATCGAGTGAGGCCATCAAAGCCCAACAGCTTCAAAGTCTACACCCACAAATTCAAACCTCCTATTGAAGGTACATATTTTTTGTCAAAGCTCTCAGAACACAAGCAAAGCAATATTCTAAAGGAGACATTAAGGAAAATAAATGCAGCTGCAATGTCATGTTAAGAATGACACAGGTAGATTAATCTCTCCTGCAGGTACACACAGATTTAAAGGGCATTAATTAATTGAGAAGAAGTTGAAGTATTTGGTAACAAGCAGAAGGAAATACATCCCTGTTAGAAAGCACACATGGGGCAATCACTGAAAGAGGAAAAAAAGCCCATCTGTATCTATTTTAACATCAAAATGTGTCAAAAGCCAACTACACAAAGAGAACTGACGTAGGTGCTGTAAAACATTTTTTCCACAGCCAGTTTTCATTAACAGAAAAATACCTGCAGATCCTAGACTTTGATCAAATAACGTGTGCAGAAGAAGCAAGGCATTTTATGAGATTCCAAGACAAGCTTCTCTCAATCCCATCAGGGAGAAAAACCCAGAAATACAAAATGCAAGTCATTGCTGGAGAAACTGCCACTCCACCTGTACCTTACACATCAGCCTTTCTATGGGCAGTTTACAATTGTAAATTTATTGAAATTTTAATGAATAATGTGCAGGTAGTTATGGTATCTTTTTTTTTTTCTTCTGGTTTAAATTGCTGATTCAAACCTTAGGCTAGTTTAGATATAGCTGGGGCTTGGATTTTACCATGAAAATACACTGGTTTTCAAAAATGTCTACAAATACAGCATAAAGATGATACACAGTACAAACTATACCTGTTTGGGGTTTTTTAAGGCAGAACACCACCCAACCAGACCAAAGCAGCCAGCAAAACATACAGTTGCATTGAATCATTAAGCCAGCACAAGGCTTAAAAGAATAAATCTCAGCTTTTAAGTGCAAAACAGAATTCAGTTTTAACCACTGAGCCATGACCACTGCCTCTTTAACAATGCTATAAAAAGCTACTTGGCTTTTCAAATTTAAAAATGTCAGTGCCACATAAATACACTCACAAAAGATCTAAAAATAACTTTAGGCTGCCCACCCTTAAGGTCAGAAGGAGCAGATGCGAAGAAATAAACCTCTGTGAAGGGTTTCCAACAGGAAAACACTACTGACAGAAATGAAGGTGTTGCCACTGGTTCACAGCTATTTCTTTACAGTTCTTCTGTGTCAGCTTCTGCTGAGTTCTACCCATGCAGCTCTCACCAGTGAAGAACTTTGCTGGTGTTGAAAGAACATTTATTCAAACTTACTGACTGAAAATAAACTTTGGTGTGAGTCCTTTCTACTCTTTACAAATGATGTGCTGAAGGAGAATAAAAATGGATATATTTGAGGTGCATGAAGGCAGAAAGCAGCAATTTTCAGCATTTCAGGGTAGAAAGGCTCATTACCACAAATGCAGAGGTTACAAACAATGCTGATCCTGCTACATCAGGAAACTTCTCCATGTGGATCTGCTAACAGATTCCTCTCCAGCTCCTGATGGAAACCAGATCATCATAGGCCAACCATTCCTTTAACACATTTTATACTTCTCAGAGTAGAAAAACAGAGTGGAAATAGTGGCAGTGATGGGGGCTGAAACTGCCTTGAGAATTTCCTTTTTTTGGCTGTAGCAGGTCCACACTTGGCAGAATGTCCTGCCCCAAGGGACAGAGCTGCTCTTTGTGGACCTTGAAGAACAATCTAACAAGACCATCAATACGTGTGCTCTGAACACCAGTAAAGAGATTCCCTGATGCAACAGTTTAGGGATTTCAATGTTTCTGCACTGAGCTGAGTTTATGTGGCTTGCAAAAGATGAAGGACTGAGCCTGCTCTCCTGTGATTTCAAAGTCTGATTAAAGGAATCTAAATCTTTAAAATCTGATGTTTCAAGCATGCTCCCATCCCCTGAAGCTACACCTTTTTTTGGTTTAATTACTATTATGCCTTTTTTAAGCTTTAATGTTTTCCTTAAGAATGGGCCCAGAAAGTATTCAATTACTGAGGCAAGAAGTCACAGGCTGAAACAAAGCTGTAAGAAATACTGCAGCCTGTCAAAGGTGATAAGGGACTCTGATTATCCTTGACTGCATTCCCTGGGCTCAGCATTTCATTAAATTGCAATGCTCTTTTTTAAAAATAGATTTACCACCATATCCTGAGGGTCTTTGCTATTTTTAGCTAAAGCTATGCACAAAAATACCACTTTCTTCACTAATTGTATTTGATTTTCAGTTTCAGTGTTACTGGTAAGATTTTTTAAGTTTGGGTAATGCAACCTGAAACAAGTCATGAACATTACAACAGTTTTTAAACTCATTTTTATGAATCTCCCTTCAACTGGATAAATTCATAACTTCCTTGGAGAAACTACAAAATGCTTGAAAAATTAGGTATTAAATTAAATTAGGTGAATTTGGCTGTTACATCCTTGAAGAAGAGCAATACAGCCAACTGTGGATCTATGCTAAAATAAATGAGTTGAAAGGTGAAGAAACAAAGTAGAAAGGTTGGTCAGGCCCTGGAGCAGGCACAGCCAGGGAAGTGGTGGAATCAACATCCCTGAGAGGCACAAGAGACACAAATATTGTGCTTAAGGACAAGGTTCAGTGGGATCTGGCAGGGCTGGATCAACATTTGGATTCACTGACCTTAGAGGTCCTTTCCAAAATCAAAGATTCTGTAATTGAATGAATGAAGTTTTTTCACCATGTGTTAACAAAATTCTTCTAGCACATACTGGGATAGAAAGTGTTTGCACCAATTGTTTGATAATGCCTGATTAAAAGCTGTAGGTTTTGTTTATTTTTGGGATTTGTTTACTGATTATGATATTAAGTAAAACAGCTGACTATGTAGTAAAAACATTGTATATTTGTGTGTGTGGAAATCTTAATGAAACATTGAAAAGAGCAAATTTATTTTCAAATAAATAATTTCCTTGATGCAATGGGCATAAATGGTTCTGCTCCACAGAATAGTTTTCTAACTGGGGAAACCAACAGGAAAGCTGAATTAAGTGTTAACTGAAGCTCAGAAAACAACATTTTCTACAAGATGTCCAATATCCATTTTCATTCTTCATTGGCAGAAGCTTCATCAAACATCAGTCAGAACAGAAAAAAAAAAAATTGAAACAAATGCTGTATCTGAGGAGAAAGGTTGTGAAATCCCATAGATAAGCTTTAAAGTGTGACACAACTGCGGAATAATTACTTCTAGGAAAAACACAGCATTATCTCATGCTTCCACAAGTCAAGATGTTCTTCCAAATGAAAAACCTAACTCAAATATTGGTAACCTTTTCATAGTTTTGCAATTGCTTTAAGCTGAAAGAGGAGAGGTTTAGACTAGGCACGAGGAAGAAATTCTTTATTGGGTGTTGAGGCCCTGCCACAGGTTGCCCAGAGAATTTGTGGATGCTCCATGCCTAGAAATGTCCAAGGCCAGGTTGGATGGGGCTTGGAGCACCCTGGGATGGTGGGATGGACGTGCTCTGCCCACGGCAGGGGGTGGAACTGGATGATCTTTAAGGTCCCTTCCCACCCAAACCATTCCAGGATGCTGTGACCCCTTGAAGACTAAGCACCATCAATGAAAAAGATGAAGATGTGAAAAGAAAGAAATGAGGTTTGATCTGGTGTCCCAAATCAACAACTGACTGAAAATGAAGCTAAGGCCACAAGGAAAAGGAAAATACATGGCAAAAACATTCAGTGTTTTGTATTTTTGTTCTCAAATAAAGACAAGTCCAGCCCACAGTCATGAAGACAATTAATGGATACAAATATTTGTCATACAAGGAGAAGCTGAGAGAGCTGGGAGAGAACTCACAGAAAAGAAAGCTCAGGAGGATTTTATCCATACATTTTTGAAGGAAGCAAGGAGTAAAGAAGCCAGATCCAGGATCTTCTCTGTGGTGCCCAGTGCCAGAACCCAAATCAAAATATGGGAAATTTCATCTGGACATGGTACAAATCTTTTTTCTGGAACTGCTCAGAGAGGCTCTGCAATCCATGACTGTGGCTGTGATTCTGTGGCCTTGCTCATAAAATTATCAGTTCTGTCTTCAAACTGGTTAGCAAGACTGAGAGGGAAAAAAACCAGTCTGAAGGTTATTCCAGAATGTCCATCCTCTAATATGTTCCAAGGCCAGATTTTGCTTACTAGTAAATAATTAGAAAGTAATGAGGGGAAATCTTCAATAGAAAAATAAATAAAATATTCCCAATTATTAAAGAGGCTGAAAAACACAGAATAAAACATTTAGGGGACTGCTCTAGATGAATAAATATGCAGAAGAACAGCATTTCTATTTATCAGGTGGAGTTATGCAGAGTTGAGCTGGTTTTTGGGGTTTTTTTTACATCCAGTACTTGAATGATTGCTTGCATAAGGCACAGTTAGCTCAGAAAACATGTTTAACACAATGGAAGAGAAATGTACACAAGAACTTCTGGGATCATCTCCTGCTCATTATCCCTGCCCTCTCAAAAAATTGAAGTTTTCTTTTACATTCATCTCCTACTGCTGTTTCAATTAATTTCACCAAAATGAATTCTCTGTGAGGAAATCTCCAACCTTCAGCTACTCCCAGTGTCTCAAGAAAATATTGCCAAAAGGAATGGGAAAAATTTCTTTTGCTTCCAAAATATGTTTACTTGAGATAGAGAGCAGCTCAAGGTGAAGGGATGAGAGAAAAACAGAGACTAAACCAGGAAATGAGTGAGAAAGAGAAGAGGAATGAGCTGCAAAAGAAGCCCTGAGGAATTTTATAATTCTGGGGTTTATATGTGGCTACTTAATGCCCTCAGAATTTATACAAAGCAGACAAAATGCACATTCCAGCCCAACACCTGATGGACACAGCCTGCAGAACTTGGAACCCAGCACACAGGGAAAAATACAGAGAAAGAACAAACCCAAGTGAACCCATACAGGTCCTCTGAACCAGCAAACAGCTCCCAAAGTGAGCTCTGAACTTCATAAAAGAGAGTTTTTAGGATAAAGCCCAACCATCACAACAATTGCAGAACTGCATTTTACTAAGACTTTTATTTACCGCAGTGTTTATGGCTGCCAGTTCACTCAAGAACAACATTCTGCATCAATAAATCACTTTGTTTAAGGAGCTCTTGATGAACAGGGAACTGGGTCCTAATGGGAATCTCAAGTGCTGAGTTCTGTCACAGGAGGAGGACGCTGCTGGGTCAGAGAGTTTTAATGAACATCAACCATAGTTTTAATGAAAATCAACCATAACACACCAGGATAGCTCAGGTGAAACATCATTAAACTTCAGATAGATGAAGAATTTGCTGCTGAAGTTTTATTCTCTTTCCGTCTAGGAAGGTGAAAGTTAGTGCAGATGAGCTCAGTATAATTTATCTTCTAGCAGCATCCTGAATAACTAACAATTGGGATGCCACATACTCCTTCCTAAATTGCATTTCAGGGATGACTTTCTGCTGGATCCGGGGTGGGGGGGGGAATCCTCCTTGATTATATTCTCAGATTTCTGATTATCTTGCAACAGATTAATATGCAGGGCTTACATGGTTCCCTGCCCATGGCAGGGGGTTGGAATAGATGATCTTTGAGGTCTTTTCCAAGTCAAAGCATTCTGTTGTTCTGTGACTTTATTAATCAGTTAAAGGAACTCAAAATAGTATGCTTATTATGTGACATTGATTCACTCTTCAGGAGCAGACAGCTCTCCTCCACCAGAACTATAAACCTTCTTACTCTCATGTTCTCTCTCTAGCTCATCAAAATGTTCCAAAATCTCTCTAGAAAATACCTGACTCAAGGATCACAAAAATACTGACAGAAACACAGAAATAGCAATAACAAGAAAATTACCAAGTAAAGCACTGTTCCAACTTTACACCAGTATGTTCAAAACAAGTTATTTTAAATTAATTACTACTGGTGAGTACAAAAAGAAAAGAGAACTAATATCCCATCATTAAATCACACCAAATCAGCTAATTTGGGTGGTTTTTTTATTTACTTTCTGTAACTTTTACTTCCTATACTTGCATTTTCATTCCACTAGGTAGGAAAAAAAAAAGATTCAAAATTGTAATAAAACCCTTCATCATTATCAGGCCTTTTCTGACTCCTGACTGTTTAATTCCTTATTGATTCTTTCTTTTTTTAATCATATCTAAAATGAAACTGATTCTTTGCGTGCTGAGGACAAATCTGGAAAGAAATCCATGAATTTATTGAACAGCATAACAAAGACCATCCTGTCTCATGGACAATGCTCTCTGTAGGAGCAAACCTTTCCTTTACCTTGACAGATGCAATTCCAAATGGGGCTCACTGTGAAATCAAAATATTGAAACTGTCAAATATAATCACTCCGCTGGCACATCATGCAAAATTGAACCTTTGTTTTATAGACAAGAAGGATGGTTTATTTCTTTAGCAGACCAAGGTCTCAGGATGATTCAGACTCCTGCTGGGGAATGCAGAACCTAAGGAGGAAGATGAGCACAAAGGGAAGGAGTTTGCACCTGAGAGGGGACAATTGTCCTGCTGGGCACTGGACAGGTCACAGGCACAATTCTCCTCTTGGTGCTCTTGTAAGAAGCACCACAAAAGGAGGGCGTTGTGCTTTTTAAGCTCTCAGTGAGATCAACCCTTCTGTGCTGATGTCTTTTGCTGTTTCAACCCAGGTTCCTATATTCTCGTTTCTTTCACTTGTTTTTTCTTTCTACATTTCCACTTTATCAGACTGCAACCCTAAAATGCAAGTTTCTTTCCAGCCTAAGAATTCCCAGCGTTGTCTTCTCCATCCCTGGCCAGAATCTCTGTGTGTAATTCTGAAATGACTGAATGTGGTATAGAAAATTTGAAATTTATTTCCCTAAATCAGTTTTTCATGTTCTCCAAACAAATTACTGCTTCTTGCATTTCAGAGTCTCAACAAAGATGACAAACACCTTATCAACACCAAATATGAGCATCTGTATAATTATTTCAAGAAATATTTAATCTTTATTTCCAGATCCCAGATATTCTGAGTTGGAAGGGCACATTACTGCTTCTTTATCTTGTGCATGTTATTAATGTGTTCTAAAACTGCTTCTGGAAAGTCAAGTTTTGTTTCCCTCAGGTTATATAATGTATTTCTTTATCATGTTCTGTACATTATTCAAGACCTTTGACAATAATTAGTTTTGCTTTAAACGCTAAGAGAACAACACTGGGTTTGGAAACTTGACAGATTTATTTCTGAACTGAAGCAAGGAAAAATGTTTAAAAACAATGAAATACATGTGTTACAGTGAAGGATGATTATTAAGACAAAAAAAAACATCCCAGCCAAGCAGCAGAATATGTATTATTTACATTAAATTATTTTAAACCCCTGTAGACTGTTATTTCTGTATGAGAGTGTGAATTCTGTGTAAACGTATTACACACCACACTTAGCAGTGAATAAGTTTAATTTCTATGATCTGAACCAAACTTGAAAATAGATGAATTTCCAAGTGATCAGCTCTCAGCATGTTTGTTTTTCAGTGGATTCAGAGAAGCAAATTCGATTCACTGTTAGTTTTTAATGCAACACATTTAGAACCAAGGAATTGCAATTGCACACTTGTGGTGGAATCAGGAGTGCTGTTAATCAATACGGAGCAAAAATAAAACATGCAACACACCCAGAGGTACCTGTAAGACGTCACTGATGGACTTGCCAGAACTTTGGGACAGACACTGACAGAACTTTTTCAGTCCAATCATTCAAGGAGCTCATCACAGTAAAAGGGGTTAGAAATAAAAATAGAAAATTACAACTCCTTCCTCAGACTTGGTGTCCAAACTCTACTGAAATAACTTCCTACTGCCTTGTTGCATGCAGTATTGTGACTAAACCAGTTTTTAATTGGACCCAACATGCAGTGAAGGTACCAAGGCTAAAACTTTCACTAAATTCCAGTATGGAAATCAGGAATGCAGGACCTGTTCTTCTTCCAAGCAAGAACTGAGAGCCCAGCACACATTAAATTCCTAAAGGTGCCCAAGCACTGGCACTGGGGGATATTCCCCACATGAGAGATGCCAAAAAATTATATTCTATATTCTTCAGTTTTACTTTTCATTGAACTTGCAATCATTTGAAGTGAAGTACAACACAGAATACTCCATTGGTTTAAATCTTCTACCATGAGAACAGAATCTCAAGTCCACAGAGTAATGCCTGCAATTTCTATCATGTCTATTTAAGCAATTCCACAGTACTCCATGCCTAAATAAGGAGAATTATTTTTTCTTTAAAAATCTAGTTTAATGTTTTATTTCTTTAATTCCTGTATATATTTCTCTGTCATGCAGTTGCTACTTCTCTATCTGAATCAGCTTAAAATAATCAAAATATTCGAAATAAAGCAAAGCAAATAATCCCTCAGGTAGTCTGTAACACTGTACTTGGATGTTTTTATCTCACCTTCACTAAAGAAAAACACATCTGCACTGCTTGTGTTTTCTCAAGCATCCTACCTGGGAGGCTTAGCTGTAATTTGGATGCCACAAAAATATGTTCTTGTAAATAAAGTAATTTTGAAAACCTGCTAATTTCTTCAAGATCCAAATATTTTATTCTTG
The DNA here is from genome assembly GCF_047830755.1 of Zonotrichia albicollis. NCBI lineage: Eukaryota > Metazoa > Chordata > Aves > Passeriformes > Passerellidae > Zonotrichia > Zonotrichia albicollis. The sequence continues at coordinate 150,379,084 of NC_133819.1, forward strand.
ATAAGCATCCATTCAGTCTTCATGCACAGATGGACACAACCTGTTTGTAGTTTTTCTTCAATGAAGCAAAGTAAAATATTTTGCCAGAAAAGAGGGTACAAAAAACCTGAAACTAAACCCAAATTTTCTTTTAACAGTATTGAGATTCTGAGGTATCTCTCAGAAGTAAAAAATAAAGTTAAAACCCTAATAATTCTTGATCCAAGAGATTAGACACCCATCCCAAACACAGTCATAATTTTAAAGTGACAAATTTACTTACACTTCATAAATTAACCTTTAAGTAATGAAAAACTGAATGTTTTTTAATTACTGTATGAAACTAAAAGAAAACTCTGAACTGGAAAAGCAGCTTCTGGTTTTCTAATATTCTTTCAATACTCCTCAAATAAAAGGATAGGAAAGGTAATGAATACACAAGATAAAACTCACAAGCTTTCAGTGTAAAAATGTAATTGTGAATATATATACATACACCTGTCTCTACATATATCTATAGATAGATAGATAGATAGATAGATTAGATAGATAGAAAGAAAAAACAGTCTACAAAAGAGTGAGGCACCAATCTCTGCCATGGGTCAAACCTGGATTAAAGAGAACTGCAGGAAGCTCACCAATAAATGGAGAGAGAACTTTATTTTGAGATCTGATAATGATGAAAATTCACTCTTAAGATACTTAAAACCAGTGTATTTGCTAGGGAAGAGAAAACCCATGAAAGAGGGAGAATGATACAATGGAAAGAATCTCCAGATTTTCTAGATCTAGGCAAAAGGTAAGGCAGACTTCATACCCAATCAACAAAACCACCTTAAAAAGGGATAAGGAAAAGGTCAAAGAAACTGAATGTGATATTGGAACTATTTTTTTTATCTTGGAAAGAAAAAAAAAATTAAAACCATCAAAAAAACCAAACCCTTTTTTACAAGCAACAGATCTGAAAAGTTAAGGGGGAGAAGGCATCAGGGTGGACCCCAGAAGGGCCAGTTTTTCTTGGGCACCACATTACCTGATAATTGTAATTTCAGGGAGAGCTTCCAGCATCTCCATAAGTCACTCATCAGCTGCTCTGGGGGGACCCCTCCTCCCCTTTCACCACCAGCACCAAGTCCCATTAGAGGCAGAGATAAATGCCTGGACTTCTAAAAGTGTTCTTCAAACCCTTTTGGGAGCAGAGAGAAACAGCAGCTTAAAAGGAATCCTGTCTGAGGAAACTCAGTCCTTAAGAGAAACAGCACAGTTAATACTGGGATTCTGTTCTTTGTGAAGTTACTGTGCTCCTTACTGTCAATAGAACAACTTGTCTCAGGTGCAGATAAAACCTCAGAATCTTTTAGCTTAAAAAAAAAAGAGAAAGAAAAAAAAAAGTAGAGAAAGCTCAGGAAGTATTTGGTCAAAATTTTTCCTTTTCCTCTGAGAAATTTTAGCAACCACTACATTCTGTACAGCACTGCAGCAGATTACACCTGTGCTAGGTGTCCCCGCTTGAGTAGGGGAACGGCACTATCTGACCTCAAAAGGTCCACTCCAACCTGAAAGCCCCTGAATGATGCTGTGACAACACATTTCATTGATGTTTTTGGCAGAGCAGTTACATCCAACCCAAAATGGTCCTAAAGTTCCTGAGTATTTAAACTACATCTACTGTCACTAATGATAGATGAAGAAAAAAACTTGGAATGACTCAAGCTGTCAGGAGCATATGTTTCATACTTTAGTACATGAGGATAGAATTTAATGCCATTTTAAACAAGTGCATTTTTGCTGCAGATTTTATTAGAGAATTACCCTCCACGAGCTTTCACAAGCCTCTTACTGTGAGCCATTCATAAACTGGATTCACACAGCAAGAAAGCACAGAACTGTGACAACAGCATGAGCACTTCATTCAGTTTCTAACTCTACTTATTTCTCCTGAACTATCCAGGCCTAGATTTAACACAAACTGCAAAGTAAACCGGGAAAAAAAATCACTGAACACTTTTGGTAGGTCAGCTGAAATTTTTTTAGAATCAGGTGTATGACTAACTTCTATTGAAACTTTTTCTAGTTCCTCCAAAAATAACAAAACCAGTAATTTTGACTTATTAAATACTTTCTGTAAACTTAAGTGAAATACATGAAAAAACATTTGCTGCTACAACTTAAATTATTGTTTTCCTCTTTTCCATAATTATATATTACCCCTTAATCTTTTGTAATTCCTGCAACAGCAAGTGTTCAAACCTAAATACTGATCAGAATCACTTTGTGTCAGGGAGAAAACACACACAGAAAAAAGGCATCCCACTGCCAATGGATCTATGATCAAAATGAAGATATAAAACTGCTGAGAAGAACAAAAACCACAGTCAAAAATTCATAGTCAACACAGTATAAAAGCCAACAAAATAACAAATAATCTTCAGTAGGTGTTCATCAACTACAAAATTTAAGCAGCAAATTAGTATAATTTGCTGCAAAAAATTAAAGTTTAAATGCCTCAAAAAATTATGCCTTCAAAAATTACCACAGCATGTGAATGCTGTTTTATTCAACCCACATTTAATTTCAGATTTCCAGCAGGACTCAGGTATTTCCAGGACTGACCACTGGAAGAAATGGTCTTGAACAACATTGCAAATTTCTACATGACCGCAAGTTATAATTTTCATTTCAGATCACCATTGCTGATGTATTTCAAATAAAAACTTCTGGAACCCTTGAAGATGCTCTATCCAACACCCAGCTCTGGTATTTCCACCTCCACTCAAGCAGGGCAGGTTCAGCTGCTGCCAGGGCAGAGAATTCAGCCTAAACCCAGAGCAGCAGATTGTGCTCCTGCTCTTGGCCCCTTCCTGCCCAAAATACCACTCCTCATTTGGTCTCTCAGGCTCCAAATCACACCTTGCATCCCTTTAATAACAGAATATGGGTAAAAAAACCACATGAGAGGGACTTTGTTATCCCTGGTCACCCATTAGGTGAAATGAGCAAAGTTTCCAAAAAATGAGCAAAATTCCAGTTCTCAATTCTGTTCCTGTTCAGACATTCCAAGTGAAGAATACAGGAAAATCTGGAATGCTCAACAATGTGGCAGGAATTGTAACATCCAATATCTCAGGAAAGAGAATGAGAGTTCTACAAAGCCCATTGAACTGGCTTCACAGTCGCAAAATCCCAATTTTGGATCCCTAACCTCCGCTAACTTTGTTTTAAATTACATGAAAGGCAGACTTACTGTCAACAAGATATAAATCCTGTCCATCTACTTAATCTCTGTCCATCTACAGAGAAATCTTTCATCTTATGCTTCATGCTAAAGAAAAACTAAAATTGCTGAAAGCCAATGACAGCCTTCTAGATTTTAGGGGGTTTTTGTTTTAAATTGTAAAAGATGCTTCTGCTCAAAGTTATATACAGGGGGGAAAAAACCCAAAAACAATGTCAGATGAAACACAGTCCTTGAGGATGTATGTAATTCCCAGGCTTCCATTATGTAATTATTTTTTAAATTTTTAGCTTTGTAGCAAATTCCCATTCCCAGGCATGACACTACAGTCCTTGTAAATTTCTGCTGAGAAAGCATAGGAAGAAAATGAAATTGTTCTAAGCATGGGAAGAAAATTGAATTGTGCTAACCAGTTCTAGTGCATGATTCTTGGATTTATGCAACATCCTTGGTGCTTCAGAGTAAACACTGAATAAACATCTCCTACATCTTCTGAGCTTGCCTTGTGCTAAACTTAAGTGCTGATCTACACCAGGACTGAATTGATATTACAGTGAGAAAGCTCAGTGTTTAAAGGATGGGAAGTTTTAAGAGTTTTTCTCTTACATTTCAAAAAGAAGGAAAAGGTCAAGTGACTGCTGGCTGCATCTTTGGGTGAACTCTGCCACACAGAGATGGGCTGAGTGGTTGAACACGCATCTGTGTCCTGCACCTCACTGAAAAGCTGAGAATTTCCTTTCCTTCCCTCTTCTCTTTCCTCTTCCCTCTCCTTTCATCTTTCCTTTCCTCTTCCCTTTCCCCTCCCACCCTTGCCCTTCTCTTTCCCCTTGCCCCTTCTTCCCCTTTCCTCTTCCCTCACTGCCATGGTCTGATGTTCACTGACTATGTTGCCTTCTTTAAGGCCACATTTTGTGCCCATATTTGCAATCCCATTTCCCTGTTCAGCAGAACTGAGCTGCTCCCTCCCCACACCAGCAGTTTCCAGCCCCACTCCAGCCCAGATTTCTCCTCCCTGCTGCCCATGGGATATCAGCACCCTGGGAGGGCTCATCAGGTCACTGCTCCCTCCATCCTGAGCCTGGAAAATGGAGCTGCAGTCAATCCAGCAATTAAATTTGAGACTTCTGAGCCACTGGAAGTGCAGCAGTCACCCTCTAATACACCTACAGGAAATTAAACAATGATATCATCAGCCTATGAATAACTTTTCATTCAACCTGCTGCAGCAGCAGATGCCAGGTGGCTGCATCTGTACCAACAGAGCACCTGGCCCAGGTACCAAAATAGCTCAGCACAAGAAACTCTTCTCTTTATCACAGGCTTGCTTTAAATGAGCTTTTCAGCTCCTCAGGATATGGCTTGTTTCCCTCTATCTCTGCTGGTAGTAATATCTGCTAATAAACAACATGACTAATACTTGATAATAAACAATAGTAGAAGTCTGCACAAACCAAACCCATGTCTCAAGAGCACTGATATTGTTTCATATCAAAACATTTGGAGGACAAATCTGATAACCTTTTAGTTATCACTGGAAGTTATGATTTAGATTTTTTTTTTCACACTGAGGAGCAAAACACAGAGTTTAGTGGCCAATTAGTCCTACCCTGTAAAGCATTTTGTCACTAATTCTCCTCATTCATTCCACTTAGGATGTGGAACTTATAATGGAGGAGGAGCTAAAAATAGCAGCAGCAAAAAAAGAAAATGAAAGAAAAAAAAAAAAGCCAATTAGTAGGAATTGAGGAATTGCCACAGTAACCTTTGTCAGGATAAATTTAAGGTATAATGCTCCAAGATAGTTACTATGGTGACCATGGGTGCTTGCAAGGTACCTCTAATGAGAAATGCAGTATCTGTCACACAAGCAAGCAGATGCAGCAGCAGCAGCCTAACAGCCTAAAGACACTTTTCTCCCCTGCCCCCTTTTTTCAAAGAGCAGCAGGAAAATAAACTGCTACTAAAGTAGCTTTACTATGTGCAGTTTTTCAATTTTTTTATTTTTCCCCCACTCCTTCAGTCAGTGAACTGTTAAGATCTCAGTGTAAGATTTATCCAAATTGAACAGGTTAGATTTACAAACATTAGCCACTCTTTGCCTGCTCTTTGCAAAATAAATTCAACTCACAAGTCATCCAAAACCTCCAAGGAGTGAAAGGCTTTTACCTTGAAAAATTATATAGACACAGGTTTAGAGTAAGAAAACAAGAAAAATGTTTGTGAAAAATCTTGCATAAATTCTCTTATTTGCCAATACAATGTGCAGCTGTTATCATTTAAAAGAATGTATTTTACTAGATGGAAACTATCTCAGATTTATTTTGTTATTTTTAACAAACTAGATGGAAACTATCTCAGATTTATTTTGTTATATTTTTTTATGTTGTTTGTTTTTTTTTATTTCTCCAAATATACACAGACAATACTTAAGAGTGAACAGCTTAAAAAAATAAGGTTTCTCCTTTTTCTACACAAAGTCCACTTCCTTTCCATTGTTTACAGAGGAAGTATTTTTCAAATTTGGGCTGTCACTGCCACCACAAACACCCTCATTAGGGACAAGCTTGGATTAACTTGTTAGAGCACACACAAAATGGCACAGCTCCCATCAGCACCCTCAATAATAAACTTCAGAACCATGAAAAAAATAATAAAATGTGTGTTGCTGCAGCTCTTTGGTACCTCTCAGAGTAGTGCAGCCAGCTCTGGGCTCCCCAGCACAGCAGAGACCTCAGACCTGCCCAAGGGGCTCCCAAAATGAGCCCTGGAAATGCTCCAGGACTGGAGCCCCCTGCTCTGAGCCAGGCTGGGAGAGCTGGGGCTCAGCCTGGGTAGGAGAAGGCTCCAGGAAGACCTCAAAGCACTTTCCAGGGCTGAAAGGGAGTGAGAAAACCTGAGAGAGACTTTTCACCAAGGCCTGCAGTGACAGGACAGTGGTTTCAAGAGGGCAGATTTAAATTGGATGTAAGGAAAGTGGGTTTTATGATGAGGCTGCCCAGAGAAGCTGGGGATGCCCCATCCCTGGAAGTTTTTCAGGCTGGATGGGGCTTGGAGCCACCTGAGATGGTGGAAGGTGTCCTTGACCAGGGATTGGCAGTGGATCATCCTGAAGGTCCCTTCCCACCCAAACCATTCCATGTTTCTATGATTTCAAGCTGAACACTGAATGGAGAGGTTTGTTCAACACCACCTCAGCCTCAAGCTGGGCACCACCACCCTCGCAAAGCCTGGGCAGTGCCAGGGGTGACTGAGCTGTGCTGGGAGCTCAGGACAGGCCTGGCTCACACCCAGGGTCAGCCCCTGCTCACACCCTCACTGCTCACACACACACACCCCTCACTGCAGCTGGCCACTCACAGTTTTTCTTGATCAAGTTCTCGTTTTCTTCATCCCAAACTGAATCTTCATGCAGAAAAGAATCCTTTTCATGCCTCTTCTTAATGAGCAATAAATTACTAAACTGCTTTTTTTTTTTGCCTTTCTCAATGCTAAAGAGGCAGCTTCTCTCCTTTTAAACACTGCAAATTAAATACTAAAATTTTTCTTTAAGTAATACATCTAAGCCCAAAGCACTCAGGAGAACACACTGTGAAAACCAGATCAATGGTAGCTTGTGATTTAAATAGGTTAAATGTGGGTTTGGCAACTTTGCAGCCAAGCTTTTGCATTGATATTAGCAGGTGTTAGATCTCCTTGAAGCTGCAAAAGCTCTGCCAACTCATCAGGAGATGCACAACTCATTAACTCAATTTTGATATAAAAGATGGGGCTGAGAAGCTTCCCTGATGAAGTAACCCTGGAAGGAAACTTTGGTGTGAGTATAATTTATATGTGAGGCCCTCACTTGTCAGAGGAAAAGGTTTTAGCTGAGATAATCCCCTGGCTGGGATTTTACCCCACATTTCACAGCTTACTATTAACAGAATTAATATTCTGCCATGTGTTCTGCAGAGCTGACTTAGATTTCAGTTTCAACTTTTTTTTAAAAAAGACAATGAATAAATACTTCAGGAAAAATCCTCCTGACCTAGTAAACTGTCAGAGCAGGAGTCAGAGAGAAAAATTCCCTCATGCAAGAAATGACTCAGTAGATTCTTTCCAAAAGAAGCTTTGTTTATAGAGACTTATAGAGATAAGAAGAAAAAAAAAATAATTCTATGAAAGGCACACTAAATCTCTGGCCCAACCCTGTTCTGCTACACTGAATTTATCTTGTTGCAACTAATACCTGAATTTATCCAGATTATAACTGTTTTGTTGTGTAGTTTATAACTCTTTCAGCTGACCAAAAATATTAAAGCAAAGGTTTCTCTCTTGCTTGGCCAATGCCTTCCCCTCTCAGTTAAAGCCCAGACCTAAACCCACCTGCTTGGCATCAGCACAATCCAAGGGAAAGAAAACACTGAGGAGGAGAAAAGACAACAGGGGAGAGGAGAAATAGAATATTTGAAGCACCCAAAAGAGCTCCTGCCATTGATGAGGAAAATCTCTATTCCATCCCAAAAAAATCTACCATAAACAGCCTCCAAGCAGCTTCCTGCTCAGCAGTGCAAATCCTGCAACAACTGCATGTGTGGGAACACCCCAGAAACCTTCAGGTTAGGAGTCAGGAAAAAATCTGTGGACAACAGCAAAACCTTCATCAAGAAGTAAATAATTCAATTTGTGAAGACAAGAATCAATAAACCAAGAATCAATAAAATCAGTTTCCATTTAACCACCCTAACAACAGTTACACCAACTTGCAAAGTTTTATCCTGTAATTGTGTGAGGGAAAAAAATACCATCAATCATCTCAGGCAATTATACTTGAAATATTTTTTATACTTCATTCTTCTATTCACAATGTGTGCTTACTTTTATTTTCTCTTTTTTCCCCTCAAGTGTAACATTGGATTCCTCTCTCATATCAAGCTCCCTTTTGCAAATATTTTTTTTCCTTTCAACTTGAATAGTTTTCAAGTATCATCTTCTCATTTGGTGAGATCATTCCAAAGAAGTGAAAACATCCTGCCCTGTGCTGATACAAAACATTCTGCTCAAAAAAAATGCTTTTTTTGGCACACTACTGAGCCATAGGTAAGATTTTCACAGATGTATTAAAACCCTCATCCACTATTTAAAGCTCAGATTTTTTTTTTCCACCCTGTTCATCACTGTGGATTTATTAAGACTGAAGTTCACCTGACAATTCATCATCTTGTCCTCTCGAACTCCTCACATCAGCTCCCTCCTTCACAGTCCAGCACCAGGGACTGTCCCAGCCCTCTGCTCACCCCTCTTCCACCACAATCCCAAACAAAATTGAGCAGTTCAGGGCCCAGCCCACATTCCAGAGGGGCTTGAATGAGGACCTGAGCTCTACAAGTTATTAATCCCTTTCTTAGTTAATTAATTAACTTTCCATTCTCATCCCAGAGCAGTTTGGTTTCTCTATCAGCTTCTGGTGGGGAACTCCTTCCCATGTCAAGAATGACATTAATTAGGCCCTCCTCACCCAGAAGCTTGTTCATTCCTGACCAGAACTTCAATGTTCTGGAAATGGATAAGCTCATAAAAATGGATTTATGAGCTACATCTTCCCTGCATAAAGCCCTGTTTACTCCTTCCTAGTTCAGCACACTTAATCAATGCAGGTGTACACACAAAACTGAAATAAACATGTAAACAACCTTCTTTAGAAAGTGTCATCCTCTTTCCTCCATCTTATTATTTGACATATCAAATCTGGAATGTTTCCATGATGTCAAGATCTTTCATAGCCTGGAAGCACCATATATGATAGGGAGTAATTTGATAAGTGTTTATAGGGAGGTTTTAAACACGCCTCCTGCACTAGGCAGAAATCAAGGTACTACACAATCCAGACTGAGAGTTCCTCTCCCACTGAGGGCCAGGAAATCAAACAATTCCCAGTGATCTTATTTCAAGAATTGTCAATTATACTTTAAAAATCCAAGACTAGAGCAGAATTCTTAATTGTTATGAAGAATTAGAAATAATGTGCATTTTTCACATGGCAAAGCATGGCAAAGTTCTCACTGGGAGAACCACTGGAAGAGTGGGCTGGAGTGGGCAGAAAAATAGCTTGAAGAAGAAAGATTACAGACTTAACATCCCCCCATTCCATGCCAAGATTAGACACTTTTATAGGGCAAATCACAAATTCTATTCAAACTTAGCAGAATACTAGTTTGGTTTTTTTTTTTTTTTAATTCAGGACCTATAAATCTTTCCATTATTTCAAAGAAGGCTTCACCTTTTTGCCTGTGATCCCAGTTATTATGGTGGCATTGGTGAGGGGGGAAGAAAACAGAATTTCCAAATCAGCATCTGATGATACATTTGTAACTGCAAAATGAAAATGTCACAAAAGGTTGGCTTTATATACAACAGCATTACTTAACATCTTTTAGTGATCTTTTCAAATCACTGTTGTTTTAACTTTTGTTTCCAGTTAATGAAGGCAGAATTAAATGGATGTCAAGAGTAAGGAATAAATTCAAGCTGATGAAGCACTAATTTTAAATGAGTGTTCTCTTTGAAGGAAATACTCACAAACCAGCTATTTTAATTATACTTTTGATCATCTAAAACAAATTAATAGAAATTGGATATTTTCATTTCCAACTTCAGGAAATCCATGCTGCACCCTCGTGATTTTTTACAGAACATCAGAGAGCAGGCAGGGAGCCAAATCTGGGCAACATCTGAGTGGAACTTTCATAAATCCTTTGGCCATTAAGGCAGACATAACTGGCAGCCACTCAAGACAATCTTCTTTCATCCCATTAACGCAGCCACGGTGTCACCACAGCCACAAAACACAGCCAAGTGCTCCTCAATACAGGGAGTGCTGTGCTCTAAATTAATCTATTTATCTACAGATATTGATCAAACCAGGTGTGACCTGGAGCTGCACCTAAACCCAAAAGCTCGGTCTCTTACTGGCAGCATAAACAAAAAATGACCTGAAATGTGTTGGGGAGGTTTTCCACAAAAAATAAAGATGATGGTTAATTGGGAGATGGACTAAAATTATTCAGTTACCTTCATCATTTTGTCCTGCATTCTCTAAAGAGTCTAAATGCACCCAGATGCTCTTCACTCCTTATGTCCAAATATCATAATAGAGCAATTTATTAGGAAAATTAATTCAATTGAATTTTTTCATCTGTTAGATGAACATACAAGGCACCAGGTGACAGTGAGAAGAAGTAGTATTGCACCAAACTGAATCAATGAAGGAGAACTGTGCAAATTCACATTTCTCACAACAACACACTACTTAAAAATAAGACATGAGTTAGAGCTCAAAGCCTTACCAAAAAGTGGCACTATGACATCTGTAACAGTAGGAAAAAACAAGGAAAAAAGGCTAAGGAAAAAAAAAATTGTCCTCCAGAGAAGGGCAAAAAACCCCCAAAACAGATTAGGACAAATTTTGGAAAGACAGAAAGTCTTGGAGGATAAAAGAAAACAAGAGAAGAACCAGTTCCTACGGACACATGCCCATAACTGCTGGCTTTGGGAAGAAAAGGGAAGCTTACCAATGAGTAGGTAGATTTTCAAATCAAAGAATGGTGTAGATTGGGAGGTCCCTCTGGAAGTATCCAATCAAACCTGGAAGTTGGCCACGAAGCCCCAGGTTGGCAGCACAGCACCAGGCCAGTAAATTATTCTTTGCATTGCTGCTCCCATGCAGGCACAGAGCTCAGGGCAGCTCTCCCTGCCTGCCCAGCCTTGGGCACTGCTGCATCCCACAGAATTCTGAATAACCTCTGCAGCAACAGTCTCTGCAGCCTGCCTTGAATTCACACTGCAAGGCAAGTCTGACAGAAATTTGGGCTGTGCCAGCTGCGCTGCAGCTGCAAAATTCACTCCCCCGTTTGTCTGAGCTCCTGTGGAGGGCATCTCTTTTCTGCCATTGTTTCACTCAGGATTCCCAAGTTTCTAACATGGATTTTATGAGGAGAGACAGCCAACAGAATATCTCAGGTGTGCTGACCACAGGGCAGGTTTGAGACAAATCAGAAAATTTGATTAAGTATCCATCCCACAGAAGTACGGACAAACATGGAAAGAAAAAACAATGTTGATTAATACAACTTTCCTTTCTCCTTCAGTGTTCAGAAAACCTACTGGAAAAAGGACAAACCCCAAGGTTCCATGGAATCTTTTCTTCCTGGGAATATTGGGGTTTTTTTGCAGGGAAATTAATTCACAGTGAAAGGTTGATAATGCTCACCTTCATCCCCCACATTTTTCCATCACTCATCAATATTGAAACATGATTTTCTAAAACTACAGTCTGAATTTACTGGTTTGAATATGTGTGAATTAAGGGCAAGCACAATTCATTTCAACTCTGACTTCCTTCATGAAAAGGTATTTCTTCCTGTTTAACTTGTTGTTCCATTGTTATCTAACAAAAGAAACAATTATAATTTTTCTTATATTCTTACCTTTTTTTTCCCACATTCCTTGCACAAAGCTGAAAACCCAATTAAAAAGTATTAGCACTTCAGTCCATTTTTTAACATGCCTGCACTTTGTCAAATGCTTCCACAACTGTGCCTAGCACCCAAAAATTTCAATACATTGAAATTTCAATATATTGAAATAATATTTTTCAAATATTGAGGAAATTAAGGAAGGAAAAAGTCTGGCTTCTTCTATGAGAAAAAAAAAAGTTTGTTTTTTTTTTAAATAATTTCTAAATCTGACTCCTGAAATCAATTACTCTGCCTTTTTTTCAAGAGACAGCTTTTGAACCCTGCAAGTCCTACAACCTGTAATCTGCTTAGGATTCAAGGGGAAAATGAAGATGACTGGTCTGGATTTTGAGTGATTTATAGCTCATTTAAAACTGGAACAGCAAACTCGTGCTACATCTGTGGGATATTTTGTATAAGGGCCAAACTACCCAGCCACATTTATGTTGTGCCCTATTAAACTTAATAAATCCTGTCAGAGACAAAATTGGCCTGTGCTCACCAAGCTCCTGTTTCCCCAGCTGCATACACAAAATATTATAAATAGTGCAAATTGGGTCTTCTGAGGCCAAGGCAATGTTCAGAGAGGTCAGAAAAAGTGCCATGCAGGCTAGATGCAGTGAGTTAGTCACCTCTGATTTAGGAAAAGGCAACTGAAGAAGTGGGAAAAGAAAAAGAATCTTAGGGAAAGTGATGTAATACAAAAGAGGTGCCTACCCAGGGCAGTACCACAGGATTGATATAATCCATACGTTGAGTTTTGGGGAAGGGAGGGAAGGGGAGAAATAACCCCTCTTTCCTCAATTCTTAACAGAAACAAATGCTAAATTCAAATGCACATCACAGGAAATAGATTGCCTGCACATTCCCTATGGAAATACATCCTAACTGTTCAGAAGAAATGGCACTGGGGACAGCACTGGGAGAGGAACAGGAACACACTGCTGTAAAAGGTACCAGAGCATTTGTTTTCATCATCATTACAGGGACAGAACATGGGAAAAGGTCTTCCAGTTGGGAAGTGTGGCAACTGCAGGCAGATCTCTGGCAATTCCAGGGAGGACACCTCAGAACCAGCCTTTGTGAAGGTCTTTGCCTCCACTTGTCCATGGGGGAGATGGTCTGATGATGCCTGAAGCCTTGAAATCTCTTCATTTCCAGATGCATTCATACACAGCTCAAAGTTCATTTTTAATTCCCATCTTCACTTCCCTTAACCTTTCCAGGAGAGCCTTCCCCTGTTCCCACCTCATACAAAGCATTAAATTGCCTTTAAATTTTACTGCACCTGTCAAACTAAAGCCAAAGGCTTTTATTTTCACTGCTCACCTGAATCTTCTCCCATTTGATCTCTTCTTTGTCCTGTGAGTGTGACCAGAGCTGAATATCAAAATTCCCTCCTATCATTCTTTCTTTCTGTTGGCTTCTCCTGTTCTCAGATCACATCTGGGTTTTGTAGGATCCCTGTGATCAGCCCCCAGCTGGGGTGGGATATTTCACCCCTTACAAAGGAACTAGGACCAGGCAGGGACAAGCTTGGAAGGGACCTCAGAAGAGCATCTGGATTTCATGGGATGCAAATGGATTCCTTGAGTGCTTCAGCTACAAAGCAGTCCAAAACTGAAATGTCTCTTTATTACTTCTTCTCTTGCTCTTTCCTTTTTTTTTAATTATTGTTTGTTATTTTGAAGTTCTATAGTTTTTGCAGAATCCTCCTCTAGCATCTCCAGTTTTTGCAAAGTGCTTGGAAATAAATATGAACATCATAACTGGTCATTACTATGACTAGTGATAGTTATATCACCCTTTCATACCCAAACAATTCCTTTAATTTTTTTTTTGTTTGAAAATAATTATTCACTCAAAATTATGTACAATGTTTAAAGATTGATTTGGCTATTAGTAGAAAAAGGCAAGCCTTAAAAAAACTAAAAGTGTATTTAACAACTGTCAAATAAGAGACAAAATAAAAACTACCGCCTTGAAAACAAAGGGTGATTTTCATGTTTAAGTTAATAGAATTTGACTTGAAAGTATCTCAGAAATATCCAGCTGGCCATAGATTTAACGTGAAGACCAAGGGCAACTACTGTGAAATTTTATTTTCTCTTGACAGCAGGCAAAGCCTTAATCATAGCAGCTCTGTCTTTAAAACATAAACTGTAACAGCAATGTATGGAAAAAATCATTAATCTCCCATACAGACAACATGCCCTGCCATAAGCAGACACACAAATATTTTAAACACTGACTTGGCAGCTCTGAGAAATAACAATCATCATTTACTTACATATGGGCAATAAATTTATTGGGGGAACTTTTGGTTCAAAATGGGGCAGAATTTTTAAGTCTTGTTCCCTTTGAAAGAGGACTTATCTCAAAGTGTTTTCAAAATGTGCATTGTTAACTAATACTGCAGAAATTGCAGTGTACCACTGCACAGACTTCACAGCTCGATTAATAAAGGCATTTACATCAAATAATTAAGCAGCAGAAATGGCACTCATAATTAGCATGCACACAAAGGACTTTGAAAAATTCTTTCATTTCCATGGGTTAAAAACCCACCAGACTATGGGATAAAAGGTATAGAAGTGAAAATAATAATTTGTTCCTTTAATTATTCTTGTCTCATTAGAATGTAACAGAAAAAAACCCAGTGAAGTCAATACACACAAAAGTAAACTTAGCAAAACTAAGCATTATACCTATAATTCTGCTGACTTTAAAAAAAAGAACAAAACTAACTGTAGAGTATATGTGTAAGCAAACACACTCCTTTAACCCTGTAACCCTGCTAAAAAGCAGGGTAAAACTGCTGACCCAGAAAGGAAACCTGAACTTGAGTGTTGACTTTGCTACTGCAGGATTGCTTCAGCTTATTTTTAATTAGGCAACCTCCAATTAAAAAAAATGAAAAGGCCAAAATTCCATCATGTTCTTTCACATCAGCATCCCCAGGGTCACCAGCACTTGTCAGAACTTGTAAATTTTGCACAAAAGCCTCTCTGATTTGAACTACCAACAGAATTATTTCCTCATTTACCACGACCTGTCCTGTTCGTTCTTCATCTCTCAGCTCCTCACACCAGACCTACCCTGGGCATCCCAAGCTTGAATCCCCATGGTCCTCACACCAAGGCCAGAACAGGCTGAAAAATGCAATGTGTGAATGTGCAGAGCCCAGCTGTGCAGTGTCACACATGGGGAAGGCTCCAGCAGCCCAGCTGGGCTGTCCCACAAGGACAGAGGAGAGAACTGATCTGCCCAGACCCTCCCCAGCATCCATCTCCCCCCAGTGCACAGAACGGGGATGGGGAGGCAAGGCAGGGTGTGTGGCACAAAATGAGATATCCTGGGGCACACAACCAGATTACATCTATTACCATAAATTATGAAGTGATTTAGGCATAAATGAGGGCTGTCATGAAATTTAATTTGAATGGTTTGATAATCAAGTAAGAAACACAATAATTACCATACCTAGGGTTTTTCAATAAATTCAAATCACTGCTAGTGGCAACACTTTTTTATTCACAGACATTAATACAATTCCCTCCAAGAGCTGTCTGCTATATTTTTCCATGTCAGAACAACCTGTTGATTACCTCTTTGCTGGGATAAACAAGCTCAGATTTTCCACTGATTATGTTCAAAACACTTGCACTTTGCTCACTGCAAAGCTCCTTTAACAGTGCAGCTGACTGCTGCAAGAAACAGCTTTTATTCTTCAACAAACTGGAGACTCAGTTAATCCTGCACAAATCTCTAGAGGCTGAGCTTTCCAATAGCAGACATGAAAGAATTTGCTTCCCTCATCATCATCACATGTCATATGTTCAACTGGAGAGGTGAACAAAACATGTTGATACCATTGGGTGATATTTGAAATTAGCTGAAGACATTGCCAACACCTCAACACCACTCACTGCAGCCAGAACTTCCACAGAATAATTTGGCTGACATCTTTTCATCAGGACACCAGATCTCCAGTGCATTTCCCTGTGGATATTGAAGTTTTAAAAAATTCCTGCAGGTGTAAAGCAGAAAAAATTAATTTGAAGCCTTTGCAATGAAGCCTAAAATTATTTTCAGGAGTTCAACAAACGATCATCCAAAACTCTTGCTTCTCTGTTTTCTTCAACCAACCTCACAGGAGAGGGAAGAAAAATCTCCTGTCTTTTCCTTCTCTACTCCAAAGAAATCTTGGTTTTCTTCTCTCTCCATCATAATCTTGTGGGGAAAAAAGACCTCAGACTAAAACATGTCACTAATTGTCCCACAATGGGATAGGAAGGAACATTTCAAGTCATGTGGAAAGCAGAGATGGGAATATCAAGTCTCTAATTAACACCTTGGGATACAGGGGTAAAAAAAGGCTGATCCTTTCATTTGTTTGTCTGCAAAACAAGCAATGATGAAAGACAGAAAGATGAGTGAACAAAATAATCACTGAGCCCAAATTGTCATTTCTGACTATAAAATGACAGGGAGTAAAATGTTTCTCTATCCTAAAATAGAGGGAGAAGAGTGTCACTTCTCAGAAACACTGCTTATATATATGTCCAAGAACAGTTACAATGCACACAGTAAATAATCCCAATTATTGGCTTAAAAAGTACAGCAAATTGTAAGTTTAAGCGTTTCTGAAAGCTAAAATGATAATTTTCACTAGTCAGCAAAATAACCTTACTGTAGAAAAAGGCATCTATTTTCCAGAGATTCTTTTAATGGCCTAAAGGATTTCTCTTTTCCTAACTAGTATAATACCAGTTTTTCCTGACATATGCAGTGTTATTGTAGCAGCTATTATTGCCCTGTCTCTAAGTTAATTGAAGCAAACTGCCTTTCAGACCTTAAAATAAAAATATTGTGCAGCATTCTACACATTTGATCCATTTCACATGAATACAAATAAGACCGAGAACAGGACAGGGTTGGAATGCACCAAATAATGTGGACACTACAAAATGAATCCCAGGGACTGCCCTTGATGGGCTCAGAAAGGTTTGGCAGTGCCAGCACTGATCTGCTGGCAATCCCAAACTTTCTTTGGCATTTCTCTTTTGATCTCCTCACCCTTCCCATTGCCAGCACCATGGTCAATTGTACAGCTTCATTATAAATCACATTATATTACAGAGAGTGCTCCAATAAGTGCAGCACCCATCAGGATTCCTCATTTTCCATGGGAGCAATGAAATAATCCCCTACAAATTCCCTCTCGGGAGGGAAAAACTTACATTCTACAGTGACAACTCTGTAATGTAGAGAAGAGAAGCAACATATCAAAATTCCCAAGTTATTTTACTTTCTAAGCATCCAAAGTGGGAAGCAAAAGAGGCCAGAGTAAGCAGGATGCAGCATTATCCTTCTTTGTGGGTCTGGAGGCAGAGAATATGAAAACACTCAGAGTCCCCAGCAATAACAAAAGGGACAAAGAAAACAATTTCCTGCTACCTCCACTCTGCCAGGATGGGAGATTTCAAAGTGAGGGTGACGAATGGAGGCAGAGTAAATTACAAAAGGAAGAGAAAGTGACCAAAGCTGGCAAAAAGTCACTATTTAAATAAAGGTAGAATGAGGCAAACATTAAGAATGAGGGCAGCATCAGAAAAGGTACAGGGGAAATGAAGGAAATAATGAACTTGATTGAAAAGCCCTCCCTTGAAATATTAATCAGGTATTAATAACAATCAATATCCAAAGAAAAAAAATCCTAAAAGGAGACTCCAAAAGAACAAGGATGTGTTGAAAATCTTTGTATACCTGGGTTGAAAACCTTGGTTCAAAAGCAGATTCCAGGGAATGCCTGCCCTGTATTAAAATGCAAAGATCTGGAGCCATTGCTTAAAAAGGGAAAAGATTTCTCCTTCCTTTATTTATTTTTTCTCTTTTTTCCCCTTCAAAGAGCAACAAAAGCCTTTTTCTAAGAGCAGGAAGCTTATTGTAAAGCCCAGTGTATGTTTCACATGCTTTTCTGTAGTAGATCTATTGGAATAAAAATTAAAGCTCATGGCAACATAGAAGCATATACACAGTTTTACAATGAAAAGCACTTACCTTCAAGAAATAGATAATAAATTAGTTTAGAAACAATGAAAAACTGTGCAATTTCTAACCAACAAGAAAAACAAATTTTGCAATAAGAAGAAAAATAACTGTAAATGTTTAAATACCTGCAACACATATACAATCTCCTCTGATAAATGACTGTTTCAAAAGACTTTGTGGAAGGGTTTATACCCATCACAATGTAATGATTTAAGGATATTTAAATTTAAATCCATAGGAAAATAAAATTCAATCAGAGAGATGAAAGAAATTTTATAACCTGATTTGCAGCTTAATTTCTATCTGTTACTATTGTCCCAAAAACTAGGAATGAAAATTTTCCAGGGGTTTTAAAACTACAAAAACAATGCAAAAAACCAAGAGGCATAAAAATAAACTTATAGAACAATATAGATGGGAAGAAGAATACTTTGGTGAATGTTTGCAGCACTCACATTCTCTGATAAAATCCCTTCACCCAGGATTTCTCTCCTGGGAAGCTGAGAAGCCTCAGAGAAAAAGAAAACAATTCTTATCTCATTTGCTTCTCCTGTGTTTTGCTCATGTGGAACGTGTTTGGAGAGTGTTTATTAACAATAAATTTGTTTCATTGGTTTCCGGTGTGAGTTTTTTTGACTCTTTGGCAAATCAGAGCGAAGCTGTGTCAGGACTCTGGAAAGAGTCATGAGTTTTTATTATCTTTTTAGCATTGAGTATCTTCTCTTATTCTTTAGTATATTATAGTATATTTTAGTATTCTTTAATATAATATTGTATCATAAAGTAATAAATTAGCCTTCTGAGAACATGGAGTCAGATTCATAATTCCTGCCTTTGTTGGGACATTACCAGCAAATACAATAACTGTTTAGACTGCTTTTTAAAAAAGAAAAAAGGCAATTCTTTCCAAATAAAAGGCAGAAGCACTGTAGGTTACTGGTGGTTTTGTCCATTGCTTGGTAAAGTAAAATTCAACCTGAGTTTGAGTCAACACATTTCCACTTGGTTGTGCTTTGGGAGTCATCAAGGCAAAAAGAATTCCAAATGTGCTGCTATTTTACCTATTCTGTAATTCTTTTTGACAGCTGCATTCCTTGCAATTAACATGGTTTGACTTTGAACTTAATATTCAGCCAGGGATTTGCAGACATCAAAACATCTCTCTTCAACCAAGTTTTTAAACTCTCCCAGAGAGGAGAGCAGTGCAGGGAGCCCAAAAGCAAGATTCCCTTTTTCACATTATCACCTTTCCAGGATGAAATTGGAATTCAGATGCAATGATCACCTGAAGGAGATTAAGCAGGCTGTCCTGGGCTACAGGCAGCAGCAGGAACCTGAGGCAGGTGTGTAATGGCAAATAATGGTTAATAATGAGCTGTACGCCACTCTAGTAGGGTTGCAAGAATCAATACCCACAACAGCTTGCTTGATTTGAAATATATTTTCCCACAGAGATTGGAATTGCTTTTTCTTCAATTCTATTTTTCTTTCCTGGAGTTTTCTTTGTAGGAAAAGTAAGGAAATAGCTGGGGAACCACATAAAGAAAATTTAAAACTGGGAAAGGATAACAAACTACTGAGTTCAGGTTTTAACACCAGGATTACATTCAGAGCACATGGAAATTACATTCAAACACTCTACAAAAGTTAAATGAGCTGTACACCTCAGTACCAACTGCTTTGTATTTCATTATTTCCAGGATCACTACATGCAGAGCCCAAATAAATTTACGTGAGATATTGCTTAAACTTAGTGATGCACCCCCAAGAAATAAAACTTTCCTATTCTTTGACATGTGTACAATGCTTAAGAAGAACAACAGGCACCTAAATGCCATCAATTGTGTACAGAAAAGCACCAGGGCTAACCCTGGGCCCTCTGGCAGAGGCAGCACTCACCGCTGGCACTCCCCGGCGTGCAGAATTAAATCCTCGTTGTTCCTGGCACTGATGGTCAGCTCATGCTCTGTGGAATTGAAGACATCAAGAAGGAGGTGGCACTGCCTGGTGCTGTTCAGATGGAGGGAAAAAAACACCATTTCAGTGATGATATTATTGTAGGTTTATCAAAATGAGTATTCATACACGGATATAAATATATATACAAAGAATACATTCATTCGCATAGAGGTTTTATCTCCTCCTCCAGTTGTAAGAATATCCCTACAAAAACAACCTTTTTAAAAATACTTTTTTTTTTTTTGCTAGAATTAAGCAGATGCACCCTAAAGAGCAGCAATCCTATGACAATTCTGTCCTGCACAATATCAAGCCCCACAGCATTTATTCATCTCTCTACATTCTCACTTTGCAACTTTCACATTCAGTTCTGTGGAGAAAGCCACAGACATTTTTCAGTTCCTTAAGCCTTCACATAAAAAGAAAAAAAAGAGTTGCATTATTTTAAACTACCTTGACATTACCTCTTTAAGACATAAAAGTACAAGCAAAAATTTAAATTGGTTTAAATTCATTATAAAGGAGAAATTCCATTTCCATGGCTTGTCTACAGACCAAAAAAAGCTGGCAATTTGAGCACTTAACTTTGAGAGGAATTTCTCTGAGAAGGAGAACTCTCTCCCCTCTGTAAGACTGGGAAACAGAGTTACTTCTCACAGAAAAACTTAACATTTGTTGGCTACTATCCATTGTTTCTAAACTCATATTCAAATCCAAATTTCCCTAGATGCATTTGATTAGAAATACACCAATTTCACTTCTGGTAACCTCAGAAAATAAAAGTGACAAAGTTGCAGAATACAAACCTTATTGCAGAAGTTAATTCCAATAAACCTTTTCATCATAATTAACATTTTCATAATATTCACCATTCTTATTATGTAATACTAATAAAAATAATTTACTACTCATTTACTACTTAATACAATTAAGTGTTAATATTTTAAATTATTTTATTCCAAGTAAGATTCTGGAATTTTTTTTTCTAATTTACAACCTTTTCTTCCTTGTGAGAATAAGCAGAAATAGCAGCATTGATGATAAAAATATAATACACATGAAAATTTATTGGAACCAGGTACCAAAATGCCAAATCCTATCAGACAGCTGCAATAACACTTTACCAACGTATCTAAAATTCCAAACTTTCCAAGAGGCTACTGAACAACTAGAAATATCCCCAAAAGGGAAGAAAGGAATATTGGTGAGTTGTCAGAGTCATCCTTCAATGTGCATGATCAAGCTACAGCTGCGTGTCTGGGGCAACCAAAAAGTTTTATATTTATTGTTTATATTTATTGTTGCACAATAGTTTACAACTGAACTGAAATGCTATTCCAAAGGCAATTAAACTCAGAGGTACAAGAGTTTAAGAACTGTTCTACTCCAAAATAGGTTCTCTGGTCCATAATACAACTCTGTTCTGAAAATCAAAGAAGTCCCTTGCAGAGCACATAGAGGAGGAAATGTTTTGCCAACCCTTGGGTTGGGAAAACTCCCAGGACAAGCCCAGGAGGAGGTGGTTGAGCTCAGCAAGTGAAAATAATGTCACTTATGTCACTTGCAGCCAGGCACGGCTGGGGTCAGGACCAAATCTCTTAGCAAAAATAAAAAAAAAACAAAAAAAGAAGAAAAAGTGGGGGTGGAGCTTCTTTAATATATATTTTAAGAGATTGCTCTCTCTTTGTAAAACCCCAATGACTGCTGAGTATAGAGGGGGATGCAGGGAGGCAGCTGAGTGCCTGAAGCAAACTTGCCAAAACTCAAGAATTTAGAAGAGATAAGGAGATGTGGCTCTTGTTAGAAACTTCCTTCCTCAGAACTCACAAGAAAGAAATAACTGGGAGGGCAGTGCTTGAGTCAGTTACCAGGAAGGAATGGAAAAGAAAAGGGGGAAGAGCTTTTATCAGCTTCTGCCTCATCTTTGGCAGAGTGGGACAAGACCTGTGAAGTCTCAGACACCTCTGCCTCTCCAGCAGATACAAGGTGATGGTCTGGAAGAACAACTTCCAGTGCAGATTAGTTTTAAAAACTTCATGTGGAAGGAATTTGTTATTTCTGCCACAGCAAACCCAAACAAAAAACATTAAAGCCTCCTGAAGTATCTTCTGGCAGCAGAGCCAAAGTTTTGCAAATAAAACAATTCATGCCACAAAGGACCTACACAAGCAGCTGCCCCTCAGGACTAAACAACATTGATTTTAAAAAATCCCAAATATGAATTCTAGAAAATTATTCATCACCACAACACTTATTTCCTCCTCTTCCAACACTACACAAAATAATCATATAGGAAAAAAAATTATTTTCTTGCAATTTTAAGTTAAATCACAAGGAAATCTTTAGGTAAAAATATATATAAACATAAAATTTGAAGTTACAGAATTATTACAGTACCTTGAAAAGTTAGAAGAATAAGATATTAATGTGAAAGAATTGAAAGTAACAGTAAGACTGTAGGAAAAGGTAGCATAAGCTCTTCAGAATAACTACAAGACAGTATCAAATAGACTATTACAGCAATAAAAAGCAAACACAATTAAAGGTTTTGGTTTGATTTTTTTTTTTTTAATTAAAACAGGAAGTTTCAAACAGAAGCTCCATCCAAGTAAGGAAACCAAGAAAGCATCAGCTCTGGAAAATCAGATGTAATACCAAAAAAAAGTTAAAAAAAAAGGATAAGAATCAACTCTGAAGTTGTTAAAGAACAATTTGCTGAAGATCTGAAAACTAGCAAGAAGGGTTTTTTTTTTTCTTTTTCTTTAACATTCTGCAATTAGTAGGACTGTGTAGAACTTATGATGCAGAGTTAGGAAAGTTCCAGGAAAACATAGAAGTAATAAGAAAGCCAAAAATAAATATCAATTTTCCCTCCAGCAGAACATACAGAAGGCCATCCTGTGCAAGACAGGAACTAAAGAACTTATTTCAGTGTCAGTAAAGGAGATTTGAGAGGCAAATCATATTAATGCAAGTTTGATAAAGGAACTCCAGTAAGGTTTTGCTGAACTCCTGCATTTAAGTGCAGTCAGAAATGTGTTGCTTAAACCAAGCTCTTTACCAGAAAATTTCAAACATCAAATTGTTTTAAGGATTTGAAGGCAATTGACCAAATCTTAGACCACTTGTGCTGACCTCAAGTCTACGTAAATCAGTTGTTTTTTTTTAAATCTGCCAGCTTACAAAAAAACCCTTAAACTATTCAAAATAATAAATGGATCTAAAATTGATTACATTATATACCATAATGCCCCACTGACATGTTTGGCAGAGAAACTCCAGTCACAAGCCACAGATTTCTGGAACTGGGAAAGACTGGCCTATAGACACACAATTTATTCTCCTTTTCCCAAAAGATCCACCACCATCTAACAGTTTACACTAAATATTTATTTGGTTGAGGAGGGTGGATTTTGAGTCCTCTAAGTTTAGTTAGGTAGGTGTTAGCTACCATTCATCTCAGAGAAAGCAGAGAACACTATCCCCCACATTTCCCACATTCTGAAGGTTCACCAGAGGCTTCCCAGTCTTTTTTAGGGGTCATTATTTGTTACCAGCTCCCTCTGAAGGTTTGGGATGAACATATGCAGAATAAATCAGTTTCTGTTGGGTGGGGTGGGCTGGTGGTTTAGGATGGTGTCAGACACACAACATGAAACCATCACCAGCACTGCTGGACCAGGAACAGACTCCAGGATACAGAACAAAAGTTCATGAGAGGGTTTGACTCTTCTTCCCATCTAATGGGAAGGAAGTCTGGTCCAAAAACTCAGTCTACCAAGAAATCACAGCACTCAAACATTTTTTCCATTTTGATAATCTTCCTGATTTGTTCATGATGCTTGATTTTGAAAAATCTTCCATAAATATCATGTTCAAGATTTCCTTTCACAAGTGACACAAAACTGCAGAAGGTTCTAGAGGTAAAACACTAGAATTAGAAGGAAATATTTTCATCAGATAGATTTATCATCTGAACATCTCAGAATTACAAATTTAAGTCAATGCTGATATCAAAAAACAATTAAGAAATCTTTTTTTAAATTGAAAATTGAGTTAGTTCAACAATGTCTCAGAGATTTAGTGTATAAATGGATTCCTGTTATCATCTACTGTAGAATTGAGAACACAGCACAAGCAAAAGTTAGCAGCACAATGAATCATGCTGTATTTTTAAAATCTTACAATGCCAGTTATGGTTCCAAAAACAGTCACAAAACTGGGGCCATGGGAACTTTAGGCAAGCGACAATGACACTGTGATCTAAAAATCTCTTTCAGGAGGATTGTGATTACTTGAAATGACAGCTGAGGATATTCTTCAGTAACACTGAACACAGAATTAAACCCCAAATGCAGCTGCAATGATGGCTCACTTCAGTGAACAATCTCTGCAGCTCTGTCTCCAGCTCAGTTTAAAAGTCACTTTAAACAAGAAATTCTCAGGAGGGCTGGCAAGTTTTCTGCATCCTGACTCATCTCCCTTTCCCATCAACTGAAATCATAGAGTATTTTCAGATCCACTTTTTAAAATTTCTTTTCTTCTCTTTTCTTTGAGCAGCCATTGCTGCACAGAAAGGGACAGAAAGGGAAGAGAAGTTTTGGCTCTGTTGACAATGGTGTGACAGATGACAACCCTGCTCTCCAGAATCCACTGACCAACACAAAGAGCAGCACAGCACAACAATGATCTACACCACCTTTGTTGATGCTCTTGTGTCTTCAGTAGGGCCTCTTTAATTTAATTTTTAATAAATTATGTAACTTCAGATGATTAAGTCAGTTTCTCCACCTTACTGGCAAAAGACCTTTCCACAAATTCCAAGAAGAGTCCTCATCTGACTTCTCCCAGTTGTAAACCTTTTCACTTATGCTAAATATTCCCAGCACATCTATAAATATTTGCAGATTTATGTTCTGACATATCCATGTGTCAAACCATACATATTTAACATCTGGATCCCAAAAATCAATTCTCTTAATCTGCAAGCTGCTTTCTGCTGCTCTTTCATGAACCCACTGCAATGTTACAGCATTATCAGAAGTTAAATACCTCTGATTACCAAGATAATTTAACTATTGGGTGTAACCTCCCACATGTCATGAGTTACCACTCAGTAGAATCTATATTGAGCTCAATAGTGTATAAATAAGGAATATATTTTAGAATGACATCCACTCCTGAGAACATTAATATAAATCCATTGCCTGACAGATTTTCCTAATGATTTGTCAGTTTAATTGCAGCAAATGAGAGCTTTATTTGCTTTATTTAGTTGAATTTGCATGGTTCCCAATTTGACTGACTTTCATTATTAATATTTTTCATTAACAAAACAGTGAATTTAATACTAATTATTTTCTCCATGTAAAAACATCAGATCAATTTAAACAGGTCATATCTCAAATCCTCCTCCAAACAAACATCTTGCTCTTCAAGCAACCAAACAAGAGATGTTTTCCTCCACCTTTCAAAGCTCTATGACATACTGAGCACCAAAATATTAAGAAAGAGAAGACTATAAGCAGCTGCCTATCAGTAGGTGACTGATTCTCATTCTGAATGTAGCAAATGTGATCAATTCAAAAATCTGGCTATATAAAACCAACAAGGGTTTCAGAAACTACCACATAACTTTTCATCATATAACAAAAAAGTCTGTTAGAGCACAGCTGAAGAAACAATGCTGTTTACTCTTTCCCTTGTATAATTTGTAAATATACAATAATCAGGATTTCTGATCCAAACTTTACATGTTGAAATTTATTGTAGTGAAAATAGGGGCAACCTTGGAAACTGGAATGGAAATTCTAAAAATATGTCTGATTTTATTAAATCTCAAAGTTCTACCCACCCAACTGAGGACCTCCTGAGAACCCTCACCAAAGCCAAGACTTCTCTGTCTCCAAACCCTCAATGAAACCAAAAAACAGCATCCTAACTTTAAATACAGAACATGAGAAGTCTCAGACTATGGAGCACTGCAAACTGTGCTGTGAGCTGATGTCTTCTGGACAAAACCAAATCATTTGATCTAAGGATGTACACTAATGATACAAAGGACAGTTACCCTGAATCTACAGTTACGTGAACTGGCACTTTGAATTAACAGTGTCAGACCTGATTTAAACCCAGAAACAGAGTCTAAGGCTCAGCACTTGCCAGAAGATATCTGCAGCTGATGTCTCTTGTCAGCATTAAGATAGAAAGTATTCTGGCAGCTTTAAGATAGAAAGGAAAGAATTCTGCCCCACAAAAAAAAAAAAAAAAAAAAAAAAAAAAAAAAAAAAAAAATTTAAAGATTAAAAATCTTATCATCTTGAATTTGTAGAATTTCCAGGTAAGAATATTATTATATATCTGGATTCCCAGCTTAAAAGTGAAGGCACCATCCCTGAGGATTGACTTCATCTACAAACTCAGACTGTCTCACCATACATGTAGAAAACATGATCAACATTTTCTGGCCTTTGTAGCCTCTTATTTAAGACACTTTTGTACTGATGGAACAGTGGCAAGGGACACAAGGGGACCACCAGCAGGTCCCTCACAGTGGGCAGAGCACATTACTGAATTCTTGTCAGACCTGCAGTATTATTTCTGGCATATTTTCATGCTCTTTTATAAAGGCAATAAGGAAAGACATTCAGCGCCCATAAAAACTGGCAGATAACACACCTGAGAGAAACAACAGGTATAAAGAAGATTGTTCAAGACAACCCATATAAGTTGCAACAGCAGACTTGCTTAGAGCTAACAGGATATCAAAATGACAAGGAGAATCACCCAAAACTATCAACAGAATGTTTCCTTACACTGAACCATCTGCAATCCATCTCCAGTGGCAGTTTAGGGTCAGATCATGGGATCCCCAGTGGCAGTCTGGAACCTGCTGGGAACTGCTCTGCCTGGAGGCCTGGGAGCACAGCAGGGTTTGGGGCTGAGCCCTGGTAAGGAATCAATTAATGTGGCAAGGCAATTACAGGAGATAATTAATACAATTTTACTATATAGATGTATCTGCATTTTACAGTAAATAAGTGGTTCAACAAGTAGATCCCTGAAGCCCTTCAAGATTTCATTGAGTTGCAGGACAGAGTGGGAGAACTTTCAACAGTAATTCCTTATCCCTTACACCCCATTCCAGGGCACTCCTGATGATGCTCCTGGGAGAGTCACCTCCCTGCTCACACCAGCAAGCAGAGCCAAGGAACACAGGGAACATCCTCAGAGGGAATATCTCCCAGCACAAGGCTGCTCTGCCAGCCCCTCTGGGTGCAGGCAGCTGAGGGAGCACAGGGTGACACCCAGAGAAGGACCTGGGAGCAGATCAGGGGCTCCTCAGGGATGTTCTGTCAGTTCTTCACTGACACAGCATCCTCTGTACCAACAGCAGGGCTGAGATCTGAATCAGAATTGGGTGTGGGCAGAGCAGAGATCTAACCCAGAATTGGGTGTGGGCAGAGCAGAGATCTAACCCAGAATTGGGTGTTGGAAGAGCACAGATCTGAACCAGAACTGGGTGTGGGTAGAGCAGAGATTCCAATCAGAATTAGGTGTTGGAAGAGCAGAGATCTGAACCAGAATTAAAAGTGGGCAGAGCAGAGATCTGACCCAGAACTGGGTATTGGAAGAGCAGAGATCTAAACCAGAATTGGGTGTGGGCAAAGCAGAGATCCCAACCAAAACTGGGTGTTGGAAGTTCAGAGATCTGAACCACAATCAAAAGTGGGCAGAGCAGAGATCTGAACCAGAATTGGGTGTTGGAAGAGGAAAGATCTGGCCCAGACTCAGGCAGCAGATCAGGCACTGCAGTGTGACAGGAGCTGCATCCACCCCATTTCAACCCCCCCAGAGCAGCACATACAAAGGTTAAAGGGATCTGTTGTCATGACTAAATAACTGAAGATATATTTGAGGTGTGGTTAATGAAGCTTCTCCCCATGAGGCAGAACTTGTGCCTAAGTGGAAGATATAATTTTGCTTAGATATTTAAAAAACAAAGCCAAGCCTAAATCCCCAGTTGTTTCAGTGATATTTCCCAGGCACTTCTGCTCCAGCAGCTAAATAGACGAAATACCAATTAAATTTTGAAGACTTCTACATAAACCATAATCTTTATGTTATAGTGGGGGAAGAAGTGTTTTCATTAACATTTTTCCTGAGCTTTTTTCACTAAAGGCCTAAGGGAAGAATCAATGCTCAGAGTCTTTTTAGTTTGATTTGACTTTTTAGGCCCAGGAGTTAGTAAGCTAATGTTTCTTACTTTTGTGGAGGCAAAAATGTAAAATAGAAACAATAAAATGAAAAAGAAAAGGAAAAAAAAATTAATCCAGATAATGAAAGCAATGATAACTTCCATTCTGAAATGACAGCTAAGGAGGTAAAATATAAAATACAATTTCTTGTAATGACTAAACAAAAATAGCTCAGCACCTCAGACAGTACTTAAGCAATGAAGTCTCAGTTGTAAACCAAAAGGAAATCAGATTTGAGTTTTTGCAAGAGCAAGTAAAAAAAACCCCAATTATAATTTGCTGTCATTGTGTCTCAGATATTGGCAGAGATTATCAACAGTAAAAAACAAATTTTGTTTCCTCTAATGATGAAAACCTATCCTTAGAAGACTGACATACACATTTCTGCCATTTTCCCTCTAAATTATAATATCAAATTCTGATGGAGAACCTGCACAGGGATGCACAAGAGCAAAGGAACAGTGTTACAGGTCACTAAACCAATAACATAGAATGAGCAGGAAGAGAGAACGTAAAATCCATTAATGACTTGGCAAACAATATATACCTAAAGTAACAACCAAAGTAAAAAAAAGCTTTTTGACAGGTCTGGCAAGAAAACATTTCTGAGAGCAATGTAAATATTAGAGTCTTTTTCTCCAACTCAGTAAAGCTTTTAGGCACCCTGAAAAGCAGGCACATCTTTAACTACATATCCAACCATGAAACCACTGAAAGTTTCCATGACTTAACAGATCTGAGTGGTGAACAGGGAAAGGAGGAAGGAAACACACACAAGGTGAGATGAACTGGAGCCACTAAACACAACACAACATGGGAAACTGTGTCCTGCTAACTCAGAAACTCTGAATTAGCACCTCCATCTGTGTGTAAGGATTTCAGGATTAAATGCCTGCCCCACATCAAGAACTCCAGAGAGCAGATTGACAAAGCAGGGCTGGCATAACCTTGGCCTACACAAAACACATCTGGGGAAGCCAAGCACAAAAAGCCAAAATCCCAACAAGGGAGAGTCAAATAAAAGCATCAGGTTGCATTTGAAGCTTTTATGGAAGGTTTGCAGCTTCACTCCCAATCCACCCTATAAGGAATTGCAGTGAACCACAGAGCAGTCTGTTCATTAAAAATATACATTTTGAGAGTATGGAGAGCTTTTTTGACACTGAATGGAGGGAACTAGGCATTCAAATAATAAATGAAATCTGGTTATTTTAACCTCTATATTGACCCTTCTTGAAAACTATTTTTAGCTGATGCTGTGGTACTTCCAGGTTGTTCAAGAGAGATCACTTATTCACTCTTGAAAACCTTTCAAAGGCTGAAGAACGTGCCTTTGAAGGGATGAAACTGAACATCATTTAAAAGGGGCCCAGAATTTTGCAAACAGTTGTTCTGGACACTGTGTTCTGACTTTGCCAAGCAGCATCAGATTTGCTTTACTTGAGCAATTCCTAACATAATAAAACCATGTTATGCTACACTTTCAAGCAGCAAAATGCTCAAGAAACTTGCTTACTAATAGAACCATATGGTTTCATAAGAGCTGGACACAAATGACTCATTAAAAATAATCTTGTTTGTCTCATCTTTGAACATTTTCTTAAAAAAAACTATTGCGGAGTTGCAGTGTCTTTGCCTAATGTAAAATTCCCTTGCTATCTGCAAAGGTCATTATTTGCTGTATCCCCTGTGGGGAAGAACAGGATCCCATCCCTCTTGGCAGTGTCATCATTAAAAACTCCACTCCCTTGTCAGCCGTCATCCCTTCAGCAGGAGAAGTTGCTTTAAACTTATGTTTTAGCAAAAATCCCATCTTATCACTCTTCTTGCTCCAGACTCTCCAACTTCTCTTCATGTTCAAGCCTAAAACTTTCCTTGATGCTTTAATGCTTCTGCTCACAGCCCTGTTTTTCAGGCTATGTTGCTGCCACAGGCTGTCCATCTATCCTTGGACATTTCTGCCATGGTATGATACTGAGGACTCAATTCTTTCCTTTGAAAATTAAAGATTCACCCAGTGCCTCCAAGATTGGCATTTCCTCCTTGCCCATCTTTAAATTTCTGAATTTTGTCATGAAAAGGGTCCCAGGCCCAGCAGGAATTTCTTGGATCAATTATGTTCCCTCTCAACTATTATTACTGGTGTTGCATACATAACTGCACTAAAACAATCTCAGAATTTAATCAAACCAAATTCTTGCTCCCACTGTGCATACAGAGTTTTTTTTACAATAATCCTACTAATTATTAAAACTGATTGCATTCAGTGACTGAGAAATTTTATTCAAAAAGATTTTCATTATCACAGCATTTGACCACCATCAAGAGTTGCCTTGATTTTAATATTCACTATGGCATTTGAAACTGCTCTGTGGTTTCCAGGAGAAAACAAACACCAGAGGAGAGTCTGGTCACAATTTATTTGTCACATCATTCACACGTTCATTTGCAGTACGATTCTGTTACAAAACCTGCAAACTCTGTAATACACAACACATTACAATTGCTAAGAGATACAGAAAAAAGTCATCAAATTGTGCAATAAACATGAGATTTCCAGGCTCTGCTAAAACACATCATCATGAGAAAACATCTGAACCTCAGAAGCTGCTGAATGAACATGAAGTGCTCCAATAAACTCCTAAATGAGCAATTTTGAAAATTTCTTCACAAAATTCTTTACCTACACGTTGATGATGATATTAAAAATGTTTCCAATATGGACTTTAAGTTACATTCAATGGAACAGAGACAGTGAGTGAGATTCCAAGAGTCAGGGCAGGGCTCACCTTGTTGCTGGCAGGGTACTGATGCGAGTGAAGAAAACAGAGGGCTCCACCTCCACGTGGAGACCCAGGGCAAGGTTCCTGTAGTATCCTTCAGCATGTCCTGGTCCACCAGAGTACTTGAAGTTCAAAATGGCTTCCAGTGTCTGGAGAAATAAAAGTTAATTCCTTGTTAGCTATTTTTCACTACTGTGCATTTCACAAGTTCAATTAAATTAGGCCGCAGACGTGATTTGCAAATTTGCTTTCCTAACCCATCTATTCTGTTATCTCAGGAAAAAAAGGCAATCTAACAAATAACTGCAGCTTAGGCAAACAGTTGTCTAATCCTTTGGAAAACTAAAGAGTGCAGCACAAAGTCAGCTGGACTTCCCTTTACATAATTCCTCTCCATATCACATTCAACATCAAAAAAACAAAAAAAAGTTGCTAAAAGAGTTAGGATTTATTCAATGCTGCTCTCCTTCATTCTCTTGAAAAATATTCACCACTTCACTATCTAATCAAATTGAGAAGCTTCAAAGTTGGGGGGCAGATAAAGATGATACAAAGCTAAAAGAATCTGGTCTCTCATTCTCATGTCCATGAAGTAACAGACTGGAGCAACACCCAACTGCATGCACCTTGTCTCTGTGTTCATTTTAGAGGAAATGGCTGGCTAGTAAATATTTTAAATTATTCTCTAGCATGAGCCTTCTGCTCATTGCTCTCAGCAGCACTGAGCCTTTACTTCTGTGAGGAAATTTGGGGCTTTGTGCCTTTCCCCTCGATGAACAGCATGGGAGCAGCTTCCCAGCACAGTCCCCACATCATCACCAGTGCTCAAACCCAGAACAGCGTTTGATTGATCCAGAGAGATCATTCACCACCTCCTCTGTCATCATGTCCCTGAAATATGATTTGCTAGAAGAAAGGTGAGAATTTGGGAAATGTCATTGGATTTTTTTTTTTATTTATTTTCTCAGTTTTTATCCTGGTCCTCAGGCAGCTGCCACTGCCACACCTCAGAGCAAGGACAGAGGCAGTGCCAGCCCTGCAGCCTGACATGGACATCACATATTGTGCTGAAACCTGTTTATGGAAGGACAGGAACTTCTTAAAAGGCTTTGGAAACAACACCAATTTCACCTTTGTTTGGCTTTTAGCTCATTCTTTATAAAAAAAGGCAAAAAATGCCAAACTTCAAGTCAACAACTTAGCCAGCAAATCTATTTATCAGACACCATTAAGCCTCAGGAAGGTAAAAGCACTCTGCCTTTCAACAGAAGATTCACAAAAAATTTATGAGACCTGTTATTTTTTATCACGAGCTCTAAGGAACAATCTAAGGATTTTACAACTTACAAAAAACTCCAATTTTGTTTGATACCATTCTGTTTATAAGCGTGGCTGAAGGAAAAGAAACAGATACAGAATCATTTTCTTAAAATAACCACAGTCCAGTGGTTTAAAGAATACCAAAATCAAGAGTTTAATGTTCTCCTGCATGTGTGCACTTAACTGTTCTGCCTATTTCCAACTCCCTTTTAAGTGGAATAATTTTAATTCTTAATTTAGTTTCATTAAAATTCATGAGGGCCAACTTACAATACAAATAAAACCCTTGACTGGGCACACTGGACATACCCATCTACTCTGTTTATGTCAATTCCTAATTTGTACTTAATGAACTCAAGTTTATGTTATGTCAGAAGAGCTAATCAATATTAAACACAAAAATAAAAAAGCACAAACCCATTCAAAACATACTTCATCCTAATTAACCAGCTGGACCATTTCATAAAAATCAGAGCCAGACTCTGTAAGTACAGGGATCTGACATTGCTTATGTTGTAATGTGAGAATGGACTTCAATTTCAATTAGGGCATGGTGAAAACTCTGCATGTTCTGCATTATTGCTGTAATGCTCAGAGTCCTGCTGGGAGCAGCTCCATGGTTCCCTCTGCACAGCACCATGGAAAAAAGCTGCTCAACAGGACCAGCCCTGTGTCATTACAGGTAACAGAATTCAGCTTGAAAGGTCACAGAGCATCACTGTTCCAGATTCAAACTCCTTTCCATCCCAGACCAAGTGAAAAACCTCCAGAAAAAAGGCCAAAAACCACAACCATTATGTGCCACTGATGGGCAGGAGAGTTTAAGGGCACCATCATAATTTTGGTCCCTGTTACAGTGAGGAATTTGTGGGGGAAATCCTGCTGATGATGCTGTGTGTCCTGAAATCCCACTGGACAGAACAAGGAAAAGGAAACCCAACCATCTTCTGTTAATCCAGACAGCAGCAGGATATTCCTTCCCACCCAAAATGTAAGATCTAACAGGGCACAGTAAAGACTAGGGAGAAAAGAGATTCTGACAACTACAGAACACCCAAACCTCTTCTTTGTTTTCTGTTCTTTTCTCTGGCCATGATGGTTTGCAGCAGTCTATGAATGTGTGCATGTGCACACAAAGAAAAAGCATCAGGCAGACTTTACATCAGGACTGTAGATGGATGTGCAGGAGAGGAGATTGACTGAAGGAAATAATTATTTTTTTCAGGACCCTTCAGATGGTTAGAGAAAGCTTCATTGCTTAGGATTTATGCAATATGAACAGAACAAAATATTTTAAAAAACCCACAACAACTACAACAAAATTCAATCTCCTCTAAAACCTCAAATATTACTTCACCTATAATATGAAAGATTCATTTTCTATCTCTGTGATTGAAAAATACCACATTTTCATAAACCTACAAATTTCAGATAATTTACTACTCTCTCCCACAGCACCTGCAGAGAATGGCCCAAATGCTACAGCCCCCAATTTAAACAATGTTGTACCCTGACTCCTTGTGAAACCTACAGAAATCACAGCCTGAGCTGCAGATTCTCTTCATCCTTACAAATCCAAATAGCATTACTTAGAATTCTCCAAATTGTACCACTGCAGACTGAAAATGAGATGGCAGAATGTGAACACCATTCTTCCTGTAGATTATCTATGAAAAACAAAAGGAAGGAAGGAGAGAGTGCACCAGGCTTTCAGGGCAGGCAGGAAAAGAATATTGATAACTGTTGAACACATTTGAAATTCAGAAACCTGTGGACTTGGGGGGATTCTTGTTTTTAAGGCAAAGCTCCATTCTGGAAACTCAACAGTAAATACTTACTGTGATGGCTTTGGCTTGATACATTTTTTATGATTTCACTGGTCCTTCCTTCTATTGATGAAGAAAAGGAAACAAAAATGTTCCTGCATCTAAATTCCAAATGAGAGATTCTTAACCAACAGCACCCACTATCAATGACACCTACCAGAAATATTCTGCAGATAAACTATCAAAAATTCCTGGTTTGGTTTTTCATGCTTTTTTTCCTCCAAGTATTTTCAGCATAAAGCTGGCACCAGTTTGTTGACTCATAATAAAATTTAAAGCAAAGCTATAAAGGAACTGAGGTTTGATGCCACAAATGAAAAGCAACCCAAAAAGCAACTGGGCAGTAAAGTTTCGTCACTCACTGGCACCAGTCAGCTCCCACCTGCCAACATCTCAGTGATGACTCTGAGCAGCAACACCTCTAATACTGATTTTTAATTGCCAATTCAGTTGCAATCCACAGCTCAGAGCAAGTATTTCTACTGAACTACTACCACAGTACTTCCTTCACAAAAAAGCAAAATCAAATCTAAAGAGAATCTCTGTCGTCTTTATATTGCAAGAGTTCTATTGTCATCACATTGCAAGGGTTCCATATTGCTAGAGTTTCAAACCTCCTTGATGTTTCCTGTAGGCTGCTCCTCTAGGCACTGACTCCAGTTCCTCTTCAACCAACCAATCCACTCTTTTATATCACTCTTCTTATTGGCTACAAGTGTGGCCTGTTAAAATCAGGCCTGCTCCTAATCCTTAATAATTAACCCAGCTGCAACTCTTTAGGGGCCAAGATTATACTATATACCACCTTCATTTACCCATTCTGTATCCCCCTACAATTCCCCCTTTTTCTTTTAATTATGGAGTTGCAGCATTTCTAGAAGCACATGTTCAAGTAAATTAACATTATGACACATTCATACATTTCATTAAGAACTAAGAGTTCTACAAATGTTCAGACAACATATTATAGTACAAATATATATATTTCTGAGTGCTGGTTCAGTTTTGCCACTTTTCTCAGTTTACAAAGTACTTATCTTCAAAATCTTTTATACTCATATTTAACAAACACCAATAACTGCAACTGATATATTTTACCAGTAGTTTAGTATTCAAGTCCTTTTCCCTGAATCCACAGGGTCATACAGTTTAGCATTTGAGTCCTTTTTCCCAAATCACATCGGGGTCACCATTTGTCATCTTTATATTGCAAGAGTTCTATCGTCATTAAATTGCAAGGGTTCCATATTGCTAGAGTTTCAAACCTCCTTGATGTTTCCTGTAGGCTGCTCCTCTAGGCACTGACTCCAGTTCCTCCTCAACCAACCAATCCACTCTTTTATATCACTCTTCTTATTGGCTACAAGTGTGGCCTGTTAAAATCAGGCCTGCTTCTAATCCTTAATAATTAACCCAGCTGCAACTCTTTAGGGGCCAAGATTATACTATATACCACCTTCATTTACCCATTCTGTATCCCCCTACAATTCCCCCTTTTTCTTTTAATTATGGAGTTGCAGCATTTCTAGAAGCACAGGTTCAAGTAAATTAACATTATGACACATTCATACATGTCATTCAGAACTAAGAGTTCCACAAATGCTCTGACAACATATTATAGTACAGATATATATATCTCTGAGTGCTGGTTCAGTTTTGCCGCTTTTCTCAGTTTACAAAGTACTTATCTTCAAAATCTTTTATACTCATATTTAACAAACACTAATAACTGCAACTGATATATTTTACCAATAGTTTAGTATTCAAGTCCTGTTTCCCTGAATCCACAAGGTTATATAGTTGAGTCCTGTTTCCCCAAATCCACAGGATCATGTAGTTTAGCATTTGAGTCCTTTTTCCCAAATCACATCGGGGTCACCATTTGTCATCTTTATATTGCAAGAGTTCTATTGTCATCACATTGCAAGGGTTCCATATTGCTAGAGTTTCATACCTCCTTGATGTTTCTTGTAGGCGGCTCCTCTAGGCACTGACTCCAGTTCCCCCTTAGCCAACCAATTCACTCTTTTATATCACTCTTCTTATTGGCTACAGGTGTGGCCTGTTAAAATCAGACCTACTCCTAATCCTTATTAACTCAGCTGCAACGTTTTAGGGAGTAAGATTACATTCTATAGCACCTTCATTTACCCATACTGTATCCCCCTACAAATTTCCACCTAATTCTACAGATTATTGCTGCTCATGCAGAAGTTGGAATGTTACTGAGAACAGAAAAGTCCAAAACAGACAATGACAAATTAAATAGAGAAATGAATGGGGGGAAAGCTGTGTGAAAGGTATTTCTAGTGCTGGCAAGTGAAATATGGTGCTCAGCCCTTTCTCTCAACTGTGAGATGATTGACTGAATACTAGACTCAGGAAAATTTGCCCCCTCTAAAAAGTGCTCCAGTTCTGTGTGGCAAGTAGCACAATTTTAGGTCAAGAATTTTCTTACACCAAGAGCATGTTAAGGAACTATAAATCAAGGATATAAGGGCCCACCTGCAGAGATGCAATCATTATATGCTCTAGGTAAAGGAAAATAAAGTTTCCATAGAAGAACACAAAGCATCATCATCATTTGTGAGCAAGGCTCACATACACTGTGTTTTCAGGTCTTTTCTAAATTCCCTTAGTACAGTAAAAATGACACTAAGTAGATCTCAGCACTTAATAGAAGATGAAATGTCAGTGCTACAGGCAGTTTGCTCCCAAGGAACTGCAGATGCTGACTGCAGCGACTGAAGAAATACCAGACTGTAGCACTACAGACTCCTCCTTAAATCCACAACACTTAAAAGCTAAAAACTAAAGGGGAAAAAAAAATAGCATGAAGACCAGACTCAAAATACACAAATTCAGAACATAATCTTTCTAGTTTAGCTTCTGAATGGCTTTTAGAACACAATCTCATTAATGAGTATAATTTCTCATGCAATTAGGGCTTGAAATTTGAAAAATAATTTATTCTAGGTGTGTAACCTTCCAGTACACCTTCCTTTGGGAAAAAAAAAATACTGATTACTTGCCCAACTGTAAATATGATTTATTCCCAAATCCTATCCTACTCCTGATGTTCTTCTCTCTCAAACTCCCATTAGCAGCTCTGGCTCCACACATTCCTGAGTGTTCAGCCATTTTTTCTGACTTTAGCCCCTTTTCTCACCTGTTGCCTTGTGATTTCTGGTTTGGGTGTGGTATTTTTTTTCCTTACTATAAACCCCAATTTTGTTAAGTTCTCTCTGCCTCCCTCCCTCATTCCTCTTCTTCTCTGACCATTCCACTCTTATTCTACTCTGAGCAACAGCCAGTAAAATTCTCATCAGTAAAAAAAGAGAAATAAAAAATTGATACTTCATCAGTTCCATCTCACAAAAGGCACCAGAGGATCTGTCTCAACAAAATGAATTTCTCCATTTCTTCTGCTGGGTGGAACGCTGAAAATCTTTAAAAGAGCTTTGTGTAAATAAACCATGGATCAGGAATTTCCGCTGTCTAGCTGTAACTAATTAAATGATCTGGCAGTAACGAGGAGAAAGTGAGTTTCTCTAATTAACCACTCTCTTTTCAAGGGCAGCAGGTGACCCTGGCAGTGCTCAAGCTCCTGACAACAGCAGAGATGTCCCCAAAAACGTGCAGAATTGGATCAACCTCAAAAAGTCCTGCAAGCTTTTAATCCAAGCACATGGGATAAGCTGGTCCAGGAACACGTTTCAGATACAAACACAGGGCATGGACACAGCTGAATCTTTTTTATTTTAAGGAAAAGGCTAAAAAGTGAGCATTGGGAAGGAAATGGAGATGCCTAAATAGCTGAAACCAAGATGAGACTCAAATACATCAAGCTTCCACTTTGGAGCAATTTGTGAACACAAGGACTGTGTCTATGTTTAGCACTGAGCTCCAATCCCAGTCCTGGCATTTGGAAATGCACACAGTATGCCTGTGTATTCATCTGGCTATCAAAATTAATATAGATTAACACTTTCTTGAGCTTTATTTACAAAGGTCTAACAAAAGAATTCCTGTCATTTTTGCTTCTTCCTCTCATCACTGAATCTACAGCCTGTGGTTCCACATGATAACCTGACAAAGAATAAAATCTATATTTAAAAAAAGAGGCTTAAAGGATGATTTTGTGTAAAAAGAATGAGGCTTAATAGCAGTGTTGGGAGAAGCAATTGGTGCATCTATGTCCATGGGCTGAATATCCTCCTGTCCACTTGCTCTCAGGAAGATAAAGGGGACACAAAAAAAAACACTCCCACACTGCTAAAGAGGAAAAGCAGAGACACTTCCGGATACCTTCAAATCCTATAATTCTACTTGGGAAGACAAAAATCTCCAATCTAAGAGGAAAAAAAATCTGACAGTTAAATGACAGAAGTATTTATTCCTGTCTTTATTCATCCCCAAGGAAAGAACAGCACTGCTGGAATCTGGGATTTGAGATCTGCACAACTCCTTAGCATGGAGTCTCTGGTCCCAACTCTCTGAAGGACTTGGATCTTGATATCCTCAAAAGGTTAATTCAAGGT
The DNA here is from genome assembly GCF_047830755.1 of Zonotrichia albicollis. Taxonomy (NCBI): domain Eukaryota; kingdom Metazoa; phylum Chordata; class Aves; order Passeriformes; family Passerellidae; genus Zonotrichia; species Zonotrichia albicollis. The sequence goes on from NC_133819.1 coordinate 150,417,534, forward strand.
GAGTATTGTTTCAAAATTGAAAACAAATTGTTTCTCTCTAATGTCTTTAGTGTCTCGCACAATCTCAGGTTGCCATGAAAGGTCCATGTTAAGAAATGAAGGTAAGAATTTGAACACGTCAACAAATATTTATGAAGTTTTCTGCCTGCAGAAAACACTAGTTCACTATTATTATTAAAAAATAATAAATTGAATTTTTACATGAAAATCATTGGTGGGATAAAGTGCACAGTGATATAACAGAATCATAGATTCACTAAGGCTATAAAAGACTTCCAAGACCATCAAGTCCAACCATGGACTTGAGAAAGGCACGGAGAGATCCATTTGCTTTGCAGAGAGAGATTTTTTTCATTGCAGTGTCACTGGACAGTATCAGTCTCTTCACTCATGGCTAACCTGTCTTATTTTCTGATACACAAAATGTCCTTTAGGGTTTTTGCATTTTCAGAGATGATATGACTGTCTTTTTTTTTTTTTTTTGCTAAAACATAAATCCTATACTTCTGTCTGCATGCCAATCCTGAAGCAAATCTGAATCCACTGGAATACTTCATTGATCAAGGTAGAATTCCTAATTTTGCCCAAGTAAGAAAAGGAGACTCTCCCTATAGATATTGTTCCTTAGAGCACCAAACAGTGCAGTAATTGATAGCAGGAGCCCTGATACATGCATTACAAAAAGGATATGCATATGTAATGATCTTGTAGTGCATATGTAATCATCCTCCTGGACCCAACTGCAGCACACACTCTCCATGCTAATTTTTCTCTTCTCTATTCCACTGAAAATACACTTGGCAACTACAAAAGCCAGGATAAAATTCTTAACAACTGATTAAGCAATGAAATAAATTGTGCCTCTGCAGCAAGTCAGACCTTTACATGTACAAATACAAACAAAGCCCACATTGCCACTCCTGTTAAGCTTCTCTATCAGTCTGCCACACAATTCAATGTAATTTTTAGCACCTGTGTTAACAGGTGACTTTGCACACCCAGGTTAGTGAAGAAGGTGCCTGTTGTGTGCAGCTCTGGTGCAGTGTTACTTAAGTGACTTTCAGCAGCAATTCTTGCACCATACCAGCGTTTATAGAGCTCATCCATCCACATTTCTGTCTAGTTAAACCCCTGAACAATGAAAGTGCTGCATCTCTCAGCAAAAATAGCACAATGGCAAGTAGCTGAAGCTAAATATAGCTCCTGCAGGCATATACTGGGAATTAAATAGTACATTTCACCCCTCCCCAATCCTAAATCAGTAAGCTTCAACAAGGAATCTCTAGTGAATACACACAGGAGCTCAATAAATCCCCCTTAAGCTTACAAGGCATATTCTGAATCTGTGCAGGCTAAAAATAGCTATGTTTATAATGAGAATGGAGATGTGAGCAGAATAATATTAAGTTTAAGGCAGGGCTGTTGTAGTCATTCTACATTAACAAATAGGGTGAATCAAAGGTCGCTCTGACAAACAGATACACAGGCTGACAGATAAAATATAATATCCAGCAATCTTGTACTGAAGAGCATTCATCTCTCATTAAACTCTGCATTTCCTAATCGACTATTGCAGCCACACATTCACAAGTGATTTCGTGCACATTTTTTAGCTGGAATACAAGTTGTTAGCTCCTAAAGACAGAAGGCAGGAATACACAGCATAATTCCCCTGGACAATATTCCCTCCTAGAGCTTCAATCCCCTCTGGAAATATTCAGGAAATACATAATTATTTTTGTTGTATTAATCACAGAATTCTGCCTTCTTTAATTAAAGGTAAATTGCATCCAGGCCTCCTGGGTCTCACTATTGCAGCTGGATGCCCAAGAGGCTGATGCCCATTCTCAGCTGCCTCAGAGTTTTACCTCCCTCAGCCTGGGTCCCAGCACTGCTGACCACAGCTAGCACAGCATCTCATTCTTGGCTGAGCTACAGATGAGAGATTAAAAATAATTTAAACACAAGTAACTTTTATGTGGAACATTCCCATGGAGAGTTTTCTGTCTGCTGACACTAAACTGCAAAATGTGTTAGAAAAACATGCTGGGGAACAAACCCTGCATGCTGGTCTTGGAGGATGAGAAGGAATGGAGGGGCAAGTCAGAACACATATTCCTTAATAGCTTCTTTGATTCTGAAATCAAAGAATGGCATCAGTTGGAAGGGACCTTAAAGACCATCTCGTTCCAAACCCCCCTGGCATTGGGAATCCTTCCACTAAACCAAGCAGCTCAGAGCCCCATCAGTTTGTTCTAGAACAATCTGGGGATGGGGCAGCCACAGCTTCTCTGGGCAACCTGTGCCAGGGCCTCACCATCCTCATAGTAAAGAATGGTTTTGCTTTTATCTAAAGCAAGCCTACTCTCTTTCAGCTGGAAGAGCCATTCCTCTTTGTCCTGTCACTCCAGGCCTTGCAGTCTCTGTCCATCTTTCCTGTTGGCTCCCTGCAGGTACTGGAAGGCCACAATGAGGTCATCCCAAGACATCTCTTCTCCAGGCTGAATAAACCAAATTCTCTCAGTCTTTCCTCACAGCAGAGCTGTTCCATCCCTCCAGTCATCTTGGTGGCCTCCTCTGGACTTGCGCCAACAGCTCCACATCCTTCCTGTGCTGGGCCCCAGAGCTGGACAGTGCAGGTGGGGTCTGACCAGAGCAGAGGAGCAGAATCCCCTCCCTTGATCAGCTCCCACAGTGCTTTGGATAAATCCTGCCCTGACTCTGAAGTAGGAAGGTGGAAACAGAGAATAAATACAGGGACACACATTGATGAAGAAATCTCAGACATACACACACCCTTCCAAGGGGAAATTTGTCTCTGTGAGACCACCTGGTTCTCCCAGCAATGGCTAGGGATGTGCTGGGGGCTGTAAAGCAGCATCACTGCACCTATTTCCTCAATGAAACCTTAGGTTAGAGGGTACATATGTTGTTAGGGGTATGGGGTATTATCATAGGATACATTTGTACTTTGAACCTGTTCAGTTCACCCTCCAGGCACAGCGCCCAAGAGTAAAGGCACAAATGCTGGCAGATCCTTCTCACTAAAGGCACATCCCAGGGAGAGGTGGATAAAACCAAGATGAGGGCATAACAAAGAAACATCTCCAGCATAAAAACCCCACATGTCATGAAACCCTAAATGAAATTACATATAATTACATATAAACCCAGTAACAATTCAGAAAGAACTTCAGTAAAAGCCAGAAACAAGTGCTGAAGAAGTGACAGCCAGCTGGGACTGACACCTCTGCTCACTGCTGCTGCTCATTCACAGGCAGGTCACCTCTCACCTTGGAGAGAGTGAGCACAGGACTTTTCTTTGGCTCCACAGCACATCTGGCTGCTCCAGACTCAGCAAACAAGAATTGCCTCTCAGAACACAGTCCCAGCTTACCAAGTGAGACTTTCACAGAGCTGTACAACACTACTAAGTTCTGCAAATGGTGAGTCCAGGGTGAGTCCTCCAACCTTCCCACAAAAGCAACACCACCAACCCTGAATAGGCTGATATGCAACAACCTCAAGTCCCTGGGTAACACCAAAAAGTTATTCAGTTTTGTTTTTCATGCCAAAGATTTCTATGCTGTTTTGTTCTTCCTCAACCCCCTCTCTGTTCCTTCCATTTCCACCACGTCCTTTGTGAGCAAAGAGGGTAAGATTGCACACAAAGAGGGAAAGAAAAAACTGCTTTTCTATTCCTTTACTCTCTATTCCTTTACTTTCTAATATTCTATTCCTAATAATTGTTTGTCTTTGTAGAGCATCTCATGCTTCCAATTTCATGTATTTGGAATTAAGACTCCAAATTCTTCATGTGCATTAACTTCACCATGCACATGTGGATCAGTGCTGATCTTCACCTCAGACTTTAACCCCCCCCAGCCCTACTGCAGGATAAGCCTGTAATCCCCGAGAGCTGTTCTCCATGTGTGCTACCCTTGCTGATCTTTGGCAATTCCTCATCACCCTAATGCTCAGATCCTTTAAGAGCATGCACAGGCACAACACAGTCCTAAGGAATGAGGCAGGAGCCCACCCTGCAGTGTGCAAATGAGCCCCTTATCCTACCTTGAACCAGCTCAGCTCATGATGGGACCTTCACATTCGTCTCACAGCACACTTGCCTCTCTCAAAGAGCTTTTTGTCAGTCTCTGGGAGTGTTTAGGAATCAAGTGAGCAGCATCAATGATTTTCTGTTTGTTCAGGAGCTCTGAATATAGAACTGGGACAGATTTGCTTACCGTGATGCTGCCCTTCATTAACAAAACCCATTTCAACAGTTCCCCAACAAATGTATCCTGTAATAACACCCTATACCCCTAACAACATACGTACCCTATAACCCAATATAATAACCCTGATAATCTGCAGTTTCACTTCTGGTTTTACCACATTTACCAACAGTAAGTGTAAAGTAACTGTTTTAATTGCTCTGCTTCCCCAATGGCAACATACAACTTAACGTGCCAAAGTTACAAACTTTTGAACCATCAGAGAATATGAAAATAATATTCCAGACTAAGAAGGAAGAATCACATGCACCCCTCTATGAGCACAAGTTCTTACAGAAGTCCAGAGTTTCTATTTTACATCGCAGGGATCCGTCCCATACAAATGGTTTTAGGAAGGTATCAAATCCACTCACTATTCAAAACACTCTGCTGAAGAAGCCAGCTCCTTTCATTATGTGTATAATTTTTATTCATAATATTATTGTAGTACACTCTGAAGAAAAAATATAGTAACAGCCTAAAGGATAAAAATCCTCCTCTTCAATAACAGAAGTATCTTTAAAAGAAACAATGCATAAAGCAAACCAGGAAAAAAAAATCAATTCTATAAAAGATTCTTGGAACTGATAAGATTTTTATAGGCAAGCTCTTTGGAATTCTTGGGTTAAATAATCCTCATTTTTTTAGGAATTCCTCTGATTACAAGGGATAAGCCCAATTAGTGAATTTTCAAAAGTAGAAGCAAATGAAGAAAGGGGCTTTAAAAGAGGAATGCTTGAACAATTTTATCTCTAGATCTGTTTATTCAGCACAGACATTAATACATAAATATGAGAGACTGAGCACTTCAGATTTTTCAGCTGCTGCTTGGGTTGGAAAAAAATGCTCCAGTAGCACAATCAGTTTTAAAATCAGTAAAGTTACTGAGCTAAATTTATCACTGATTTAATGAGTTTAATGTGGAATGAATAGCGCAAATTCCTTCTCCTTAATATGATGATCAAAACTAACAGAATAAGAAAATAGTGAAATTAGTTTTCAAGAACTAAGACTTCAGAAATTAAATCTGTCCTCTACTCTGGCTAGAAATGGGTTCTTTGAGTTGCAGAAAAACAACACTTTCCATTCTGATATATCTTCTTTCCCTGGGCAGGCTCTTTGAAAGCAACCAAGCCTTTAGTTACACCACTGAAACACAAGTCAGTGCTCCAATAAACTCTCTGTATGTGATTCCTTCAAAGGTTGCCCCTCAGGACAGGGAATCTGCACTTAGCTCTCCAGGAAACATATGAAAAATAATTGCAGATATGAGTCAGACACGGAGATGACACTAAAATGAATTTCCACTCTTTGCTGTCCCCATTTTGGCACAATTCAGCCAGGTGGACACAGCGTCTGCTGGCTGGCTCCAGTCCCACCTGCACTGAGGAGCCCTGAAGGCTGAGAATACACTTTAAATTCTGTGATGTTACCAAAAAAAAAACCAGACAAATTTTCCAGAGGCAAAGGTCACAAAGCAAATGAGAGGTGTAACACAATGCTCTCTCAGAAATATAGATTTGCAAAAGACTTGTCAGGGACAATTTGACCAGTCTGCAGCAAGTGTTTGCTGCTCATTTCTGAGCATGAGCTCAGACAATACTTGAACCATTCCTGTTTTCAAGCTGCCACTACTGATGCATCTGTATTCTTTACACAGAGCAATAATGCTCCAAAAATAACAGATCATCCTACAAAAAGGTAGGGAAGGGAAGGAAGGGAAGGAAGGGAACCTGATGTTTAAACCACTATTTTGATTTTTATTTAGGATGCCAACTTGATTCCCAGCCTAAGTGGTTAGCACACACTTAAAACGATTACAAATGCTTACTTAAAAAACACACTGAGTCATCTCTGAGCACTTCATAAATATGCAGCAGGAAACTCCCAAACACTGACTCATCACTTCAGAGGTTTAAAACACAATCATGCATTTTCCAACTGTTACTCATACTCGATTAAATCCTAAGCAAAACCCATCCTTGTTCTGTGAATTCCACTTGACCACCCATTAAGCCTGGCAAAGAAAAGAGCACAATGGGAGGCAGAAAATTGGGAAGAGTGTTGATTCTTAACAATTCCTGTGGAAACACAATTTCATCTAAACATACTTGGAAAATTCTTTACCTTGCAACTTAAGCAATGAGTGGCTTTTGTCTTTATCTTATTTCGAATGAATGACTGAGTGAGGAAAACAAACAAAAAGCAAAACAAATTTGACAACTTGTTTTAATCTAGAAAAAAAGGAAAACAACATGCAACAATCTCCAAGTTTCTTCTCCATAAAATTCTATTTGTGCACAACTATTTAGAGTTGCAATTCAAGAATCCGGGTCAGACAATGCACTGAGATGCTCTAGCTACCTATTCCTACAGGATTATGATGCTAAGAATACATGTTTAATGGACTACTCTGATAAACATCACCATAATACTTCTATTTCATCCTGAAATTGATTTTTGTGAAATTTGGCATAACTAAAAATGTTGTTACTGCAAACATTGTGATTTCTGTAAAATTAACAAGAACTCCTTATAATTTTCCTAAGGCTTAGTAAAATTCTGGCTTTGTTAGAAATAATTTCACCAAAAGGCAAGTTAATGTATCCACATTGTAAAAAACACAGATGTGTTAATGCTTCCCATTTATGGCAGCAACCCCAGCTAAAAGATAGGAATAATTTTTGGTATCCCAGGCAATTACACAATAGTCAGTAGTCAAAAGAAACAGTCTCCTATTCTTGAAATATTTGTATAGAGTACTAAAGTTTCAGACAGAAAAAGAGAGTAGGGAAAAAAGACAATTCAAATAGTTATGATAGAAAAGCAATTTCATTTTCTAATTCAATTTTATTCAACCAGAATGATGGGGTTTTGCTTAATTTAAAACAATTTTTTTTTTTGTTTTTAGTTTGTTTGGGAGATTTCAGGCGTTTTGAGATTTCTTGGGTGTGTTTTTTTGGTTTTTTGTGGTTTTGGTGGGGTTTTTTTTTGACAGGAGTAATTACATTAAAATTAACTTTTTTTTTTTTTTTTTTTTTAGAAATCAGATTTGTTTATAAATTGTTAAAATACATCATTTCGGACATCCAGAATTCCTTCTATGCCCACTCCCCTTTTTTTAACCTCAATAATTAGAAGATGGTCAGGAATTGTATCATTTTAAGGTCAGGAACTGTTTGGCAATAAATTTGTTTGACATCCTCATTAACAGAAGAAAAATAGTAGCCAAAAGTTGCTTTTAAAAGTCAAGCAACAGCAAGGCATCAATACTTGACTCCATATTCCTGCATCTAAATGACAAGTGTCTCACCCTGCTTTAAAAAATAAAATAAGATTATAAAGAATCAAGTTGTTCTTGTCCATCTCTAAGATTTTAATTTTATCACACCAAATGGTAAACAATCTGTTTGGCAACTTATTATCTATTTTTACCAGGTAGCAGGAGCGTAACTTTTTCCTATTGAAATAAAGACACACGAGAAATCAGTTTAAACATATCATCATCACAGCTTTAACATAGGAAAAGTGTAAATTACTCCTAAGGTTTGAGGGTTGATTGGTAATTGTTTGCCCGAAGCCACCCACCTGCATTCAACTCAGGTCAGAAAGAAAAAGAAGCTAAATGGTTTTAAAAAAAGGAAAGTAACTTTCTAAAGCAGAGAAGAAACCCTAATGAGTTCTGAAAAATGAAATTTATTAGACTTACATGTAATATTACAAATATTTGATAACACACTTGTGCTAAGGTAACTGCATTAAGCTCAAAATTTTAAAAAGAAACATCCAAGTTTAAAATATCACAGGATAATATGAACTATAACATCATGATGGGACCTGAAGTCAGCCCAATTTTGGAACAGAAACTGGGCTTCTGTCTCCTACCATCCTCTCCTTCCATCCACTAGAAGTTAAAATTTTCTGAGAACTGGTACCATTTAAAAATAAATAGAAAATAGAACAGAAATTTTAAAGCTTTTAAATATGTTTCCCCTGCCCACTACACTCTTACACTTTTTTAATCAGCTCACCTTGGCAATAATCCACCATGAGACTTTATGGGGACACTTTCAGGATTTGCTTTGTCTGGATCAGGGAGATACTTTTGTGATCAGTCTCCTCCTCACTCTTATTTCTTGACTCTGTTCTTGAAGAATAAAACTGGATCATTTCAGGGTGAATTACAAGGGCTGCATCAGGAGAACCACCAGCAGGTCAGCCCAGGGGGGATCTTTCCCCTCTGCTCAGCCCTTCAGGAGAGCTGTGCCCAGTGCTGGACTCCCCAGCCCAGGAGAGACCCAGACACTGGAGCAAGTCCTGCCCAGGGTCACCAAAGGCTGAGGAATTTGACCTCCTGATGAGAGACTGAAGTGTTCAGCCTTGATAAGAGAAGGCTCAGGGAGCTCACGCCCATGCATGTGAACACCCTGTGTGACGGCCTGAAGAAGATGGAGCCAGCTGGGTTCCAGCAGAAAGGTAAGGAGCAATGAAATACAGAAAATTCCCTTTAATCACAAAGAGCTTTATTATTGTTAGCATAGACAAATGCTGGAACAGCTTGCTCAAAGAGCTTATAAAGTGTCCATTCTTGGAGATATCCAAAATCTGAGTGGACATGGCCATGAGAAACCTGCTGTAGCTGACCATGCTTTGACCAAGTGGGCTGGGCCAGACCATCTCAAGACATTCTTTCCAAGAGAAAGGATACTGTGATAGCAAATTGGAAGATACACTCCATCCACTACCAGACATTCAAGTGCACAGCATCAGATTACAGACATAAATAAAATCCACCCCTCCTCAAAAGCACTGGCAGCACAGACATCCTATCCTCAGCACTCCCTGCTTCACTTCAAAACCCTGCAGGCTTTTTTGCCACATTTCTTACCAATGTAAATCCATTTTGTCACCAGAGAGAGATGATGATCCAATTTTTGCAGCTCCAGTGAGTATCCCTGGCTGCTGAGGTCTAACATCCTGGTGGCAGAGCTTCCATCCTTTCAGCCATCCCTTTTTCCCTCTTCTCACTACTCACTTTCTAAAACTCCCCTCATGAGCCTTCTGATCTGCTTCCACAAGTAGAAAATTCTCTCCCTCTCCAGAAGGTCCATGTGGGCTTTCTGCTTCCTTTTTCTGCCTCTATCAGGGTCAGGATTGAAGGCACCTGAGACGATAGTTTGTGTTCATCCTCAGGTGTTTATTGTTTCTTATCAATGGTCCAGCCTCACAGCCTGAGTTCTGCAGTCTTCATTAGCAAGGCACAAAATGGCCAACTACCTCTAGTTACAATCTTTTAAGGCTAAACTATCCAATTAAGAAATGACACCTAAGTTATGTTCCCTTTTAACCCAATAACTCATCACTCAGTGCTCACAATGTGGAATTTTCTGTCTAATTACAAAATACCACCCAAATCTATGAAGAAGAAGGAAGAAGGTAAAGAACAACCTGTCTCCACCCTAAAACCTCCATCTTGCTTCATATTTATTACTATAGTCTAAAACCCCAAACTCTAAAGTTTTCCACCCTGTGTTATTACACACTAGTAACCAACTACACACTCATAATCCCAGTGCTATTAATTACTTTGGAAGCCTTCTCCACAGCCTCAGGACAAATGCAGTGTTCTCATGCAGGTCTGTGCCTTTCAGCACAGAAAGTTTAGAATTCTCAGTATCCAGGGTTCCAACAGTCCAGAACAGGCAGCAGGCAGGACACAGGAGACAGGAATCTTCCTGCCACCTTCTCTGCCACCCAGGGAAGCCCTTGGGAAGAGCACAGCCCACAGCTCCTCTTTCCTGAAGGCCTCTGACTTGAGCTGTGTAACACAGGTGAGTGACTGAGCATTTTTAATGGTTATAATCAACTTCACCACTTTCAAAAGTGCTGTGGACAACAGTCTGCACCATTCCAAGTATACCCCAAATTCATAAAAGTAACTTGCTCATGCTCTCAAGCACTTAAATGCAGCTTTTGTGCTTGATTGATGGAATCCATGTCCATTACTACCTTGAGCTTCTCTCCAGCTTTTCTGTGTGCTTCATTGAGCACAAGAACTCCCAAGCTTTTCTCAGCAGGGTTCAGCCACCAGCTTCACTGAGCTCTCATGTGTTAAGGGAAATATACAAGGTATTTTTTAAGTTTATTTCCTAATTTTGCTCTAGTTTAAGCCTTTCCAAGTACATGACATAAAGAGATCCAAGGGTAGGACAAGAAAGTGTTCATGTAAGGTTTTATAAAAACATGGTACAGCTAAACAGCATTTCAGCCTGTCTGCCATTTAATATTTCAAATCATAGAGAAAGAAAAATGAGAAGGAAAAGTGCGAAGACAACTCTTACAAATTTAAATAAAAATGGGGTTGCTTTTGACATACATAAATTCCACCTTTTCCATTTAAAGGATTGCCAGTTGTCTTGAATTTTGTCACAGGAGACTCCCAGTTTTGATAGACCTGTCATGTGCCCTGTCAAACAAACTTACAAGATATTGTAAAATGTGTAGAGGGAAGTATCTTTCTACTGTGGTGTGGGGATGACAGCTTTATGAATGATGTCAAAGAAAAATGTTGTTCTACAGAGCAAATATCTGGCAAGTTATTATACACTGCTCACCCACTGCCCACATTACTCAAATGTTTCAGGCCTTGCTCTCCCTTTCTTCCTGCTTCAAATTCAAATATTTTACTTTTTCATAGGCTATTTAAAAAATACAAAGAAAGACCAACACAATGAAGAACTAAAGTTTGGTAATTGGAGAGAGAATAATTAGGGGGTTTACCATATAATGGAGATTTTAATAAATATTTAAATGACAAAAGTCCTGTTAAGTGGCTGTATTAAAGTAATAACACCATGTTATGTGCACTCTCATATTTTGAAGTGCTTCTTTGAAACACCTGATGAAATAATCAATGCATGAACATACAAATATGAATCAAAAATAAATCCTGGCTCGCACTAAGAGTTCTAATACAAATTCAAGCCCTAAAAAGTTAAAATCAGTACAATAATGTAAAGAATAGATGCTCTTTACTCCAAATTTCTTGCAGCTCACAGCTCTTAGTACTTGCTAGGATGCATCTTCAAAAATATTTAATGTAGCACGTTTTAAATGCTCATTTGCTGCTCTGTCTTTCAGTGAAAAAAGTACTACACAACATGACTGAAACTTTCCATAGCTGGACACCTGCTCACCTGCATTTACTGTGATTCACTGCTATAATCTAAAAGGAAAGAGTCTTTATCCTAACTAAGATAAAATTCACCAATGGCACAGTCTGCAAAGCAAAGTTCTCAGTTCATACTTCTAAGAAATGGCCACATACAGCAACAAAACCAGGATATCTAAAGAACAGTGCCAGAACACAAAATACATCTCAACCCACTCTCCCAGGCACAAATAGCATGAGATTCCCTGAAAATGATAGGAGAAATGGGTGTGAATGTCTTTTTCTGCATAAAATAGAGCTGAATTCTATGTATTCAGTACCCTTCTTTTCTCTGATCCTGCTGAAGATTTCTCTGAATCCAGAAGAACTTTCACCATTTCCCTCCTTCAAGTGTTTCTTCACATCTTCAAAGACCTCCAGTATGTCAAGCATATGGGCTGTGAAGCACTGACTTCAAAAGCAAAACCAACGCCTGGTTCTATGGGACACACTCATATGTCCACTAATTCTGATTACAGTTTCTGTCAGTGCCCAAAGAGCCATCAGGCTCAGCAGTACACTGTGTACTGGCATCACGTTTGCGATCTGTCAATCAGTGCACAGGCACAGAGATGGCTGAAAGCAGGAGGTGACAAACTGCAGATGGCAATTTAAGCCATCACAGCATTTCCCAGAGGTGCTCAGGGTGCAGCAATAGTGATTTTTTTAATGTTCATTTTCATGACATTATTCTCCACATAACATTTTTCAGCCTGGAAAAGAGAAGGCCGCAGGGGGACTTAACTGCAGCCTTCCAGCACCTGAAGGGAGCCCACAAGAAAGATGGAGACAAACTCTTTACAATGGTATTTAGTGACAACACAAAGGGGATTGCGGCATTCACATTCTCTGAAAAATTTCCTTCGCCCAGGATTTTTCTCCTGGGAAGCTGAGAAGTTTTAGAGAAAAGGAAAACAACTCTTATCTCATTTGCTTCTCCTGTGTTTTGCTCATGTGGGATGTGTTTGGAGATTGTTTACCCACAGGTGATTGTTCCATTGGACTCTGGTGTGAGTTGTTTTGACTCTTTGGCCAATCAGGGCCAAGCTGTGCTGAGACCCTGGAAAGAGTCAAGAGATTTCATTATTATCTTTTTAGCATTCAGTAAGTATCCTTTCTGTATTCTTTAGCACAGTTTAGTATAGTATTCTTTAATATAATATAGTATAATAAAATTAAAAATTAGCCTTCTGAGAACATGGAGTCAGATGCATCATTCCTTCTTCACTGGGGCATCTCTGCAAATACAATAGGGGATGGCTTCAAATTTTAAAATAGTAGGTTTAGGCTAAATATTAGGAATAAATTATTAGCTGTGAGGATAGCAAGACAGTGGAACAGGTTGCATGCATTCCATGATTTTATAAAATTCTGTGTTACACAGTAATATGTTTGATCTATTAATCCATTTTGCTTTATATCTTCCCTGATTTGCAGCAGTGTGCCACCTTAAAAAAGATCACTGTGAATTCACTGAAATTCCCATCATTGTAATGCAGAGGAAATCATCAAACACCTTGAATTATGTTAACAGAATTTGTAAAATTAAGTTCTGCAGTCTGTCATTCTGCTGAGGTATGGTTGAGGTTTGGCATTGACTTCAAAGCTCAAATATCCACAGCCTTGTCTAAAAGATCTCCTTTTATCCCACAGCACAGTGAGTCTTCCTCACTTCTGGAATACCTGCACTCATCTCTAAGCCTGGAACTATGTGACAGATAATAAATTCAGGATTAATCTAATATATTTTAAGTCATTATTAATGGAATCCACTAAGCTGTCTGTGCTTTTAAGTGGTTGTATCACTCAAAACATTAAGAGATGTGACAGACAATTCCTGCATGCCAAGTTCCAGGTTACTGATTTATCCACACATGTGGAATGTTTACTTCAATCAAGCTAAGAAGTTGGTGTCAAATGTTTTAATGCATAGAAAAGCTACTCAGAAATTCAGCTTTGTGCTGCTGCAGATACACAGCACCACATGGAGGAGAGCACAAGGAACAGGAAAAAGTATTGTAGTTTGATTTCCTGCATGATACCTAAAAATCATTATCTCTGAAAAAACCTCTTCTTTGTAAAAAAGCCCAAAACTCCAAATACGCCTCCAAATATTCTCACTTCAAATTTTCTGAGTATTTTAGCAGCAAATTACTCATTAAATTCACAGCTAAACAAACTAAAATTGGGTTCTGCTCTTAAAACAGCAGTTCCTTTGAATGATCATGATGGATGGTGTAATAAGTGTTTTGCACAGCAATATTTTTGTGTTTTAATTACACACACACTCAGCAGAGCTGCCAGGTGTCTTTTCCTGCACCAGCTCACAAAGGATCCCATTATCCACTGTTACTTTGTCCACACCTTGAGTCCAAGGAATTTTATCAGGAAGATCTGACACGCAAAAAGCCAACAAGGAGGGCAAAAGGATCCTCTCACTTTTGGCTGGAAGTTATTTCCAGACCTCGAAGGCTGCAGAGGAGGAGAAGGGCAGGAGGGACAGCCAGCCCAGAGCAGGTCCTGCCCTGCAGCCCAGGGATATTTCAAGGGGGATGCTGCCCCTCTGCTCTGGGATTCCCACCTGGAATGCTGCATCCAGCTCTGGGGTCCCAAAATCAGAAGGACGTGGAGCTGCTGGAGAGGGTCCAGAGGGGGCCACAAAGGGGACTCCAAAGGCTGGGACATCTCTGCTCTGGAGATAGGCTGGGAGAGCTGGGGCTTTTCAGCCTGGAGAAGGCTCCAGAGACACCTGAGAGCCCCTTGCAGTGCCTGAAGGGGCCACAGGAGAGCTGGAGAGGGACTTGGGACAAGGGCTGGAATGACAGGCCAAGGGGGAATGGCCTCTAACTGAAAGGGAGTAGGTTTAGATTAGATACAGGAAGAAATTCTGGGCTGTGAGGGTGGTGAGGCCCTGGCACAAGTTTCCCAGAGAAGTTGTGAATGCCTCATCCCTGTCCAAGGCCAGGTTGGATGGAGCTCCTGCTTAAGTGGAAGGTGTCTCTGCTCATTGGACTGGGCCAAAATCAACACCACCAACAGAGGAGGACAGTTTACACACACAAACACCAACCCTTGGCTCTTCACAACAAAACATTCCCCACAATTATTCCATTTTCTGGCAATGTGCAGTCTTGACTCTTGCCTGTGTCTGTCCTTATCACCGTCCATGAGCTTTTACATCTTACTCTGCCCCCATCCGACTGCTGGCAGGAAGCCAGGAGGGGTGTCTGGCAGCCAGCCAAGGTCATCCACAATACTGGAATTGTCTATAAAAACATAGTTTTAATTTAAGTTTTCTTCTTACTAAACCTCAAATGGGTAATTTTCGTCTCTCTTAAAATGGCTTCAGAAAACAACTGCAGTCAGTACATTCTAACATGAACTCACTTCTCTCCTGATTTCTTTTTTTATATCATTTGATGTCAAAATTTTAAGCAACTCTTGATAGGAATCTAGTGTATTTGTTAACAATAAATTATATACTGGAAATAACTAGAAAAACACACAAGTTCTGAGTCAGGATCATAATAGGAACTCAAAAAGGCTAATCAATAAAATACAGCATGTAGAAACTTAGCAACATGTTCTTGTACTTGTAAAGACTGTGAAGAACTAAATATTTCTGGGTCTTCAACCCTATGGCTCATTCCAGTTATTATATTTAGTATAACCCAAAAAATAAAGCACTCAGCACTTCATGGATGTCAAACTGACAGATTAAAATTAACAATAATAATTGCTTTCAGTATTTACTTTAAATTGTCTTCCCTAACATAATGCCATTGAATCCTTTATTTTCTGTCCTTTACAGATGATTAGTTCTCCTGTTCCAGCCCATGGATCATCATAGGGAACTGCTGACTTGGTCTAAATGCAAGCAGCTTGTCAGAAACATCACATCTGAGTTAAATATAGGTGGTGAACCATAGTAAATGTGTCACTTGCATTGTACTGCACCCTTACCAGTTCCAAAACCAAAAGGAACTATTCACATTTTATATTTTTATTAAGTAGGAAACAAAATATACAGGGGGTCAAGTTACAGATTTCAGAAGTGCATTTGAGCTGTGGGAAAAGAGAAAATATAGTTTAAAAGTCAATAAAACAGCCTAAAGAAAGGAAATCCTTCATCTTTCAGAAGGCACTGCTCTTACTTTGGGAGAAGGCACTGATTTTATATCCTAGTATTTAAATACATTGCTGAGAGAATTCTATTTCTGCTGAGACATAAAACCTGATTGTTTTCACATGCAGAGAAGTGTTAACCTTCATGTTTTGGACAAATTTCATTTGGACAATTACATTCCAACTAACTACTCCTGTGATTTCAAATGTCTAAGAGTCACCAGAACAAATGACACCACCTTAGCTCTTAGACCAGAACATGAAGAACTAGAAGGTCACTGAGATAAACAGCAGTGTATGGGTAGACAGTTTTAAATGTCAGCAAGGCAATTTGTGTAGGATATAAAATGCAACTGAGAATTGAGCAGCATTTTTGAAAATTGTGCTGAAAAGTTTATGGGATCTTGGGTTAAGTCACAGGCACAGGTTAGGGACTGATTCATTAAGCCAAGGAACTAAGTTTTAAACAGTGAGTCCTTTATTTATTGGTAAAAGCTACTTCTCTGTTAAATGGAGTTGGTTTCTATAATTTGGCCACAGAAAACCCTGCTTTATGTGCATAACCTCTGTTTTCAGACACCAGAGAGTGGAGTAAGGATAATTCACACAGGAAATACTGGATCAGAGGGAAACAGGTAAATAAGGAAACAGGTAAATAAGACAAGTGTTATTAAAAAATTCATACAAAATAATGACTGACCAGGTGCAAGAACGAAAACATCTAAAATAGCCTTGAAAATGGATAAAGTCAAAGCAACACACTGCTTAGAATTTAATAGGCAAGATTAAAAAATAGAACAAACTTGCTTGATTTGTTCAAACACTTAAGACTATAATATCAAAGGTAAAATTTTAGAAAAGCTTGAGAAGGGTCAGAGTAGGAAGTGGTTTTTTTGTAACATTTATATTTTTTCATAAAGGAACTTTCTATGTTCAAATCAACTCCATGCACCAAGCACTGGAATGGAACCAAGGTGTTTCAATTGTTTAAAAAATTGAGCAAAACAAAGACTTTGGAATAAGGGAAGAAATAGACAAGAAGAAAATAAAATAACTAAATCCTCTTTTTGAAATATGACAGGAAAGTTTAGCACTTACACTACAGTTTTTTAAGATAGCAGCCATTCAATAGACCATAACTGATAAAAACAAGTATAAAAGTACTTCTTTTATGGTATAAAGAAGTACACCAGGAAAATAAGACAATATTTTCTGACTAGATTTATTTACTTGAGATTACTTTCACGACCTTGCATTGCCATTGGTGAGATAAAACATCCCGCTAACATAAGCTATCACTCCTCTGAAAAATAGATAGAAGCACTGAAACAACACTTGACTACCTGACATCCAACTGCACCTATTCAGCAAACCACAATCATCTTGCTGAAAAAGTTTCTGAAGCCCTCTCTGAGGAGTTTATACACTTACCCCAGAGTTGATTTATAGATATTTTTTTATATTCTGTAGTAATAAGTGTGTATCATATTTGTCTTTTGGAAAAATTGGCACCTAATGTAGTAATCCAGAAGGCTGGTTTCCTTTAGAAGGGAAGAGATTATCAGTCTGGTTCTTGATGCACCTCAAACTTAAACTCAACCACTTCATTAGATATCACAGACATAAAAGCCAGCCTTTCAATGACTCCACTAAAATTACCCTACTTTTTAACCTTTGATGGTAAATTCACTCTTCTTTAAACATGAGATCCACCTTTTCCTTTACTTAACAATATTTTCCATAACACTTCACTCTGTTGAACACTTCAGTAACATGTAAATAAATGTACAACCCGATTTAATCCTAAAATACAAAACCACCTTGTAAAGAAAGAGCTAAAGACTGTAAGCAAATGTTAAATTATTTGTTAGCTCACCCTTAACACTTCTAAAAAAATTATATTAGACATTTGCAACATGACAGTGATTTTCTCTGCAATATGGTATCTCCTCGTGAAGACATTTTATATTTTTATTATAGACATTTTTAAAAAGCTCATTAGTACTTTACTTGTAGTGAATCCAATTCATTGGTCTGAAACTCGTAAAACACACCTATGCACTGCTTAGGAACGAAGAATTTCCTAAATGCACACAATCCTTTGTCCAAATCCACTTAAGATGAGGAGAAGCAAGTTTTGCCTTGATCCACAAACGCAGGAAGGAATTAACTTCTAAACACACCCCAAAGTGAGATTAAAACACAAACAAGACTAAATGTTGGCATAGAAAACAAGAATTCAACTTTATTTTTTTCCCAATAAATGAGGAAGAAGAGACATAAAACAGGAAAGTAGGAGAATGCCAGCAATGATGGTGAGAAGCACAGGAAAGGGTTACCCCAGCAGGGCTCCAGCACTGCTCTCCAGTGCCATGGGAGATCTCCCTGCCATGGGCAATTCCCCAGGTCCCTCCCAGAGCTGCCCAGCCAGGGAGCAGAGCCAGGGCAGCAGCACCAGCAGGGTGGAGCAGCCAGGAAAGCAAAGACTCCAACACTTTCTAGATGTTGCAGTGCCCGTGGCTGTGCAATCCTCTGAATCCTCCCTTCCCCTCAGGGAAATCCCCAGGGCTTCACCTTGGAAGAACAGATCATAGAGCTTTCCCCACCTAGGCTGACAGAGAGGACTCAGCCCCTGGCGCTCCGCAGCACCACTGCCAATCTACACCAGATTATTTATCCCATTGGCCGGCTGGCACTGCCCACCCCAATCATTGATCCCTCATCCCCCCTACAGGCTGCTGCCCTCTGCCCGCCCCTGCGCCCTCGGGTCATTGGTCACTGACCCCGTACTTAAGCCTGTGCACACCACATGGTTTTATCTTTTTCCCTGTTCCATTTGGCAGGCTTTGCAGTAGACTTTTTCTGGACTATATCGTACAAAGACCCTTCCTGCCTTTCCTCTGATGAGCTATCTGTGGCATGTGTGTGTGCAAGAAGTTGAAATAGCTGTTCTTGTGTCCTTAACTCTGAGCAGCTGCTGAAGGAGACACTTTGAAGAAGGTTGCAGCAATTCTACCACTGTGTCAGGCTGCAACACGTGGCAGGTTGGGCCCTTGCTTATTTTGAGGGCTTTGAGAGTGCCAGTGTCACCTCCACCTCACAGCAGCTGCATGTTCATGCAGAACTTCATCCCTGCTCCCCAGAAATTCATTTCCTACCCCTTGGCATCCAGGCTGAGTTTGCCTGATGGCTCAGGAAGTTTACTGCTCGCTCACCTGATGGATCAACTACAGGCTCTGTTAATGACCTTCAAACAGCCTGCCTCATTTTCTAAATTAAAGCAGTTTCTAAGGTTTTTGCTAGAGGCATTTCAAAACTTTAATTTGCAATGAAGACGCAATGGAGAAACTTAATTTTTACTCGTTCACCAGGTTATTTACAGGAAAGCAGAATCACTGTTTTTGAGGTTCTCATCTTGATAGCAAGAAAATGACTTTAAAATCATTCAGTCTCACAGAACATTAGACTTTATAAAATAGCTTAATGTTTGTCAGTGAATTTAGATAAAGGTACAAGAGAATAGAAGAGCCCTATTCTCTGCCAGATCCTCATTCATAAGGTCCTTTTGACCCATTCCCTTAGTACTTCAAGGCAAGGGCATTTAAAATTCAGGCAGTGAAAACAATACCTAGAGTGTTATTAATGCAATAATCAGTTAATTCAGACTAATAATTAAGCAGGCTAGTGAAAATGTACCTAATTACACCACTCATCAAATTAATGTTCTGATGCTGTCATGCAGTTTAAAAGCTACTTTTCTTCAAAGCAACAGCTTGGTGAGTTTTTTCACCACCAAGCCAGTACTTTGGAACTGGTGTTTCCTTGACCTTTCACATCTACAAAATCCTAAGATCTTAGAGTACAATGAGTCCTAAACCTATTTAAGTTGGCTGAATTAGGATGTGGCACTGACTACAGGAATCACAGATCAATGCAATATTGTACAGGACAAAACCAGGCAACATTGCAGGATGTTAATGTGCAGTCTCAAAAAAACCCACAAAACAACTCAGCAGAAAAGAACACAGGCTCAATGAATTGCCCAGAATATTGGTTTTGAAGCATTACACCTGTCTCCCATTCTCTGGAGAGATATCATAATATTATACATGACACAGTCAATGTACATCTTAAAGGATTAGAGGACAAAATACAATACTGAGACAAAAACAGGATCTGGAAATTGGGGGTTTTAATCGTTTTGTTAAGCAAGATCATTGCCAATAAACACTGTTTCCAATAACTGTAGTGACTGAAATATAATTGAACATCTGTATAACTCCCAATTAGTGCTCCTTCAAAAAAACTGCTAGCACAAACTGTCAAAGGGACAACAAAATTGAGAGAAAAGTAAATGAAAAAGCAATAAGTATACCCATTGACAGGAAGTTCCTTCAAAGTTACAGACCGGAGACAACTACCACAGTACTGAAAAGGAGAGCAGTGTAAGCCACTGAGCCAGAACAGACAAAGAATAATATATAAATAAAAGGACTCAAAATTCCTGTGAAAAATAATATCTGGATAGCCAAGAAACAGACTTTTTGCAAATCAACTGACTCCTCCATCCCAAGCCAACATTATTCATGAGGTACAAAGTCCAGCACAAAAACAGCAGCAAGCAGATCTAGGGACTCCCCATGCCTGGAAGTGTTCCAGGCCAGGCTGGATGGGGCTCTGAGCAACCTGGGATAGTAGAAGTTGTCCCTGTCCAGGGCAAGGGGTTGGGACTGGATGATCTTGGAAGGTCCCTTCCAACCCAAACCATTCTGTGATTCTGTGATTCTAAGTTCATGGCCTAGACAGAAAAAAAAAAATGCTCCAGCTTTGAGCATTTCATGATGCAGAAAAATGTACATTATAAATACAATTAAAGTTCAAAGCCTGCTTAATCAAAATTTCAATTTTTCCATAGTATAGCTAGAGTCTCCAGAGAGTTTTTATTTGTTATTTTTGCAAGTAATTTAATCACTTTTTTCTCCTTTATGGTAATAACTATCTACCTGATTATTTCAGCAACGAGCAAAAAAAAATCTAATCACAATTGTCAACTGTGAGCACAATATTATAGCTGAGTCCACTAAACCCCACTAAATATGACCTTAGAACCAACAAGCTCTCACCATTTTATAGCTGGAAATCAAATGAAAGATACATTAACATTACTGTGCACATACTGCAAACACATGGTTACGCAGGAAAAAGTGATCTGTTTTTCTAAGTTATTTTGAGTAATTACGTACAGGAATATCAAGTACTGACAAGCAAATCAGGTGACTGCTGAAATTTGGGACAGTAACTTCAAATAATGCTGAAGACTTAACAAAACACCATCAGGCTTCATATAAACCAAGACTGACTGAAAAACATTTAACAACATGTGGAAGGATTCCATCTAAAACATTTCACTAAAACATACACTGCCTCAAAACTCTGCAGAAACACTCACTGGTTACACCCAGACAAGTTGAACATCACTAAAACATGCATGGTAATAAGTCTTTCCTCCCTGCAAGAAAACATTGAAAAGACAAAACCATCACAAAAAAACCAACATTTTCCTTCATATATTATGAAATGACTGAGAGTTTTCATGCTTAAGAAGGTTTTATGCAATATTTCATCCACAATAAAAATTTCCACTGTTACTATAAAAACCACTGAAACTTCCAAATTAATGACTTAGGAAGGCAATTTTGGTTCAGAGTGTATCAGTTATAGAGTCTTCTTAAATATTTATAACTAATAGTAATTAGAAAGAAATGGTTTCATGTGTGGTAAATCACTTAATATATTCTGTGCAAGGTTAAAACTTAATAAAATACCTGCTCTGGCAAACTGAATTATCACCTCCATGTAGATCACTCACTTCAAATTAACAAAAAAGAAAAATCAGTCTTCTCTGAATTAAAATGTCTCCATCAATAGGCTGATTTGCACAAAAGCTAATAGAACTACTGCTCAGTGCACTTAAATCTTTCACAAGTAGTAAAAATACACTTTATAAACATATATACCATGTATAAATAAAATAAATCCTGCATCTTCCCACACTTCTGGTATACGCTGCTTAACTTGGTCATGTTCAAATTATCCATAGTCAAAAAAAGAAAATACATCTTTACAGGCAACCAATACATTCCTTTAACCATTTCATCTCTGCAAGGAACTGCTGCATATAATTTAACATTTCATTTCAACACTATCTAGGATTTTGATAAGGAAAAATAAAGAAAGAAAATGGGAGAATGTATTGTTCAATTTCATATCCCTGTTGAGTTGTGAAGTTTTTAGAAATTGTAATCAGTTAATGCAATTGAAACTGATCATGGAAATCTAAAAAAAAAAACCAAAATACCGGAATGAAATACAAATTATGAATAATTAATCCATACACTAAAGGCCAAACCATTTATTTAAGGGACTCTGTGCTGAACTGAGTTCCCATGATCAATAAAGTTACTGGTTGTCTTGGCTCACACATGTCCACTGCATTTCCTGTCCCCGCTGTGTCTGTCAGCATTCTGGACTGCTCAGCCAGGTAATTAACACCTGTTGTTAATTTGTTTGTTTTAATTCAGAGTCTTCCACAGATTTCTACCTTTGGCATTTTAGTGAAAAAAGTATTAAAACTGTAAGGGGAATAAAAAAATTATGTTTTTTTCTCAAGCTGCAATACTATAACATACATTTATTTTTTTCAATTATTTTATTTCTCAGTGACCCATCTGCCATATGGTACTTCAGGCTGTAACAGCCTAAAGAAAAAAATAACTGCCCTATTGAATAAAGCCTTAAAATAAATTATAACTGCATGACACCCAAGAAAGCAAAGGCATCCTAAATCCTGTACCACAGATGAACAAAGAATTCACTCCTACTTTCTCCAATTGTAGGCTAATAGTGCTCACTGACCTTTTTACTTGCCATACCTCTTAAAATCCTTTTCTAGAAAAAATATCACAATTGCAGAAATTTTAACAATTCTACTGTTACTATAATCAGTTTTAGTTTCATGAACTCGTTCATTAAAAGCACAAAATGTTAAGATACCATTCAATTTATAATCAAAGTAATTCTGATATTAGAGATTTGCTAAGTCAACCCAAACATTACAGAATGCCAGAAGCTGGTTTAAAGTTTTTTAATCCATGAAAGTTGTCTACTTCTTATATGGACCACTGTTTTTAGTTACAGCATTGTTTTTTTTAAATTCAGTTTTGTGCAAAATTCAGTATAGTGAAACAGCTTTGTCACTATAAATGAAACACTCTCCACCCCAGGAAATGAATTTAGTCCTGCTCAGCCAGATGTAGCAGATCCTCATCTTCAATCAGGTTTTTGCTGAAATGACTCCATTACTCGTCTCTCCCAAATCCAGCAAATGAACTAGTGATGGAGATTTGGAATAAAATTTGGTTATTTCCTATTTAGTCCTTTCTCCTAACGTGTAAAACTCTGAGAGTCTCAATAGAAAACATCAAATACCAACTGTTAAGTCATCACAAATTCAATATGCAAAGGACAGGAACAGTTTCCACTGGGGACAGGAAAAACATGAAGAGGAAGAACTCACAGAGAAAAGAGGAAAAGCTGTCTGTAGTTTCCTGCAATAGGAAAGGCTGGAGATGATTAAAGGCAGACTGTGGAACTTCTGTCACCAGATCTTCTTCCAGAAGAGCCAAGGCTTCTCTGCAACTTTCAAGGGAGCATGATGGAGACTGGATGTCATATCAAAGTCTCTCCCAGCTCTACTTTCTGTGGTTTGTTTAGCATCTCTCACGTAAACATGGGCAGGAAAATTCATTAATGGCAGCAGGAATAGTTGTTTAAGAAGTCAGTATTGAAAGTGAGAACAAACTGACTGAAATTCTGCTTTTCTCTGGGAAAGCCGCTTTCCTATTAGGTCAAATAGGAAGCTTTCTAAAAATACTATGCTACAAAAGCTTATCATAAAGCAGTATTATTAACTGAAGCTACCTTATCTAAATGGCATACACATAAAAGAACCTAACATTTGCTTTTGGTTAACCAGGAATTTGAAAATAATTTAGGTTTTACTGACTTAGGTCTCAGCTGCAAAAGGACATCAATGTGTTTGGCAGCTACAGACCAGATAACTTCACCTCTCAATGAAGAAAGATGACAGAGTAAAGTATAATGAAAAAATATAAAGTATAATTCTGTATTAATTCTCTGTCACATCAGCAATCTCCTGTCTATGACAGAATCTGTAATTTTTCAAATTCTAAACTTTGCCTGTATTACTGTGTTGTTAACCATTCACAAGATCAAGCAAACATCAAGTACCAGAAAGCATTTCATTACTCTAAAATATTAAAAGAAAACTATAGTATTACTGCTAACATTAAATACCATTTCTACAATATTCAGCAGGTGAATGACTAATATAACCACCAGGACTAGCATGCACATTTTTCTCATCAAATATTTAAAAAGCAGTAATATTTTATTTTTTAAGGAGTAGTGATCTAGCACTCAAAATAGTCTGGAGATATAAATGCATCTATATAGCTGAGAGACTGTCTTTTCTTACATATGAATTTATTACCAAAACCTTTTAGTGCAAAAATGCTCACACAATTTTTAAACCATTCCAGTCTAATAATGCTGTTAATAAATACATAAAGATATAGCCAAAATTCCTAAGCAGACAGTTTTGAAATACGACACAAAAGATAAGACTCTTTATAAAAAAGATATAGCACAGCTTTTCAAATACAGGACATTAACCACAGCTCTGCTATCTTCTTAGTCTAAAAGTGCATTTTCACTGCTTCTTTCAGCATTTCAGGTCAACTCTGATCCTGCTTCAAAAGTCAGTCTTCACAGTGCATTCAACTGTGCTTTCAGTTATTTTGTGAATCACAAAGTAATTAACCTTTATTCAGTACATTTCTCGTTCTGTGACAAGCATGGCATTTCTCCCTCAAGCGTTTCCTCAAAAAAAAAACCATGTCTACTCTTCTGTTCCCAAAAATGTATAAAAAGACACACTGCTAAAAGTATACCAAAAGACAAAAATGTAAGAACAGTCAAGAAAAAAATCTCAGCTACATTCCTGTAATATTGCTTATTGGTAATTAGGGCAGAAAATATCCTTCACAGAACGTTCTGGTCACTGCCAGGAGGCTCTTGGGAAACAGCTCCTCTGAACGCCCACCAAGGAGCAACAAAAGCCAATGGCAGGAGGGGAACAGAGATCCCAGCTAAGGGAGCTGCCAAGCCTGTCCAGGAGCTTCACCTTTACCATGAGCAGGACAGAGGCAAGGACATCTCCACCTTGACCACCAGGCCTTTGTGAGCCATGGCAGCATGGTGCCCAAAGGCCATTGTGATGCTGGTCCTCAGGGTGACCCAGAGGGCAACAAATCCCTGCAGCGGCCACTCCCAGTAGAGCAGCTCTCTGAGGAGGCAGCAGCTTCTCTGGAGGCAGCAGCTCACCTGGGAGATTATGGCCAGTGTTCAGCAGAGCACTCCGCAGTGTTAAAGAAGCAGGAGCGAATGCCAATGGCGAGCCCTGAGGGGGGCAGCCACTCATGTCCAAACAGCAAAAGGTGAGGGCTGGGGAAGGAGGGACAGCCTGCAGTGGGACCTGGGGGAAGCCCTGGGGCAGAGACAGCCAGGCCTGGCACCAGGCCATGCTCTGTGCAGGGCCCAGCACTGGAATGGCCCAGGCACAGCAGTGGCCCAGAGGCAGCGAGCACAGCTGGGAACCCGGCCCAGCCTGGCTGCTGTGGCCAGCACCTGCCTTGGGGCCAGGCCCGGGCCTGCAGGCACATGGGGGACACTGTGCTCACACAGCCATCTCCATCCTGTGCCTCCTCCTGCTTCCCACAGGTGACCTCCAGGCAGCCACAGGCGGTACCTCAGGTCACCTGGACAAAGAACACGGCACACAGCAGCATCACAGGGCCACAGAGACTGTCCGTGTCAGACTTGCCGCCTCACCATGGCCCTCAGATGCCACTTGCAACTCCCTGCCAGCTCAGCCCTTAAATGCAAAGTGCAGCTTCTGCGAGGGTCAAGCTGCCCCATCTGCCAGCACAGCAGCAACAGCAGTCCCTGGGTCTTGCCAGTGCCTGCCCAGCCCCTGGCACGCAGCGTTCCTGCTTGCCCCGCTGGCAGCGCAGCCGTCCCGCAGCCCCCGGCCCCACGGCCATGGCGCTCCATGGCCAAGAGGGCCCGGCGGGCTCTGCACTGCCTTTTCTCCTTCAGCTGCCTCAGGGGGCAGCCAGAGGAGTGAGCCCGGGGCCAGTAGCAGGACAATGGCCAAAGATGCTAAGGCTCACCCTGGGGACACCCAGCTCCCAGGGGCAGTGGCAGGTCTAGGAGGCAGTGGCACCAGGGAGTGTTGATGCTTCAGTGGATGAGAGGATGGTGGCCAAGGCAACCACTTGCCAAAGGTAGGCTCTGCTGCCAGCCCCTCACCCCCAACAACAGCCAGGCAGCCTGGTCAGGGAGAGCTGGGCCTTGTGCACTCCACACCAGCTGACTTTCGGCCCAGGCTGCATTTTCAGGGGGCATCCCTGCCCTGCCCCAGACTGGATTCAGAGTTGAGAAACACTCCTGCAGCGTCGGCATTGCAGATAAATGAAGGCAAGCCCATCCTTTCTTCACGAGGAAAACACCTCTCTGGATACCTGAAAGAAGGCCTAGAGAAAGGTGTTAACCCTGGATGAATGACCCAGGGTCCTCACTTCCATAAGAACTACCAGGACCCCCAGTGCAGAAGCACAGCGTGAGGAGGGACCAATGAGATCCTGCTGGAGCCAAGAGTCTTGGAATGTTGTCTGCATCATCACTTCCCCACCCCAGCCCTGCTCTTCCCCACACCCCAACACCACCTAGTCTTCCCCATGCCACCTCCACTCTTCAGCCACTTTCCTTCTCACCCTCCTCTGTTCCAACCCTATCTCTCTACCCCACATTTCACGATAAGTAAAATCTCTATTGTTAATTTTCGTAGATGGTCTCATTGGCACCGTAATTCGCACACAGGAATCTCTCACTAATCCCATCTCAGCAGGGCCACACATCTACACACAGCACTCAAGGTGTGGCCTCCCCAGTGCCCAGCACAGAGGGACAGTCACTGCAACAGTCCTGCTGGCCACACTAGTGCTGACACGGAACCCAAGGATGCCACCCTCCTCCTTGTCCACTTGGGCACATGCTGGCTCGCATTTGGCCTGTCAGCTGGCAACCCGGGGCCTTTATTGCTGGGCAGATTTCCAGCCACTCTGCCCCCAGACTGGAGCACTGGAGATGCTTCTTGGGACAGAAGGGCAGGACCAAGAGCTTGCTCTTCTTAAACGTCACCCCACTGGCCTCACACCAACCATCCAGCATATCAACACTCCCACCCACCTTGTTGTCATCACAATTTTAATGCTGGGGGTACCCTCTATGCCCTTGTCCACATCCACAGGACAGAAACCGAGCAGGATTGGGCCCAGGGGACACAGCTAGGGACCAGACAACACTGTATGTGACACCATTCCCCACCACTGTCTGGCCATCCTGACAGTTCTTAACCCAGCCAAGAGTGCCCCTGCACAAGCCCTGGGCTGATGGCTTTTCCAGGACTCTGCTGTGGGAGATGGAGTCAAAGGCTTTGCTCAAGTCCAGGGAGACTCCATGCCCCCCTTTTCTCTCAGGCCTGATGCAGGTCATCCATGGCCCAAGGGACATCAGGCCGCTCAGGCAGCACCTGCCTTTCCTAAACCCAAACTCCCTTGGCCTGATCCCTCAGCTGCCCTCTCTGGGCCCTGTGATCCCCCTCACCATGATCAGGGCAGCGAAATATGAGGGGCTGGGTGGGAGTCACTCTTTGGCACGGCACAGGGCTTCCTTGGGGATGTTTAGGGGAGGAACACACAAGGTGGAACAAGAGAGAGCTGTAGATCTTTGGGGAAAGAACAAGCATAAGTAAAGACAATGGTCAGAGGACTAAAAAAGGCTTTTCTGACCAAGGGCATCTGCAGGGAAACCACCAGGCCTCTGGGACCACGGGTGGCCATGGCCACCATGCCTTTGTGACCCGTGGTGACATCGTGCCCAGAGACCATTGTGACGCGGATCCATGTCATGGCCCTTGGGGCTATAAATACCCTGCAGTGGCCACTCCCAGGTGAGCAGCTCTCTGAGGAGGCAGCAGCTTCTCTGGAGGCAGCAGCTCCTCAGGACGCAGCAGCTCAGCTGGGGGATCCTGGCCAGTGTCTGGCACAGAACGCTCAAGATGTGGAAGCAGCAGGAGGTGAATGCCCACGGCCAGCCCCAGCAGGGGCAGCCACTGCTGTACAAAGGGCTTGGGCCAGCAGCAAGGCAGGGCTATGGCCTGCCACCCATTCAAGCCGGACGTGCTGTGCCGCTCTGCACTGTGGCCCAGCCAGCTTGGAAGCACCTGGGGCACTCTGAGACAGAGGTGCTCATGAAGGTGCAGGTAGGGCATAGGGGCAACACCTGCAAGGACCTGTTCATGGGCCTGGGCCCATATCTGAGAGAGAACAGGTCCATCACATCCACTTTGAGAAGCCCCAAGGGGTTAAGTGCCCAACAAGAGGGGGAGGGAATTATTTGGCCAGCCAAGCAAACTGTGCCTTGTAACCAGCTGTGCCCAGAGGATGAGGAGGCTTTGGTGTGTCGTTTGCGTAAAAAGAGGGAGGAGCTGGAGGAGATGGAAGACAAAGTCTTCCATGATGAGATGTTTAGAGCCATCTCCTCCTCCCTGGATGACAAAGAAAGACCCATGAGATCTAAGTGTATCCTCAGCAATGCACCAAGCCTCTCCCTGGAGCCAGCTGCAGACCCCTTGGGCCCACACAGCACTTGCAGTGTGACCAATGACACTGCAGATGAGACACAAACCTACTCAGAACTTGTGTCTCTTGACCAGTTGCTGGCTGAGCTGTGCCCTGCCACAGACAACACACTGACTTGTGATGCCCTTGTCAAGGAATCCACAGGAGAGGCAGAAAACAATGCAGAGATTGCACATCCTGACCTGTTGGCAGGCCTGTGCCCTGCATCTGGTGATTCGCCCTCCTGTGCCTTTCTCGAGAAGCTCCTAGAAATGTGGGAGGAAGAAGAGCTCCTTGACAGAGCAGCAGGAGACAGTGACAGTGAGCAGGAGAGCCTGTTGTCTCTCCCACTGCAGGAGGAGGAAGCAGAACCATCAGCTTCTCCTGTGGACAGCGATCCTGCCTTCGAGCAGTGCATCCAGCCTCTTCCCTCGGCATTATTTGAAGATCCAAACATGTCTGTGGGTTGTGCCTTGGCTGCTGACCCTGCAGACGAGGCCGAGGCAGCAGGCATGGAGGCTGGGCGTGCCCAGGCTGCCCCTCCCCAGGAAATGCCCTGCGGGGATGAGCCGCCGCCGGCAGGAGCTTGCCCGGTGCCTGCCCAGCCCCTGGCACGCAGCGTTCCTGCTTGCCCCGCTGGCAGCGCAGCCGTCCCACAGCCCCCGGCCCCACGGCCATGGCGCTCCATGGCCAACACGGGCCAGCGGGCTCTGCGTGGGCTTTTCTCCCCCAGCTCCCTCGGTGGGCAGCTGGAGGAGTGGGCCCAGAGCCAGCAGCAGGTTTGTCACCAAAGATTCTGAGTCACCCAGAGGATGCCCAGCTCCCAGGGGCAGCAGCAGGTCCCAGAGTCAAGGACACCTGGCAGAGAAAAACACTGAATGCTTGGATGGATGGATGGATGGATGGATGGATGGATGGATGGATGGATGGATGGATGGATGGATGGATGGATGGATGGATGGATGGGTGGATGGGTGGGTGGGTGGGTGGATGGGTGGATGGATGGGTGGGTGGGTGTTACATCACTTGTGAGGGTTCCTCAGGGTGAGAGAGATAGACGATCATCTTGGTCTCATGATCAGAAGGCTGGATTTATTAATATATGATATATAATACATTATGACTATACTAAAAAGAATAGAGAGAAGTTCAGAAGCTGCTAAGCTAAGAATAGAATAGGAATCTCAAAACAAGAGAGCTCTCTGTGAATCTGTCCCCGAGCTTGGTCCTGTGATTGGCCCTTAATTGTAAACATGGAACATGAGCCAATCACAGGTGCACCTATTGCATTCCACATCAGCAGGTAATTATTGCTTACATTCTCTTTGTGAGGCCTCAGCTTCCCAGAAGAGGAAAAATCCCAAAGAGAGGATTTTTATGAAAAAATGTCTGTGACAGATGGGTGGATGGGTGGATGGATGGATGGGTGGATGGATGGATGGGTGGATGGGTGGATGGATAAATGGATGGATGGATGGTGGCCAAAGCAACCACTTGCCAAAGGTAAGCCCTGCTCCCAGCCCCAGCCCCTCAGCCCAAGGCACCAGCAAGGCAACCTGGTTAGGGAGAGCCGGCTGAGGAAGGATGACAGCAATACCTTGTAGCATCCCTGAGGAGCTGAATTTCGGCCCACGCTGCATTTTCAGGGGGCATCCCTGCCCTGCCCCAGCCTGGATTTGGAGCTGAGAAATGCTCCTTGGGCCTCAGCATTGCAGATAAATGAAGGCAAACCCATCCTCTCTTCATATGGCAAGTAGGAAACCACCTCCCTGGATACCAACAACAACATAGACTGGGGTAAGGTGTTAACCCCTGACGAACGGCTCAGGGTCCTCACCTGCACAGGAAATACCAGGACCCCTAGTGCAGAAGCACAGCATGAGGAAGGACCAATGAGACCCTGATGAAGGCAAGCTTCTGGGATGGACCTCTCTTTGATTCTTTCCTCACCCCAGCCCTGCTCTCCCCCACGCCCCAACACCCCCCAGTCTTCCCCTCCCATCCCCACTCTTCAACCTCTTTCCTTCTCGCCCTCCTCTATCCCATTCCTGTCTCTCTAGCCCACATTTCTTGCTAAAGAAAATCCCCATTGTTTACTTTGGTGGACTGGTCTCATTGGCACCATGATTCGTAATTCGCACACAGGAATCTCTCACTAATCCCATCTCAGCAGGGCCACACATCTGCACACAGCACTCAAGGTGTGGCCTCCCCAGTGCCCAGCACAAAGGGACAGTCACTGCCCTGGTCCTGCTGGCCACACTGGTGCTGACACCGAAGGCCAGGATGCCACCCGCCTCCTTGTCCACTTGGGCACATGCTGGCTCGCATTCGGCCTGTCAGCTGGCAACCCAGGGCCTTTCCTGTTGGGCAGATTTCCAGCCACTCTGCCCCCAGACTGGGGCACTGGAGATGCTTCTTGGGACAGAAGGCCAGGACCAAGACCTTGCTCTTCTTGAACATCACCCCACTGGCCTCACACCTTCTAGCCAGCATGAAGAGCCAACCAACCACCCAGCATATCTACACTCCCACCCACCTTGTTGTCATCACAAATTTACTGCTGAGGGTACCCTCTATGCCCTTGTCCATATCCACAGGAGAGATACTGAACAGAACTGGGCCCAGGAGACAAAATAGGGACCAAAAAACACTGGATGCAATCATATTCCTCATCACTCTCTGGACACGGCCAACCTGACAGTTTTAACCCAGCCAAGAGTGCCCCTGCACAAGCCCTGGGCTGATGGCTTTTCCAGGACTCTCCTGTGGGAGATGGAGTCAAAGGCTTTGCTCAAGTCCAGGGAGACTCCATGCCCCTCTTTTCTCTCAGGCCTGATGCGGGTCATCCATGGCCCAAGGGACATCAGGCCGCTCAGGCAGCACCTGCCTTTCCTAAACCCAAACTCCCTTGGCCTGATCCCTCAGCTGCCCTCTCTGGGCCCTGTGATCCCCCTCACAATGATCAGGGCAGAGAAATATGAAGGGCTGAGTGAGAGTCACTCTTTGGCACGGCACAGGGCTTCCTTGGGGATGTTTAGGGGAGGAACACACAAGGTGGAACACGAAAGAGCTGCAAGTCTTTGGGAAAAGAACAACTATAAGCAAAGACAATGGTCAGAGGACTTAAAAATGCTTTTCTGACCAGGGACATCTGCAGGGAATCCACCAGGCCTCTGGGACCATGGGTGGCCATGGCCACCATGCCTTTGTGACCCGTGGTGACATTGTGCCCAGAGACCATTGTGACGCGGGTCCATGTCATGGCCCTTGGGGCTGCTAATCCCTGCAGAGGAAGAAGAGCTCCTTGACAGAGCAGCAGCAGGAGACAGTGACAGTGAGCCAGAGAGCCTGTTGTCTCTCCCTCTGCAGGAGGAGGAAGCAGAACCATCAGCTTCTCCTGTGGACAGCAATCCTGCCTTCGAGCAGTGCATCCAGCCTCTTCCCTCAGCATTATTTGAAGATCCAAACATGTCTGTGGGTTGTGCCTTGGCTGCTGACCCTGCAGACGAGGCCGAGGCAGCAGGCATGGAGGCTGGGCGTGCCCAGGCTGCCCCTCCCCAGGGAAAGCCCTGCGGGGATGAGCCGCCGGCAGGAGCTTGCCCGGTGCCTGCCCAGCCCCTGGCACGCAGCATTCCTGCTTGCCCCGCTGGCAGCGCAGCCGTCCCGCAGCCCCCGGCCCCACGGCCATGGCGCTCCATGGCCAAGAGGGCCCGGCGAGCTCTGCGCCGCCTTTTCTCCTTCAGCTGCCTCAGGGGGCAGCCGGAGGAGGGAGCAAGAGGCGAGCAGCAGGATGGTCACCAAAGATGCTGTGTCACCCAGGGGATGCCCAACTTCCTCTGGCAGCGGCAGGTCCCGGAGTCAAGGGCACCAGGCAGAGAAAAACATTTGATGCCCTGAATGGATGGATGGTGCCCAAGGCAACCACTTGCCAAAGGCAGGTCCTTCTGCTGGCCTCAGCTCAGCATCAATGAGAAAATCACAAGGCAGCAATTGTCAGGGAGAGCCCGCCGACAGAGGCCGACAGCGCTGCCTTGTAGAGTCCCACAGAAGCTGACTTTAGGCCTGAGCGACATTTTCAGTGGTCATCCCCACCTTTCCCCCAAGGCTGCATTTGGGGCTGAGAAATGTTCCTTTGCCGCCAGAATTGCAGATAAATGAAGGCAAACCCATCCTCCCTTCACACGGCAAATAGGCAAACATCTCCCTGGATACTTGCAGCATAAACTGGGAAAAGGTCTTAATGCCCGATGAATAACCGGAGGTCTTCAGAACCTCTGGGATCCCCAGTGCAGAGACATGTGGGGTCAGGATAGATCAAAGGTGCTGCTGGAATGCAGCATCTTGGACTGACCTCTGCTTGATCTCTTCCCCACACCCCAGCCCTGCTCTTCTGCATATCACCTTACCCTCAATCTTCCCCACCCCACCCCCACTCTTCACCCTCTTTCCTTCTCGCCCTCCTCCTCTCCCATCCCTATCTCTCTACACCACATTTCTTCTTAAATAAAACCCCCATTGTTAATTCTGTTAGATAGTCTCGTTGGCACCTTAATTTGTGCACAGGAAACTCTGACTAATCCCCACTCAACAGGGCCACACATCTGCACACAGCACTCGAGGTGGGGCCTCCTCAGTGCCCAGCACAGAGGGACAGTCACTGCCCTGGTCCTGCTGGCCACACTATTGCCACCAGCCTCCTTGCCCACCTGGCCACACACCAACTAATATTTGGCCACTGTTGGTCAGCACCTCCAGGGCCTTTCCTGTGGGACCAGCAGTGCCCTTGTGGCCATAAAGACTGCCAGTGGGATCCTGGGGTGAATTTGTAACAGTTTTGCCAGCAGATCAAGGGAGGTGACCCTGTCCCTCTACTCAGCCCTACAGAGGGGCATTGGAGTGTCCAATTATGGGCTCCTAAAAACAAGAGAGACTTGGAGGTCCTGCAGTGTGTCCACTGGAGAACAATAAATATGATTAAGGGACTGGAGCATCTCTCTTACAAAGACAAGCTCTGAGACCTGTTCCTGTTCAGCCTCGAGAAGCCCCAAATGAGAGGAGGTTTTATCACTGTCTCTCAGGAGAGTGTCAGAGGATGGACCTTCTCAGTGGTGCCCAATAATAGGACAAGAGGCAACAGGCAGAAACTGATCCAAAGAAGTTCTACCTCAATATGACGAATAATTTTTTTACCATGCAATGACCGAGTACTAAACAGTTTATCCAAAAAAGGGTGTGGAGTCTCCCTCTCTGGAGATATTCCAGCACTGTTGGGACACAATCCTGTCCCATATGCTCTATGATGGCCCTGCCTGAGCAGGAAGGTTGGATCAGACAACCCACTGTGGTCTCTTCTAACTTCACTCATTCCATGATTCGGTGACATTCTTAACACAGACTGGCTCACACTGAAGTGGACAAAGTCTTATTGAAACAAATCAAAGTCATCGCCTACCTCCTTCTAGTGGAGACAAAAAACTTTCAGCATGCACTAGGAAGGTAACAGTGCAGGACACAAGAAATCCATGACATTTCTGGATTGTGGAAAGGGTAATTTTTTGTCACAGATCTTGGACAGGCCTTAAACATTCTTTAATCATTTGGAAACTTCCATCTGCCTAAAAAAATACTGTTGCTACATATCAAATTACTTTTACCGTGGTAAAACACATACTTTTTGTACTGATCTGCTTACCCAGCACTTCAAAGTAACCAGAGTATTCTTGGCTGCTCTTTTATCAAGAGGAAAGATGGATGCCCTTTCATTAAGGCTATAAAAATTAGTCCCTTGTACTTATGAGTCAGATCTTTCTGAGGCAGCTTACTCCTTTTTCTCATAATGGAACATTCAGCTTTCATCAGCAGTGCTTCCACTAACAATCCTAAAACCAACAGCCTAAAACAAGCTATGATGAGTCCTTACAAGGAGTCTGGCAGCAATAATCTTCTCTTAAATACATACAGACCAGATAAATGCTGAGCTGGCCACAAATTTTCAGACAAACAAGAACTTGCTAATGATGGATTTTGAAACTAAGAGGAATGGGGCAGTTGAACAACCAATCATTTGCAGGATTTCTCTTACAATGTCCCAGTGCCAAGCTCTGCTAGAAAAAAATGCAGAGCTCTCAAGTGCGCGAGGGCATAGGCGGCCCTAGATCCGGCTAGCTGGTGAGGGGCAAAGGCCAACGCCCCAGCGCATCTGAAGGCAGCCCCCCTCAGCGTCTTGGCCTCGCGCTGGGCTGGGTGATAGCTCGGAGCGGCGCGCTGAGAGACAAATAAGGAGGCGACCACTTGCTGGAGGTAGGCTGTCGGTTTATTACAGAAGCACCAACGGGGATGGGCACCACCAGCAAATGGCCCCGAACAGGGGGCAAGACAGGGTTTTAAGGGAAAAAGGGGGGAAAAGGTAGGGAAGCCTAGCTAACCAATAGTAATACATATTTGGAGGTGCTAAACATAATTGACATACCTAAATAACCAACTATTATAAAGCAAAGGAGGGGTCCCGGGACAGCAGCCAACCATAACCCCCAGAGAGAAGAAGGTTCTCGAAACTTGGGAGGAGAAGGGGGTGATTGACTGGGCCCAGGAAGGAGACAACTTTCACTTATAAGGGAGACTAGGGGAGGAGCAGTTACATATTGGCAACTATGAATAGCGAGGTTACCATAACAACTTAGCTGACAGGGTAGCAGTGGTGGGAAATAGTGGGGAAGGGAGGAACCATTTACAGAAAACAGGAGGATACAATACAGAAAATGGGGGAGCAAACTAAAAAATTTAAGAACACACTACAGCACTCAAGGTTCCTGGAAGAGTGGATGTGGATGCAAAAATTTACATGTCACTATCACAGGACATTCAGAAAAAAGTTTTGAGAACCCCATTCAGGTAACTCACGACATCAAAGAAATCTGACCAAGTCCACCAGTCCTCTTTAGAAGACCAGGATGAAGAAAAAGGCCTTTGTGATGTTAGGCCGAACATCCAAAAACATGGCCCATATCTGCATGGTGAGGATAACATTCCTCTTCTTGTCCAAACACCAAGTTTCAGAGGTTTTAACTTTTGTACCACAGCATTCAGGAATTTTAAGACTCGCACTCTTGGATCTCCTTATAATTGTTAATGTTCTATACCAGTTTTTAAAGAGATTAAAATAAAAA
The DNA here is from genome assembly GCF_047830755.1 of Zonotrichia albicollis. NCBI lineage: Eukaryota > Metazoa > Chordata > Aves > Passeriformes > Passerellidae > Zonotrichia > Zonotrichia albicollis. Next base: position 150,453,136 of record NC_133819.1, read on the forward strand.
AATCACCACACAAACCAGACATGGCCTCTCAAGGAATGCTTTGCAAAATAAATTTCCACTTTGTCCAAGTACATTAAAAATTTTTGCCTAAAAATGAATGATTTCTATGCACACATGGGTGGAACTCTCGATGTGTGGCTCCAATACATGGAATTGGTTACCCCTTTATGAAGTCGGTAACATTTTCAAAGATTAAGTAATATTTTAGGTTTACTGAGATTTTTATATAACTTCATACCTCTTTTAAATCTCAGTTCAAATACAGGCTATTTTCTTGAGACTTTTAAGCATTTATGTGCTACCAAAATCATGTCATGCAGAACATCTCAGTACAAGGGGATATGAACTGTTGTTGGCCATGCACACTTGTCAATAAGTGAGTGATGGAAATTATTTCTTAAATGGAAAGCAACAAATATGCCAGGCAGAAGATGAATGACAGCAACTCAATCTACAAACCATATCTTCAGACTTCTATCTGTTCTCAGTCAAGAGAACAGGAAACTGAGATACACAAATGCAAACAAAGTTTGTTTTAGGACTCCAAGCAGAAATAAAATCCATTCTGAGAGGTGATGCTCTTTGCAAAAGGCTGTATATAATGTGTTCTTTGCAAAACACCAGAGGAAGGTACATGCTGTAGCACAGATACTATCAATAACTGGAATTCAATACACCCGAAAGCAAAGCCACAAAAATGGCGTTTGATGCCAACACCTAAAACCAGTATCTCATCAGTAAAATAAAAAGAGAAAGTTGCATTTAAAATTAACATTAGGAAATATGGATGCCTCTTCTTCTTCATATCTGAAAAGCAAAAGCAATGTGACCTAAACCAAGCACCCTATGTCTTAACAACTATACAGCTCCACACCTTCCTGAAGAATTCCTACCTTTTCATCTTTTCCCCTTAGTCAACCAGTGTCATCTGCTTCAGTTAGGATGAGTTTCAGCCAACACTCTTAGCCAAAACCCAATTTCAGTGACACACTAATCATCTAAAAAACCTGACCATCTGTGTTGCATGAAAGAGAGACGTAAAAATGAGTATTAGCAGCATATTGATGAAACTGCAAACCAATCTGTCACAACCTCCTTTGCAGTCTCACATAAAAAGCACAGTTGGCAGGAATCTAAAAAATTCCATGAGAAAGCTTCTGGAAGAGAAGAAACAACTGCTTCAAATAACTCAGTTGTCTGGAAGAGAATAAAAAAGGGAGTAATTAAAGCATGGAACTGCCAAACACTGAGATAACATGGAGACCTGGCAACCATCTCTCATGGCCAGTGAAACCAAACACAGCACTTGTGCTTCACATCCCCTTTTGGCAATATAATTCTACTAAGCAATAAACCCAGTGTGATTTCTGCAGGTTTGGAGGAAGTAGATGAAATGTACTTGAGAATTTGACAATGATCAAACTTTTTTACCTTCACAAAGGACTCTATAATACTCCATAATATAAAGCAGGAACAGCTGTCCTTTATTCCCAGCGAGAACGCTCTCCTGGCTCATATTAACTTGGTATTCACTGTGACTACAAAGACCATTTCATCAGAACTTTGCATTTCTCCTTGCACAACTTCTGAAATTCCTATTGGTGCCAGCCTCAAATTTCCCAAGATACTTTTACACTCAATCTCTACCACTTACAATGTTTACTCAACACTCAAGTCTCATCCAGGAATTTGCTGAGGACACATTCTGTTTCACCATCTGGATTTTTCATATATTGGATAGTATCAGCCTCAGCATCATCAAGGAATCAGCCATTTCTGCCAAGAAGACAAAGAGGTCAGTCAAGCTTGAGCTGAGGTTGGTTGCTCCACACTGATTGTGCTCAACCATGTTCTTCTCTTTCACATATTTGGAAAAGCTCCATCTCATCAGAAACCCAACTGGGCTGACTAACTTATGCAAGCCCAAGTCTCCCTCCTTATCTTTCCTTTAGATAAAATACTTTTTTCAGTCATCAGAAGCCTTCCTGAGTTACCAATCTCAAACCTTTTGTCCCTTCAATGTGAAAAAATCCCAGACTTCAAGAAAAAATTGATTGCATCACTTCAAAAGTCACACCTGGATGCCACCTATGGAATGCTACTCAATAATAAACTAACACTTCCCTTCAGAATTCCTCTGTCTACCAAGAGAGATTAATTTCATGCCCTCCAGCATAATCTTTACAAATTTTTGGGGTTTTACTATAACTTCAGATATTTTTTCTTTCTCTTTCTATACGTTCCCAGGACTAAACACCAAGTTCTCCCACAAGCAGCCAGGTATCTGCCTCACTTCTAGACACAATCAGGCACATCACAATTCTAGTATTGAACAAGAAAGATAAATTGCAGCATGATTCACATTTGTGGTGCAAAATTTAAGCAAACCCATAAAAATAATCTGGATTTGTGTCCATCCACTCCTTACCATCTTCACTATTAGAAAACACACACCTCAAGCCTTCACTGATTACAACGAAAGTTACTGCTAAGAATACCAGTTAAAGCTTAATTGCTGTCAGCTACATAAAAACATCTGCATTACCTGAACATTTTTGAGGGTTTTGTTGAAAACTGGGCATAAAACAAAATTATTACAGAACAAGCCATTGCATTATCCTTTTTAAAAAAATAAACTGCTCAGCAAATTCATGAGATTTGATAAAATCTACTTAACAGAACAGCAAAAAGCATGAAAATACTAAAAAAAAAATTCCTCTGAGCAGTCAAACCAAACAAACTTGGGGTTTGAATTATGTAGTTCTGGGTCTTAATACAGAGCTTTTGTTACTGAGAAAAACAGACATTTCCATAGCTCTGCATTCTACAATGGACAGCAGTACCTGTCTGAAGAGAAATATGACAAGTAAGGCATGAAACGATCATCACTATCATCTATACTCAGTATACTCTTGTTCCATGTTGAACCTGTCTTTTGTCATGGCCTTCCTAACATTTAGCAGCAATGAATTTTACAATTTGCATTATGCACATTGAGAAAACAAAAATTCCCTTTTGATTATATTAAAATTTCACTAGAGCTGAAGAAATCTATTCATACTGGCACTGTCTTCTTCTAAATATTAATCTTACTACAAATCTTCCTACAAAAACAAAGTTAATTTTAGTTTCCATTTCCAGGCAGGTGTGATATGTATTCCATGTCCAACATATAGCAGAAAATGGATACATTCAATGACGATGATACACTAAAAAGGCATACTGCTATTTTTATTATTACAGTCATTGTATACAAATCAATATAGCTTTTTTTAAAATCTGTAATCAAACAAACAAATTTAATGGAAAATTAAAATCTACCACTGCTGTCCATGAATCACAGAAGCCCTTTCCCCAACTCCACAGCAGTAAAACCAGACTGGATCCTCTTTTCCTGCATGGTGGATGATAACAAATCATCCCAAGCCCTGTTCGACCACTGATCAGAGCCTGTTACTGCTGCTCATGGCCCCAAGTGCAATTCCCTACAAACCCCACAGCACAAGCAGAAAAAAGTAAACCAAAGATCTCCAAAGCCCTGAAAGCTCCATGATCACGCAGGTCTACACTCTCTTCTCTGGTGTCTTTTTCAGTAATGCCACAGTGCTGCAGCTGCAGTTTCCTTACAGGGCAGGCACTAAAAACAGATTCTGTTCAAAGGTGGCACCTGATGGTGTCACTCCAGTCACACCTTCAGCCTCCTCTGTGCTCAGACAGAGCAAACCAAGCAGCCAAGTCCCAGACTCTGCATTAATGCTACCCCAGAGAGTCAGAGAGTCATGGAATACTCCCAGGGACGAGGAGTGGGACTAAGAAAGCTGCAGAGGACCTTGGATCATGTGGGGTTTAGGCCCAAATGAAGGCACATCCAGGGCTTCCACAGGACACCCAGCCTCAGCCAAGCTGGGGTGCCAGGCAGCCACGGCTGAGGCTCCACAGTGAGGAGCATCTCACAAACTCTGGAGCACAACACACAAATGTCCAGCCATGGGAAACCTTTCACATCAAACTTCACCAGAATGCAGATGAATCACTAACTGAGTACAATTCTGTTATTTCTCCAAAGGCCCAACACTAACCTCATCAGCATAATGACTTTCTACAGTACCGAGGGCGTGCCCACACACACTCCTGCTGTACTTGGTGTCAATCCATTACCAATCCAACATGAAATAAACCCCACTGAAATCAAACTGCTTAACAATAAACACCAACAAAATACAGTAAGGAACCCTCTTACAGTTTATTTCACACCCAGACTTCAGAATATGTAACACTCAAGAAGTTATTGTTTTTTTTTTCTAATTTTAATTTTCATGTGCTTTTCTGCATGTATCATTTCTTTGATTATCATGTCTAGCTTTGTTCGTTCTTGCAGTGTAAAAATGTGTTGGGATATTAAAATGTTACTAAGTGTGTACAGATGTATAGCTTCTATTTGAGCAGCTCAGGGACTGGTAACCATGGCACTGCTTCCAAGAATAGAATTATCATCTGTAACAGCACTCATGCTGTGGCAGTTGACAGAATGGTTATAAATATATCTATTAGCAGCCTGAGCTGAATCTTTAAACAGCACTATAGGGACAGCAGTTGGCTAAAAATAGCTTGACAATATTGCATTTGAACACTTGTCCTCAGAAACACTTTGTCACATCCACAGAGCGAATTTCAATATTTTTTTTCCTGCATGAAGCTGAAAATGAACTTCTGTGGCACACAGGAGACAGACGGTGTGACATTTTTTGACCTCCCTCCCCCCTAGAACACTACAAATAAAAGCACAACAGCAACAATCTTGAAAAGGCTGCTATAAAACATGAAGTGATGCCTAGAATTCAAAGTACATGAAGCAAGAGCAGAATCAAAACTCATTTTTCAAGGAGGGAAAAAAAACACATGGCAATCAAGAGCACACAAATAAGCTGTGTGAGCTGCTGGAGTTCAGCTTCATTCTAACACAAGTCCATAGAACTGGAACAGGGAAATGATGGCTACACAGTTGTTACTGACAACTGTATGAGCCCCCAATCAATATGAAGAAAGGAAAATTGTCTCAAAACAGGTTTCTAAGTACAGAAGATTTCATTAATTCAATCATACATTCTCAGTAAATACCTTTTGCTTCCCACTTTTATTATTTTCCTCATGTGTTTAATCCCAGTTGATACCAGTGCAGTAATACCCCTGTGACCAGTTCAGCCAGCTGATGAAAAACAAACCAGTGTCCTTTATTACTCAGGGAAATACCTGCATTTCTTTAAATTATCAAATACAATTGCTAATTACCTAATAATCATCTGTACACTGGAAAATGTGACTCATAAAAAAAAAAGGTATGAATGATGAAGGTCTCTACAAAGAAAAAGATGTGCTCACAGAGTACATCATGTCACACAGCATAAAGTATTTTAGCTGAGAAGAAATCTCTGGAGGTTCTCTGATCAGCCCCACTCAATGCAGGGCTAAATTACAGCAGGTTGTTTCACTGAGCCAGATTCTGAAAATGGAGATTCTGCAACATCTCTGAGCAGCCATTTTGTGTCTGAGGGAACAAGAAAAAACTCCCTCATATGTGACTGCATCTTTTGTTTGAGCTTGTTCCTCCTGCTTGGAATTTGGGTGGTGCCCAGTGACAGACAGTGGGCACAGAATGAAACACAGGAGGTTCCCTCTGAACACCAGGAAACATCCCTCAATTATCAACCTGTTTCCAGCACAGACCCAAACTATAGCCCCACAACAGCCACGATGAACAAAGTTAACTCTACTGCAGCCAAAACCAGCACAGGGTGAGAGCATGGAACCTCCCCAGGAAGCTGGAGAAACTCCCACCTTAAATACACTCAAAAGTCAACTGGACACAATCCTGGACACCTGACTGCCTGAGCAGGGTGGAACAGAGATGTTGTCCAGATTTGCCTTCCAGTCTCAGCCATTCTGCAACTCTGTTACTGTTTTTTCACAATGTGTTTCCCAGATGAGCCCAGCTCCCTTCACTCTATGTTCTGCCCCAGATAAAGCCCTCAGCCACCTTCACCTGAAGCTGCAGAAACCTCAGATCCCATCACATCCTGGGGCTGCAGAAACCTCAGGTCCCATCACATCCTGGGGTTACAGAAACCTCAGGTCCCATCACATCCTGGGGCTGCAGAAACCTCAGGTCCCATCACATCCTGGGGCTGCAGAAACCTCAGACCTCACCACATCTATCATGGACTCCACTGGCCTCACTGCAGCATCTCCTTGTCCATCTTACACTGAGAACCCAAAACTGGGCACAGCACTCCCAAGTGCTGACCAGAAGGGAAGAATCCCTGAGGCTGCTGACCACACATTTCCTGGTACATCCAGTTGGAGCTGGCCTTCACTGAAAAGGCACAGAGGCACTGCTGACTGTTCCTCCATCAACATCCACCCGTTTTTTTTCTGCCATGACTCTCTATCCAGTCACCATCCAGCCTATGCCTTTGGTAGGGCAAAATAAGTATCCAATTTTATTTTATTTTATAAGCATAAATATACGTGTGTGTATAAGGTTTCATTAACAGTGGTTTTGAAGGGTATTATCTACATTAAAAATAAGAAATTAAACACAGCTTAAAGTGCACTGAACTTGTGTTCTTCAGAATTAAAGGTAAGACCTTTGATATGTACTTCCAAATGCAAGTGAAAACAAGACCCAAGGAAAAGAAAAATTATCTCCCAGCCAAAACTAAATACTGTTTCTAAAATAGGTTTGAATTACACCTTCCATCTTTCATGATGATTGCTTAAAGATGAACTACAACTTAAATAGAACAAGCTCCACGTGTTGTATCCTTCTTAAAGCTTGGTTTTGGTAAGGGAATGTAATCTGACATTTAAAACTTAGATAATGAAAGTCAACTCCACTGTAGTATGAGACTTGAATATTCAGGCAAGAAAATTAAGCTCTTGGGATAATTAGAATTGCTGTTTTCATAAGGCATATGGATCAACTTGACCGTGGCAGTGAACTCGGGCTGCAAGGCAAAAAGAATTAACACTTCTACTCAAATTTGCCCATTATCAACTACACTTTCTTTAAAGTTTAAACACTTCCAATCTTTTTTCTAGATTTATCACAGGGGAATTAGAACATAGAACACACATTACAACTGTGAACTTCTGAAAATCTACTGACAGTACTACTCCACATCTCTCTAGGATTTCTGCATATCTGCCAAGTGATATTACCACCATGAAGACTTTTCTCAACCAAAGTGTGATGCTGAGGACTAAAGAAAAATCATGTCAGATCTGGTAAGATACTTCATCAAACAGGAAAATTAATGAGAGAACAAGCCTTTAGAATGAGCAATAGCTTGAGTGATAGCATTCCTTTAAAACATCATCTAGGTAGCTGACTTTACAAATAAAACAAAAATTAGGTTAAACCTCTGTGCAAAGGAAATTAATTTTTGTTCCACTTAACTTCAGTGTCAGCTACAAAAGTGCAGTTATTCCAAGGATGTAAAAACTTTGCTAAGATCTCCAATTAAACCTATACCACAATTTAAAAAAGAATAATATCTGACTATTACTTTATGACTCTGTCCTGGTATAAATATTCGGTTAAGTAGCATTTCACAGTATCACAGAATGACTGGAAGAGACCCACAAGAGTCATTGAGTCCAGCTCCTGGCCCTGCACAGCACCATTCCCAACATTCCCACCATGTGCCCTGAGAGTGTTGTCCAAACACTTCTTGAGCTCTGCCAGGCTTGGTGCTGTGAGCACTGCCCTGGGGAGCCTGTTCAGTGCCCAACCACCCTCTGGGGGAAGAACCTTTTCCTGATATCCAACCTAAACCTCCCCAATACAATTTCAGGCCGTGTCCTCAGGTCCTGTCATTGGTCAGAGAGCAGTGTCTGCCCCTCCTCTTCCCCTCACAAGGAAATTGTAACTGCAATGAGGTGTCCCCTCAGTCTACTCCAGGCTGAACAAAACAAGTGTCCTCAGTCACTCCTCAAGTAGTTTCACCTCCAGAACCTTCACCATTTTCTTTACTCTCCTTTGGATGCTCTCTAACAGCTTTACATCTTCCTAATATTGTGGTACCCAAACCACACACAATATTCAAGGTGAGGCCACCCCACCCCAGTGCAGAACAGAGCAGAGCAGAACAATGCCCTCCCTTGCCCAGCTGGTGCTGTTGTGCCTGATGGCTCCAGGACAGGGTTGGTCCTTCAGGCTGCCAGGGCTCTGCTGACTCACATTCAACTGTCCATTGACCAGGACCCCCAGGTCGCATCCCACAGCTGCTTTCCAGCCTCATTCCCCAGTCTGTCTGTACATCCAGGGCTGTCCATCCCTGGCACCTGCTCTTGTTGAGCCTCAATGGCTGCTGATCGCCCAGTCCATTTGTTCAGGTCTCTGTGAGGCCTCTCTGCCTTCGAGGGCATCAACAGCTCCCCTCAGTTTTGTACCATCTGTGAACTTGCTCAGTGTCCCCTCCCAGCCATGAGTCCAAGTCACTTGTGAAGATGCTGAAGAGCACAGAGCTGAGGATGGAGCCCTGCAGAAGCCCATCAGTGACAGGTCACCATTCTGATGTCACCGGTGTCATTGTCACCCTTTGTGCCTGACCCCTGAGCCAGTTGCTCACCCATCCCATGACGGGGGCTGAACATTTTGTCCAGAGGGCACCACGAGAGGCAGTACTGAAAGCTCTGGTGACACCCAACAAGATGGCATCAGCTGGCTCCCCCTGCCCAGCTGGTGGGTGACCTGCTCATGAAAGGCAGCCAGGCTTGCCAAGCAGGACTTTGCTCTCCTGAAGCTGAGCTGGCTGTGGCCAGTGACTGCATTGCCTCCCAGTACCTGCACTGTCTTACAGTACCTCCCAAAATAATCTCCTCCATAACTCTACCAGGCAATGAAGAGTGAGACACTCATCAAAATGACTTTTTCTCCTCAAGTAATTTGTTGCATATTTTCCCTTAGAAGTAAAAGAAGAATACCAAAAGTTGTCTGAATTTCTTATAATTTTATCAGATAGTCTAAAATTAATCATTAGCAAGTATCAATTGGCTGGCTGCATTGACACAAATGGTCTTGATTGGATGAAGCACAAGCTACTGAAGCCAACAGAGCTACTGAAGTTCAACACAGACAGAAAAAATAAAAATAATTTTAAAAAATCCTACCACTGTTTGATATAACAACTTCAGAGCAAACTAACATTTATTCTGAGCTGTAGCTGACTATATTTATGGGTGCTGTGTTTTATCTCAGTCACAGTGCCATCTGGTGACTATTTATACCCTTATACATTTTAAATAGATGGTATCTTTTAGGCTCATCCAACCACCTCATGTCATCCATTAACCTCCTCCTAAGTCTGATGTGAA